>NC_060065.1:41872289-42224448 GCF_020283565.1 Trifolium pratense
CTCGGTGGAAAAGAGAGGAGATCCTCTCCCGTTAAAGTTTCCTATGTTTTGGAGCGACCCTCATTTATAAATTTGGTCTGATTACTAATTTAGTGGATCATAGTTGCGCAACGAAAGCATGATGACATGTAGTTGAGGCTTAGATATTCGTGGACATCGGTGTTAGTCTTTTCGAGAGATTCTCACAAGTATCCGGGATTATGACCAGTTATAGATTGAGTGTTTGGTTAGTAAAACAACAAGAGTCTTGGTTTAGAATTTTATTTTAATTTAGAGATAAATTCAATCTTTTGTAATTACTCTATTCTAAATGATTAATTTTGAGAGATCTATTATTATAATATTTTATATTTAGTATTATGAGTTTATTTTATTCTTTAAAAAAAACAAAAGGTTCATCTTTTCAATTAAAAATTTCTTAATTAATGTCTAAAAAATTTGGGATGTTACAATCAACATCATTCAATTCAATTTTTTTGTTATTGTGGTTGACATAATAAAATAAGGGTCTAGTTAAACAGTACTCCGAGAGCACTCAACACTCTTTAAACATTCTATTTAAGAAAATAATTTATCTAAAATGTTAAACATTTCAATTCCCAATGAATTGACTTCACACATTTTCATAAAATTTTAACAAAAGCTTACTATTTAAAATGCTTGTCCGGAGCACTGTTTAACATTTTCCATAAAATAATTAATTGATTGGACGGATCATTAGCTGGACAGCGGGAGAGGATCTGTTTTCAGTGGAAAATGTTACTATATCTTACATGTCATTAATTGTTTTTTAATTAAATAAATTTGTTAAAAAATAATAAACACTTTTTTTTCCATCGATAATATAATAAACACTTAATTAAGACACAAATGTGTTAAAAAGTGTGTTCATTATTTTCATCTTCTTCATCAATAATTCTAGAATTTTCAAACGCACCTTCGTATAGACCTAAAAATCCCGAATTTCCTCTTCACATAATCTTTTCCCCTAATTAATTAATCACTTACTGGAACCTGCCCCCTTCTACTTGAACCTGTCGTAAAAGTTTGTTGAAATCGATTAACATGAGGTTAACAACATTCCAAAATACAAAGGGATTTCTGTGAATGAACGAAACTGCTTAGGAAATGAACCTGATTCGCCTTCACTAAGCACTCTTTTGTATGGTTTGTTTGATTTAGGTTTATAAAATCGTTTTTTAAAATATTATAATTATTAATATATATTTTTTTATAAAATTGAAACACTAATTTTGATATCAAAACAAACGGTCCCGTAGTAAACTCAATGGAAAGTTTTTGGGAATTTTATAGAACCGGCAAGTTTTGGTATATATTATGAATTTTGGATTTTGATTTTTGAGATGATGAAGATCTTATTGAAGATAATTTTGATGACATGTGTTTTTTATTTGTATTTTTGAAGTTAATTGATTTTCAGTAAATGTTTATTATTTTTTAAACAATATTATTTAATTAAAAAATTAGTAATGTCATGTGTAAAAAATGTTGTCCACTCAAACACTCCCACATCATTATTAACAATGTCACGTCATTGAAATGACTCAAAATTGAGGTGTGGAATCAAAACTTAGAAAAAACTAAAATTTGGGACCAAAAAATTGATTTTTAAAATAGAAAAACTAAAACTTCATTTTAAAAAAAAAAATAGGGGGACGTATAACTTTAATTTATTTAAAAAGGGGGGGACGTATTAGAAAGAAATGGAGGGAGTATAATTTTTTTAAAAAGTGCAAAAATATACTTCGTTAATTTGATGTTACTATTCCAAAAATATACTTAAAAAGAAAACGGATGGAGTATAATTTTTTTTTTTTTTGTTTTATAATATATTTTGTTGATATTATTTTTAAAAAAATTATATGTCATTTACCTCTCGGTGCCGGGTCTCGAACAGAGGTCCTTGAGGTTGAGAATTGACTCTTCAACCAAGTGACCTCTCGGGAGACAGACAATTATACGTCCTTTACAAATGAATATTAACTTTTAAAAAGTAAACAAATATTTAAAATCTACTTTTTTTTTTGTTTTCACCACCAGTATCCGGTCCACTGGACCATCTAATCTAGTTTGAGGGTCAGTTCTGACATCAAGTGATTTCAACCTCCTCCTAATCGCAGTTACGAGGATTGAGAATCTACTTTTTTTTGTTAATTATAATTCTTGGAGTTCAGTAGTTGAAACTCAATTTTCTACTAATAAATACTTTCTTTTAAAAATAGTAAAAGACGATTATATTTAAATCATGATTATCTTTTAAATTATACTCCGTGCGTTATAATCATAATCCCCGGATCCAAATTTATAAGTAAAAATATAAACTTTTATCATTTTTAAAATTTTATTTTTATATGTGAATCGCGTTTAATTAATTTGATTTTTCTCTTCTTTTTCTCATAATTATTAACCAATAATTTTTTTTACATCTTCTTGTAAACCTAATTTCAAAGAAAATAAAAAAATATGATAAAAAAAAATGTACAAACAATGTAAAATAATTTTACGATATCAACCAATCACAATAATGTTTCCATCACTTCACTTAACTCCACTTTTTTGTTATGACATGTGAGGTTGAACCATTTCTATTGGTTATTAGTGTAAAATTAATTTATACTATGTTCTTTAAACTTTAAAAATATATTTCAGACTATTATGTTTTACTTTTGTTTATAAATATGAACTTTTTTCTAATAATTGAGACGGAGAATATTATTGATGTGAAATATCTAGTTTTATATAATTCATTCTATACATGAAAAAATTAAACTAAGACATTAAGCTCCTCCTGGATTGAATTGTTTAGAGGACCTAAGTTTGATTCCGTGAGAACAATTCTTAACTACAGTGACACTAAGTCTCATAATTTTTTTTAAAAAAAAAACATGAAAAAAACTACGGAGGAGAGTTTCTGACAATTTCCGAAAGTTTATGAATTGGTGGTAGGTACTAGTAATAGGTAGGTGGTAGCGGTACCTGTTAGAATCAAAGATACAAACTAAGAATAACAAAGGAGATAATTAGGGTTACATAAAATTAGAATTGCATTAACTTAATAAAATAGAGTTACAAGGGATTATATAGCAAAACATAGTAGACTATAAACCTAATGGGCCCAATAATATAAAGTCCAACAACTTATTATCTTAACACTTACCCTCAAACTCATGATACATAACATTGTGAGTTTGTCAAATAAAATACTAAAAACATACTAAATAATATAAACTTCTAACACTACCCCTCAAGCTAAAGCTTACTAAGTTTTACTAAGCTTTAAGCTTGTTACAAGTTAACCCAGAAAATAAACCAACCCAACAGATAGAAGCATCCAAATAGATCATCATAGAGAGAGAGACAAACCAAATCAAACCACTTCATCATCCAATTCAGTCAAAGCTAACCAATTCAACAAATCCAAACATTACCAAACCAAATTGTTCCAATCCAAACTGAACCAAATCATACCAACTAATCCAAACCAACATAAAGAACCAAACCACCAAATAGAAGAATCAGTCATCAGAGAGAGAAGCAAACAAAATAGAAGAACAAACAGAGGGGAGCAATCCAACATAAGAGAAATCATCAGAGAGAGAGAGAGAGAGAAACAATCAGGGAGAAGCAATCAGACATAAGAAAATCAGCAGAGGGAAGCAATCAGACAGAATTCAGACAAAAGCATCATCAATTAGTAGCAATAGAAGAAATCATTAGAAAGAAACAATCAGACTGAAGAAATCAGCAGAGAGAAGCAATCAGAAGAATTGACAGAGAGAAGTACTGCAATCGATTAGAAGAAACAATAAAGGGAGAAATGCAATCAACTAGAAGAATCAATAGAGAGAGACAATCAAAGATAAGAACCAAATAAAGAGAGAAACAATTAAACAGAAGAAAGCCAATGAGGGAGAATACCAATCAAACAAAGAAGAAATCAAAAGGGGAGAGACAATCAAAAAAGAGAAACCATAAGAAACCAAATTGTGAGCACTCACTCAGCAAACAAAACCAAACCATCAAATTGTGAGTATTACCTCACTAAACTGATTCATTCAAACAAATCTCCAAATTAATGGAACCAAACCAACAAAACTAGATCAAACTGAACCGAACAAAACCAAATCAAGACAAACAAATCAAACTGATTTTTTTTTTTTACCAAACGGTGTCTATTCCTCTAAACAAGCAAATCCAAAAAATATCATCACGTCATCAACCCAAACCAAAGGAAAAGCAACAAGAGACACAAATCACCCCTTTGTTCACAATTCAATTGCAAAGCAGCAGACCACCATATCCACTTTTATCAATATACCAAAACTTTTCAAATACAACTCTCTCTGTGTGAGATGAGCCAGCAAAAAGCTTCTTCCATTCATTACCAAGATGGGACTTTATGACTTGTCAGCCCACCTTTGCTTCCCATTCCACGTGTCTTTTCCACGGTTTCGTTCTTGTGTGTAGCGCAGCAACAATCAACAACAACGCAAACCAAAATCCTCAAAACAGCAGCCAAGCACAAGACAAAAGACACAAAGCAGTATCACCTTTGACCACCAAGATAAAAACAGAACAAAACAACCAGCAACCGCAGATGAAGAAAGGGCCGCAACATAGACACAAGAACAAAAAACAGAACAATAGAAAAAGAAAAACAAACCAGATACTTAACAATACGGAGGCAAACAAATCTGACTAGGGGCACCGAATCATTCAATTCAAAATTCTACGAGACACACAACAACGAACATGTATAACCAATCATCAAAAAGAAACACAAACATACTCCCAAGCTTTTGGGAATTCGAAAGCGGAAGCGACAAATAGTTCAAGGCGGATCGAACCTTGCTCTAGATACCATGTTAGAATCAAAGATACAAACTAAGAATAACAAAGGAGACAATTAGGGTTACATAAAATTAGAATTGCATTAACTTAATAAAATAGAGTTACAAGGGATTATATAGCAAAACATAGTGGACTATAAACCTAATGGGCCCAATAATATAAATTCCAACAACTTATTATCTTAACAGTACCATTCATATGAGAAGATCTCTACTTTACCAAAAATGATCTCTCAATTTTTTCTCTCAAATTTTCTCCTCAATTGTTATATTTTAACCATTGATTATTTTTTCTCCATTTTTTTCTAATTAAAATATCATCACATATTTATGATCCAATGGTCTAAAAACATACATTATTTCCTCAAGTTTTTCTCCAATGAGATAATATTCCATTCTCCTACTTTACAATATCATGTGAATATCGTACGTGCCATCAAAATGGGACCATTGTTGGGTAATGTAACCAAGGTCCAAGAAAGCATCACATCACCTTAGGCTTTGTTTCGATAATCTTATATTCTTATGAAACAAAAAGGAGCAGAAGACAGAGTGAAACGTAGCGAAATGAATGGAAAGAAATATCTTTTATCGTTTGTAAAGTAGGTGACATTTAACATGGAAAAATAATAAGTAGTAGATTTGGATCTCTTTTTTTTTTCTCTTCAATTCTCTTCCTTTTTTTTTTACGTGTCTTTCTCTCTAATCATCACTTATTTATTCAAATTCCTCGTGTGAAAGCATTTTATATGTAATAGGGAAACTCAAATTTTCATTTGAAGCAGAGAAGTAGTGTCTTATAGATACTCTAAAATATGTGTTTGAGTAAATTATTAAGGGAGGGAAGTGTAAATTTGTAAATGTAATTTAAAGTCCTCTTATAGGAGGAGATCATAACTGTTTCTAATATATATGTGTCTCGAAAAATAGTCTTTATTTTAAAAATATTTTTAAAAATGGACATAATTAGTCACTATAAAATGTATATAGAGTTTAGTGAGCTTAGCTCAGTAAGAGACATTATATATATATATATATATATATATATATATATATATATATATATATATATATATATATATATATATATATATATATATATATATATATATATATATATATATATATATATATATATATATGAGGGGCTGGTTAGAGTTTGAACTCCGGTCATCTTTAAGATTAATAAATAAATTAGTAAAACTGAATAAATATTTTTTAGTGAGATCTCGCGAGAATTAAAATTTTGGAAAATGTTAACATGTGCACCAAGGGCACATGTTAAGAATACAAATGTAGTAATATTCTCTTGTAACTTGTGCATTATACTTTTTAAACATTAAATTTTTTTATGTTATTAAATGCATATTTCTATTTTTAGATACCTTAACATGTGCCCTTGATGCACATGTTAACATGACCCTTAAAATTTAACGCCATTAATTATTGAAGTTTATGGATTGGAGGTAGGTAGTATATAGATTAGTTACGTATCTTACAACCCACCCACCAAAATGAAATGCCACGATTGTGTGATTTTGTGGTGCCAACGTCAAGTGAAAGAGATAACAGGCTCTGTCTTGTTTTAAATTATTAACGTGATGAGTGATGCATTTTGGCTTTATAATCATTATTATTGCATTAATTGTGCCTGTCTCATTCTCAATAGAGGTGTGTTATATAAACACAAAAAAGTTGAACAAAAATATAACACATTTTTTCTTCACTCACATCATGAATATCGAGGCATGCAACAAATATTAAAAAAAGCAAAAAGTGTAATTTTGTTGTATTTTTATTAAAAATTTGTGTTTAAATAACATTTTTCTTCTCAATAACACATGTGCATACTATTGGACACACGTGAAGCATGCAACAACTAATTCAAATTAATCTTGATGATAAGGATTATTATTCTGCTTAGTTGTCACCATTGAATTGCAATTAGTGTACATATAATTCATATTTGATTTTGCATAATAGTCACAATTGATTAGCAATTAGTGTACACCTTATTTCTTTCCTTACTTGATGTATGAGCGTATTATACTCCCTGATTGTAACAGTCTCGTGTGTATATATTGGTAGACTAGTAACAATGAAAATACAACATTCTAATATCAATTTATATCCCTTATATGGTATCAGAGCAAAATTCAATGGAAATAGGGTTAGTTTGGCATAATGTGGAAACAGACAGTAGGTTGCGAGAAATAAGAGGAACATGAAAAACTTTGGGCAAATGTAAGGCATGATTTTTCATGTGTAAATATGATTTACCTGTATGAGTGATGGGTAGAGTGTTGCCATCACCTACAGTGATCTTGTCTGCGCCATGATATGGAGTGGTGAAGTGAAGATCTTCAAGGGCATTAGTTATATGATGCGTGGCTCCTGAGTCCAGAATCCAATCATTATTCGTGACAGGTGAAGAGTTGATTGCAGAGTGAGCTGATGCGCTTCTTGATGGCTTGGCATAATCTCGCTGCATCTTGCGGCATATTTTTGCAATGTGTCCGGGTCTGTCACAATATTGACAAGTGACTCTCTTGTATGTTCCTGCTGAGGATGGTGGAGGATTGAAAGTAGGTTTGGCTTGATTATAGGGGTAGTTGTGTCTGGGTGCAGAGTGTTTGTTGCGATACGCAGCATGTGCAGAGGCAATGTGAGAGGGTTCTTCATCTCTTTTGTTGAATGTCTCAAAATCTGTGAGCACATCATGAAGTTCTTCAAAGGAGATGGGATTTTCTCTTGTGCGCAGTGCAGTGGAGACTTCTTTAAAGTCAGATCCGAGGCCATTGAGGGTATGTATGACAAGATCAACATCATCAAGAGGAGAGTTAATAACAGCAAGTTCATCGGCGAGTGATTTGATACCTTGTAAGTATTCTGTGACAGACTTTGTGCCTTTGTTGATGCGAGATAAGCGCTCCTTCAGATGCATGATGCGGGATCGAGTTTTGCTAGCATACATTTTGTTGAGGATATCCCAAGCTTGTTTGGAATTTTTCACATTCCCAAGCATAGTGATGACAGTCTCATCAACAGAAGAGAGAATGGAATGCAAGATAAGTTGATCTTGCCTTTTCCAATAGTTGTATGTGGCATCACTTGTTGCTGGGCAGATTTTGGTGCCGTCGACGAACCCAATGAGGTCGTAACCAATGAGAAGGGCATTGAACTGGACCTGCCAAGCAGGGTAATTTGAGCCATTTAGTTTAATGGCAGATAGTGTGTTGAGGACAACAACACTGGTTTTATCATCAATCTGGATGGTATGGTTGTTAGGCATGATGAAGGCGTTGGATCGTTGCTGTTAAGCCTTTACAACATTATTGCATGCAGCCCTAGACCATGAGTTATTGAGATGAACTATATGGGAAATAGATTTCCTCCCGTGGAAAAATAAATGGAGGGGTGCAGTTCTACTTTCCACCATTCATTTAATTATTTTATTATGTAATTGACCTTACCTGATCAGAAGGATGACCGTGCCTGAAGTTGCTCCGCTCCGAACCCCGATAAAATAAGAGGGGTTGTGTACCTGCAGTTGCTCCGACGCTCAAGTCAGTGATTTGAGTGAAGCAATGATTTTCAGAGAATAAATAATGTACCTTGTGGAGTTGGTGGAAGGTTGTTTATATAGCCACAGCGCTGGGCCAAGATCCTTGATGGCATTAATAGTCATCAAGTGGCTGCCGGAAAACGGCTAGAAAAGCCTTGATGAGCAGTTAATGCTCATCATTCCGGTGTCCGGCCGTTACAACACGTCGAGCATTGTGGCCGTTTGACTTGCAGGGATCGTCTTTATGGACCGCTCCTTCTTGGTCTTTCCTCGGCCATTGGGCTTCTAGGCCTAGTCCAGAACAGTAAACTACTGTTTGCAATGTAAATTGATGACCATAATTGCACAGGAGGAAAAATTTACGGGAAAGGATTTCCTTTCGAACTATATGTGGGTGGATGAACCTCCGTCCGTGCATTTCAAAATACTTCATGCCTTTCGATCATCTTGTCTTGAATATAAAAAATTTACTATAATCATTATATTTAATGACATAATTCTAATCTATCTATTTATATACTATATAAGAAAAAATTACTTACAATGGTAAACTCACAAATAATCTTATCTAATATGTTGCCATATGTCTAAATTAGGGGAATTTGATATCTAAATTTTAAGTAACTGAACTAAAATAACACTTAAATAAGCCGTTTTTCAAGCCAACCAAGCCGTTTTCAAATTTTGTGAGACAAAAAGCAACTTTGTCTCAAGACACACTCACAATGAAAAGCTATACATGTGACCTAGCTATCACATCACCTCTTTTCGGTTTTCAATGTATAATCAAATTTAAAATTCAATTTTTTTTTCCATCTTTTCACTTATTCAAAATTTTATAGGATAAAATATGTTTTTTGTCCTTATGAAATTAGTGAATTTTGATTTTTGTCGATAAATGGGTTAACAATATCCATGAACAAAATGTGCAACATGGACAGGAAAGTATTGTTGATAGAGAGCCACACTTGGAAATGAAGTTTGAATCTAAGGTGACGACTTATGAATTTTATAAAGAGTATAGTAAAAATATTTGGTTTGGTATTCGTCAAGAATATGAAAACAAAAGAAAAAAAAACAGGATTTTGACTTTAATAAGATTCACATGCTTCAAAGAGGGTGTACGGGGTGTTGACAAAAGACGTCACTCGTCAAGTGAGCACGCTAGAGAAGAAACTAGAACGGGTGGGATATAGACGATTGGTTTAACAAGACAAGATCTTATAAGGCTTTGTTTGGATTGATGGAATATAATAAATTTGTCATTCCATTGTTTGGTTATTTTATGATGGAGCGTAGAAAATTTTGTATTCCATTATTTGAATAGAGAACAAAAAGGAACAAGTAAAAATAAGTTATTCCATATTTTATCGTTATTCTAAACACGAATATATATTTTTTCAATCTTATTGTAAGATTGAAAAAGAGGTAGCGGCGCAACTTGTTGCCCATTTATATTTTATTCAAGTGTAATTATCTTACGTATATATAAAATATTATATATAAAGTTACAAGAGAAATAAAGTTTTTGAATAAAGATTTTTTATTTTATTTTATGTAAAATATTGAGATGAAATAACTTGTTCAACATTATCTCATTATTGAAAAATAGTCAAATTCATGCTAACATAATTATCTCATCTCATCTCATTATTGTAAAATTTCATGGAGTAGGTTTTCTTGTTTTACTGTGAGTGGTGTTTAGTACTTGTTGAGGTAATGTGACATTGACCAACACTGTTGGATAATAAACATACGGGTAGGAGGAAACAATATTGATTTTTGTAAATAAGGACAAAAGAATAATTAGAAAATAATAAAATTAAATTAAGAAGTTGTTCCATTTAATTCCACCCAAATTGGAGGGAAGGAAAATGTAAATAAGTAGTGGAATGGAATGGAATAGAATAGATGTCGCTAGAATCCATTCCACTCCATCAATTTTTTAAATATCCAAACAATGAAATATACCATATCATTTACATATCATTTCATCTCATACCATCAATACAAACATAAGAATTACCTTCAAACCAAGAGGATGCAGTCACTAAAATTTGGTGAAGTGGGTGCTTTGATGAAGTATTTAAAACTAGAAAGTGACAATCCCTCATTATTTGTATAACTTTCAAATGGATGTTGATCGAAGATCAAAAGCAAATATATTTTACGCGGATGCACAAATGATAAATGATTGTGGGTACTTTTGTGATGTCATCATTTAATTTGACATCACATACAAAACAAATAAGGATTCTAGACTGCTGGGAGTGTTTGTAGGACTTAATAATCACATACAAACAATCATTTTTGGGGCAACATTGTTATATGATGAAACAATCCCTTCTTTTTAGTGGTTACTTGAAACTTTTCTTAAAGCAATGGGTGGAAAAAAGCCTAAATCAATTCTAACAGGTCAAGATGCTGCGGTGGGTAAGGCCATTTTTTTGGTTATGCTAGAAATATTTCATGAATTGTGCACTTTTCATATAAGACAAAACGCGGCATGTGAACCATCTATATCAAAAGAGTTCACAATTATGTTTGGACTTTGAAGCATGCATAGATCTACACGAAGAGGAAGGTTAATTTTTAAAAATATGGAAGGTCCGTGGTTGCATATATGATTTTTCAATCGAAAGAAAAAAAATCAATTCTCCATGTAAAACTGAAAAATGAGATAAATCTTGATTTGAGAAGTTCTGCATTGGGTTTTCAAGCCATTTTTACCACCATCAAGCCAAGTTGACACATTGGGTATTCAACATCACGCAACAAGCCAAATTAACACATGAAAACTTCAAGCCTTGTTAATGCAATAAAGTCATGTTAACACGTTGGAACTTCAAGCTATATATGTTCACACCATCAAACAAAGTTGACAAATTGAGTCTTCAACATCAAACAACTAGCCAAGTTGATACATTGGAAATTCAAGCCATGTTTTGTCACAACCAAGCCCACTTGACACATTAGCACTTCACAACTTATTTATGACATATTTTGCAAGCCTACTTTCAGATATAGATTTTTACAACGGTTGCATGCCAATGACACATGTTACTAGAGGTTGGATCTGATACACTGAGATATAGTTTGAGAGTTGGTTTTGGGTTAGTTATTGATTGTTAGAAATGTTTGAAAATTATTCATGTAACAATTGAGTTAATGAAATACCTTTGACTTGTTTATGCAATAGTCATGTACATCTTTCCATTTTTTTTTAAAGTTCATCTTTACATTTTTCTTAGATGTTTGGATGGAGTAATTAGAAATTTTAGAGGATTTAGAATTCTAAACAATTTAAATGATTGTATTTGAATTACCATTATTTGTAAATTTGTGTGCTTGGACAGAGTAATAGAAAAATTCCATTGTAAATATTTTGGGTCACTTTTATAAAGTTGAAAAGTTTTGGGTCAAATTTAAAATTTGAAAAATAAGGACCAATTTGCAATTTTTAAAAAATCCGGAGGACCATTTTAAAATTTTTTAAGGACCGATCTGCAACTTTTGAAAAAAAAATATGAGAGCGAGGATTTCAAATTCGTAGATTTTTTGTGTCATTTGAAATTCCTTAAATTTAACTTGACAAAATACTTCATAAATTTCCATCATTTTGAAAATTTCTCAAATTAATTATCCAAATAAGAAAATTTATACAAAAGAATTTGAATTCCCTCAAAACATTATTTTCCTTCAAACCATTCATTCTTCCAAACACACTCTAATAGCTTCTTGTTCTTGTATTAGTGCCAAAAGATTGTTAAGTTTTGTTGAGCAAATCAAATTGCAATTATTGATTATGTAGAGGTGCTTCAAGATTCAGTGTATATGTCTAACACAGCTTCCCTTATATTTTTCCTTGTTGAGATACAATTGAATTATCATTTAACTTTTCATTGCAATATAATATACAGGATATAGTTACATTCTAATGATAAATAAAAGGGTAAATAGCTTTATACCCTTGCAAAATATGTGAATTTTGTGTTACTTGCTGCAAAATATTTTTTTGAGATTTCATTCTAAACGATTCTATTTTTGTCCATGAGGGGGTAAAGGCAAAGAATCTTCACATTGCAGGGGTGGAATCTCAAAAAAAATATTTTGCAGAGGGATAAAGCTATTATACATTTAACAGTCTCGGCACAAATATTCTTGTGCTGTTCTGAAAATCTTCATGAACTACTGATATCCGAAAATTCTACCATGCAAAAGCTAGAGCGCTTAGGTAATGAGAGTATCTGCTCCTTAACTTTTTCGAAATCAATATCTGCATAACGCAGCCAAAAAGCCGGAGATATTCTCATCTTCTCCAAAATTGATGCATTTTCCAACATGAATTTTACGAGAGAAAGATCATGCTCGTTCGCATTAAAACCTTTAAACTCAAATACTTTGAAGCTTGACAGAAAACAGCGAGGCAGAGTTGCAGAAGCAGAAGTTAAGACATCTTTATTTAAGTCAGCAACTCCCTGCAATTCATATAAGTGATTATTTATAAGTTATTTCTCTAATAATAAAATAAAGTCAAATTGTTTTCATATAAGTTATCCCGGAGAGTTTATGGAAATAAGTTTTTAAACAACTTATGGACATGTCATAAGAGTTTATGGAAATAAGTTTTTAAACAACTTATGGACATGTCATAAGAGTTTCTTTTTTTGTTGGTATTACCCCGCTGGTTTCCAGGGGAAAGGGCCCAGTAATCCAGTGTTCGTCCGCAAGGTAAGTAAAGTTTGGCCAATAATTGTTTCCACCAGGAATTGAACTCGCATTCTCCCGAATAATCCGTTCTAGGATAGCTCATTAACCACTCGAGCTCAATGTCTTGGTTATGTCTTAAGATGTTTCTACAAACTCTCGAACAGTCTCGAGTGTTTATATTAGTAAATAAGTTTAAATAAGTAAATCCAAACAACTTTGGACACATAAGCTAGACTTTTAATTTCTTTGATAAAAAGGCAAGAGTAACTTAACTTACATTAAGTAAAACAAGAGTATTGAGAATTGGGCAATTGTGGAGTAATTGCAACAAAGCTTCACCATTGACCTCATTTAGTTGCAGATAAGTTAACCTTCCAAAGACAGGTAGATTGGTGAAAATATCTTTACCATGCCTTAAAACCTGTAGAACAAGGAAAAATTTATTCAAATTCTGCACTAACACAAGTTTATTATCACAAAACATATTTTGTTATGCAAAACTAGAGCAATTCATGTATCCTAAACGAGAAGCATACCTTGTAAAACAATAATTTCAGTGACTCCGCTTCGTTGATTTGTTTGAGATGATTATATGCTTGAAACCCAAGTTTTTCTATTCTGTCCTTTTTATCTTCATCAACAACAATCACAACAGAAGCATTACGAATCGATGATGAATCACAAAGAACAATGTTCTGTTCAAGATTACCCTCGTAATCGAAATCTGTTAAGCGTCGACTATTAACCTTGATATAATATTTACTTGATTCATTTGAATGATGTTTCCATATTGCTATGGAAAACCTCTCAAGTAGAGGAACTTGTAAGGTAATATTCTGCGACCACTCGCACCCTCTAACTTCGAACACTTTGAGAATTGGGAAGCTAAGAGTTATATCTTTTGAATTAGTGGAAGATTCACTTTCACTCACTAATTTAATCCAAGAAATGCTAAGTTTTTGAAGGTTTGCGAGACAACCAGACACGGGAAGACTAAGAGTACATCTCATTTGAAGTGTCAATTCGACTAATGAATTGCATCGAAAGAGTGAATTTGAAGAAAGAAAAACTTTATCAGCATATTGAATATGAAGCTTTTGAACTCTTCTTTCTAAGAAAAAAGAGATCCATTCACTTATCTGAGATGCATCATATTGATAACTAGATAAGCAAAGAGACACACTTTGGATGCCGGAATTTGTAAAGTGAAGAAGCACTTTTTCAACAGAATTCACAAAATGTTCTTTACTCATCTTTTTCTTGGAATAAAGCAAACTATCATCAAACTTCAGATTGGTTGTCGATGTCCAAACATCGATCCAACTTGTTGATAAGACGCTAGTGCTAACCGCGTCTATAATTGGAACGAAAGACAGGATATGACCAAGAACGCTTTCATGTAATGTGCTAATTATATCTCTTTCTTTCACCTTGGTTTCCGCTGATATAAGTTGTTTTGTGTCATCTTCCATAGTTACATCATTTGAATCCATGACTACCTACAAAAGTTCCCGGTTTCGGTTGTAATATAACAAATCTTTAGTAACTTGTATCATGTGTTTGAGAAAAAATCTATGTGCAAAATAATAAAGAAACAATAAACGCAAACAATGTTTGTTAACGAACCAGATTAAACTCCGGGTGAAAGAAAAAAAAAAATCTACAGTCTAAATTACAATATTATCCCCCACATCAAACATTTGAGTCTGGCCGAAAGGTAGGTCTCTATCACTCTACTTGATCGATTTTGTCCACTTATCAGTAACTATGACCCACATCGAATAATTATATGAACAATGACTGTAAGATAGGAGCAACCTTATTAAAGTTAGTTTGTTGTGGATTGTTAAAGTTGGTTGAAATTTTCTTAGGATGTTACAAGGTAACTAATATCCTAACAAACTTGCAACTAACTACAATAATCTCCAACTTACACTAAGTTATGCTTGCAAATTATGGGTTGATGTTTAAATTTGACACTAATTAAAACTTCTATCATGAATATATACTTACAAACGATGAAAGAAAAAAACACTTAAATTTCCCTTCTAAGCATGCATGGCAAGAAAATGAATTAAGCATAGAAATGGTGAGAATTACAATAAGTAGTAGCTAAAAGGAAACATTTAACAATTTAATAATAAGAATAAGAATAAACACCTTCACAATGTGATTTGGAGAAGTTTGTGCAGAAGATGAATAAGGAAGTGTCATTCTTAAAAAGAGAGTTCCCCAAATGGGAAAAAATAATGCAGTGTGAACTAAAAGCTTTAACAATGCCAAAAAAATGCAATGTGGTCCCTTAAGCAATTAATAAATCATAAATCATATATGAGAATACATAAATTTTGGTATGAACTTTTCATAATAACAACAATATCATTGATCTTTTTAGTAATAACAAAAATCTTTTATTAACAAACTTATCATAACATAAGACATTTTTTTTTTTTTGTTGACATAAGTTAGACACAATAGGCGCGGCTGGCCCACTAGTACCAATAAAAGTGTTGTTTTTAAAGAAAAATACAAAGTCAAACATCATACCAATAAAAGTGTTTGTTTTTAAAGAAAAATACAAAGTCAAACCAATTGTACATGGTTGACTGGTTATTGATAATCCATGCGTATTTTACTTTTCAAGTAATCAGTATTTTGTCAAAAAAAGAAAAAAAGTAATCCATCACTATAAACTATAAATAAGACAAAAAAATATTAAATGACCAAATAATTTGAGAAATATAAATATTACAACCATCACATTATTCATATACTAGCGGGCCAGGCAGGCGCGTTCCGCGTCTGCCTGTGTCTAACTTATGTACCAAAAAAAAAAGATACGTCTTATGTTATGGTGAGTTTGTTAATAAAAGATTTTTGTTGCTACTAAAAAAAAGCAAGGGTAATGTTGGTATTATGAAAATTCTACCCCAAAACTCATGTATTCTTTTTATATATTATAGTATAGAATAGATATAGATGAAAAAACCATAAAAAAAAGAGGAAGTTAAGGGCAATTATGGAATAATTAAAAAACCATAAAGGAAGTTAAGGGCAAAATGGACCAAAAAAAAATCCAGCTCAAACTCCCTTATCCCCTTTATATATTGTTATAGATATAGTATAGAATAGATATAGATGAAAAAACCATAAAAAAAAAGATGAAGTTAAGGGCAATTATGGAATAATTAAAAAACCATAAAGGAAGTTAAGGGCAAAATGGACCAAAAAAAAATCCAGCTCAAACTCCCTTATCCCCTTTATATATTGTTATAGATATATTTTTATATTTTTTTTTGAAGCATATGTATTTTTATATGTGCGACGGTTATAATATTTATATGTCTCAGTAACCAAAAAAAAAAAATATTTATATGTCTCAAAGTCTTTGTCCAATTAATTTTTATTTATTTTTGTCATGACTATGCAGTCTAAATTTCTCGGTAGATTTTATTTTGGCGTGAACCCTCTCTCCTAGGATTCTTGCCGAACCATCACCTTCTTTGTAACAACTTCAGCGCTGCCGCATCACCACTCTCATGCTCAACTCACACATGCTCTCCACCCTCATTTCACCCAAAGCCAGTCTCGCCGCCTTTCTTCTCCCCTTCTTCCAAATCGGCAAGATGTAATACCAAGGGTTGGTGGTGCGATCGACTGTCGGTGGTCGCGACATCACCTCCTCCAACCAGGTTAAAGTTTATGTCCCCCGGTTTTGTATATATATTTTTATTTTTTTATTAATAAATTATAAGAAAATATAGGAAAAGAATGGGAATGAAGTTTTATTTATCCTCGGATGTCTAGATGCTCTTCGCTTATCTCAACAAAAACAAAAAAACAAACCCTTTAATGAGTGATCAGTATTTAACAAAAACCCTTTATGTGTTTTGACCTCTGCCATTTGAGCGAGTTTTGTTTTACCCCTATAAATTTTTATTTGATTTATCCCATGTAGTTCAAAGATTCCAGTTTTTAACCACCGACGAAACATGTTGGTTTATAATTGTACATTTTGATGACGTGACATATTTACTTGTCATTTTTTTTATTTACTATCAAATTCATCTGGGTATTTATCGGTAAAAGTAAAAAAAAATAAAAAAAATAGTGTCCAGGGTTGGAATTTTATTTTTTACATATAAAATATGATATCTCTATTAATTGAGATAAACTCTCATCTAATATATTGAAGGGAGTATATGAATTATGAAACAAATTAAGAACCAATCAAATTTGTAAGGTGTAGGGAGAGTTGTGACAATTATTGAAGTTTATGTGTTGAAGGTAAGGTAAGGTATATCGTGTGACTGTCGTGCACTCAAATGAAATGCCACGAGAATGGTAGTTAACGTAACCGACCGCAAGCAAGCATCACCTTTCTATGTATTGACTTTCGGTTGTTTTGTGATTTGTAATCTCTATAATAGACGTTGTACATGTGGTGCCGTGATATTGACTTGAGGGACGACCAAGGTAGGTAAGATGTGACTATGGAGCCTAGATAGCAAAAAATCGGATCGGTGGTGATTAACGCTAAACTTAGTAGAAAAGATCACGATTCGATCTCTCGTAACTGCGATTGAGAGAGCTTAAACCGGTGGTGGAATTAGGAATAAAAACGTGTGGACCACTAAAATAAACTATAATATTGCATATAAAAATTTAAGTAGTAATAAATACAATGTTGATTCATAGAAAATTAAACTACATACCTTAAAATAACACTTTGCGTGTATATATTAGACGACTTAAAATCATCAATAATACAATCTGAACTAATACTTAAACTAATTTTCCTTTCAATGTAAACAGTCATGCTATCTACTAGAAATCAACCTTTCATCTTGTTTCGCAACTTAGTATTGATAATTTTCATTGGTGAAAAAGATCTCTCAATTGTGAAAGTAGAAACTGGAAGGGTCATGCTAAGACGAAGTAGTCTATAACAAACCCAAAAAGAAAAGAAAAAAATCCTCGGTAACATTGAACAAACTAAAAAAAAAAAGCAAGAAAAGTTATAACAAACAACTAGATTAGGGGGATTTAGGCTAACTTGTGTGGTTGTAGTATCATCAACAACAATCAATTCTTTAAGAACAATATTTTCAAAGATTGTAATCATTTTTAGTTTGTTAAAACATCCTCAATATCAAACCACATGTTTTAAAATTGCTTCACAATTCACAAAATTTCCAATAACAAATCATTCATTCAAAATAAACAATCAACAACGTGATGAATAGAGAAAAAAAGTGTTTAGCTTTCTAAAAACTTAGAGAAGTGTCACGAAGAGGGAGAAAGACTAGTCATTGGTCGTCGTCGTCGATGAAAATTTTTGAAGGTGGAGATGACGTCGTGTTTCATAGAGGGTTAGAGGGGATATGATGTCGTGTTTCAGGGGATTGCTAGAGACGAAGAAGAAACGAGAAAAGCTGGTGAGACCGTGAGAGAACAAAGCTACAGTGTGTTTGTATGGTGCAACACATATGCAGAAAGAAAGAGGGAAAAACGAAAGGTTTTCTCTTTCTTTTCATATTTTTATTCAGGGGTACTATAGTAAATTCCTATGGTATATATTTTTTTGGGGGTGGGCGTGGCCCACCACAATATCCTTAGGTTCGCTACTGACTGAAATCACTTGATGTCAGGACTAACGTTCGAACCAAATTAGGCGGTCCAGTGAATCGAATACTGGTGGTGAAAACTGAAAACCAACAAAAATAAATGTCAAGAGACATCTATTACTAATATATTAAAATCGATTACCACCAAAGTTACTAATTTATCCTTATTACTTTTAACCACGTTACAGGTTTTATATCCTTCATTGTAGTTTCACTAACAAATATATATATATAAAGAATATAAGATAAATACAATGAAAAGATTATATGCTTAAAATTAGGAATATTAATCTATGCATAAAAATAGGAACAAACCGTAAAAAAAATAAAAATAGGAACAAAACATAAACAATAAAAAGATTATAGAAAGTTTAGTCAATAAAAAAAATAATGGAAAAAATATATAAAGCATAAGATGAATGAATACAACAACAATAATATATATATGAATTTATTATGCATGAATATAGGAACCAAACAATAAAAATCCTTATGAGAGACAGCCTATGCCTAAGGAGTTTCTTGGGGGGGCTATTGGATACGTAAGTATTGTATGATTATCGAGCACCACATATTACGAGATGCATTTATGACAACAAATTAAGTAAAAATTAAATTCTGCTATGTTATAT
This sequence comes from Trifolium pratense, assembly GCF_020283565.1. Lineage (NCBI taxonomy): Eukaryota > Viridiplantae > Streptophyta > Magnoliopsida > Fabales > Fabaceae > Trifolium > Trifolium pratense. Next base: position 41,891,695 of record NC_060065.1, read on the forward strand.
TTATGAATTACAATTTCACATTTATTAAATAGTTGTTGATTTATTAATAGGACTGTGACATGATTATGCTGGTCAGCAACGGGGGAAAGATGAATTCGATTGTTCATTTTGTTAATGACTTCAAATGGTGGCACGCAACCATGGACACCATAAGAATGTATAGGCTGGAACTAACTGGATACTCGTTTCTTGATCCCGTGTTGTTGTCTACCTTTGTGGAGCGATGGCACGGGGAGACTAGTAGCTTCCATATGCCGAGCGGGAAGATGACAGTCACGCTGGATGACGTGCGCTATCTTCTGCATCTACCCATTAAGGGACACCTGCTAGACCATAAAGGCATCCCGACCAAAACTGAGGGTGTTGACCTAATGATTAAGCATATGGGATCAACTCGGGATGAAGCTGAGCAAGAGGTTAAAACAACCAAGGGTGCACATGCAAGGTTCGTATATTTGAAGGAAATCGTCGAAAAACACACGCCAGTAGTCAACAAAGCTGAGGTGGACGGTGACAAGGACACTTTTAAGAGGTATAAGGGATATATTACGAGGGCGTACCTGTTGTTGTTGGTTGGAACCACTATCTTCTCTAACAAGACAAAGAATAACGTGGACCTGACATACTTGAAGTATTTCATAGATCTGGATCAGGTTCACACATATGCGTGGGGCACTGCTGCCCTGGCGTTCCTTTACCAGGAGTTGACAAACGCCATTCTTCCGTCCTGCAAATATGTGGCTGGATACATGACGTAGCTACAAGTACAGTTATATAGCTTAACTTTATTTATTTAAGTCGATTAATTATTTTTTTGAACCTTTGTATGCTATTGTATTGATGTTTTTTTACAGGCTTGGATCTACGACTACTTTGTTGACACCGAAGGGTCTTTGGATACACAATACGAACAACAATACCCCCGAGCTACCAAATATGATTCGACAAAGGGGCAGTCAAGCCATATGGCAATGCGGAAAATGATGGATCGGTTGCTTCCACACGACATCACATGGACTCCTTACAAGGACCACCGAGATATTTGCACCTTTGAGGATATAACTTTGTACTCCGGTTGGATCAGGTGTGGGCTGATCAAAGTAAGGTATCTACCAGAGTGGGTGTTATGGCAGTTTGGCTACGTGCAGACCATTCCCCGTCATCCAGATTCCGCTGCGAATATATTGGACACGGTAGATTGTATTGATGAGCATTGACTCAATTACATGGATCGCGTTCTGACTTCTGATATGCTTGGTAACCGTGCTACTATTCCGTCAGACACCGCCCCCGGATACATGTCGTGGTATTTCAGGATATCACATCCTTACATCGTCTGTATCTCGACGAGTCTGATGCATCCTATGCCTGTTGAGTCTGATGCTGCTATGCTTGGTAGATTGGCTAGCATCCAGGACATACTCAACGGTTTTATGCACAACGATGAAGTTCCAAACGGCTCTCGTGTTTACAACGAACTCCAATCTGCATACACTTTGACATTTATACCGAATCAGGGTGGACTCAGTTCTAGTAGTCAGCACTAGGAAAGGTTATTTTTAACTCTGGTTGTTTTATTTTGTGTCTATTTGATGCTTTGGAATTGTTTGGATATTAATTAGTTTAATGTTATGTAAATAAGTATTTTCCTAGATGGATTATGCAAGCAAACACAACCTGCAATTTGCCTCTGATGTACATTAAGTACGCTCGCTCTGTAGATGGCGAACGTATGGATGTTCGCTCCAAAGGTGGCGAACTAGGGGGTGTTCGCTCCCAAGGTGGCGAACTAGGGGGTGTTCTCCAGGGGGTGTTCGCTTCACCGATGGCGAACAGTGATGGTGTTCGCCGTTAAAATAGCGAACAATGGGGGTGTTCGCGGTACATACAGCGAACTATTTGCGTGTTCGCTTTCGAGGTAGCAATCGTTATGTACGAAAATAATAAATTTCAGAGATAAAGAATTTTGTTTTATTTAATAATTAGACCAAAAAAATTACATCATTTCGAATATTACAGCCAGGATTTTCATTTCCAATTTAATAAACTAAACAATCTCAATCTCCTCTTCGTCCTCTCCTCTTCAGCTGAAACCTTCGGCGAATACACACCTGAGCCGAAAAGAAACTTATAAATACGGGCCTATTTCTCTTTCAATATCCATGGGAGAGTCCCATTTATGTCCGCTACAGTGCCAACTGCGTATCTCAAATATGAAGTTTGATAGTACCCGTTTCGATTACTTATAACTTTCTCAAAAAAATAAATTAAATTAAAATAAACAGCCTCAACCAACGGACCCATTCCAAAACTTTGGTAGTTTGATCCAAAAAGTTTTGTATGGACCCAACTTTAAGCGAGGTAAGACCGGTTTCGGTTACTCATATAACTCCTAAATAAATTGCATAAAAATTAATAAAAACGAAAAAAGACAAACATGCAAAACCGAAAAGTTGACGGATGGGAAAACCTCAACAACATACAACGTAACACCGATTTCAATTACTTATAACACCGATTTCGATTACTTAAAACAATAAAAACTATAAAAAAAAAATTAAGAGAATGAATGACCGAAGGAGGAAGAAGAGATTTTTGGTGTAAATTTTTTTACACAAATGCATTTCTTTTATAGAAATTTTGCTGTATTTTAATTGGTTGAGCTGCTGTTCACACCTCTCTCGTAGCCAATTATAATTAGCCACGTGGCAATCGGTTTTGACTGCTTGGGGGGCTGTATTTTTACTGCCGACAAGTTTGCTACTTGGCAAGCGAACCTTACATTATCACATCGTTCGCAACGTACCAAGCGATCGACGGTGTTTTACTTTTGCAAATTTATACACTCGCTTCGTAAGCAGCGAGAGGGTATTTTGGGATTACCGGGGGGCGCTCGTGCCTGCCAGTGAACGCGAAAAGTAAAATTCTAAATATATTATAAAGTCGAGATCACCAAAAATGAAATTGTACATTTCAAAATAATACACTTTATACTCACAAAACAATTTAAAATCATCAATAATAAATTTAAAAGTGATATACTTAAGCTATTTCTAGTTCCATAATCAACATTTTAACATTCAACAACAATCTAATCTACATTTAAAATTCCAACATCTTCCTTTTTTTCCTTTGGAGCCATGATATATTATTATATTCTACAACATAGAGTAGACCGAAATAAAAATCTAGAAGAGTAGTATAATTCAATAAACTAATCCCAAAACAAATTTAGCGTCAACCTAATGTCATTTAACAAAGTTTGACCATCTAAGTTTCAAATAAAAACAACATCTCGCTTTCAGCCACTTAACAAAGTCAACAGACTAATTGCAAAAAGTAATCCCGGATACTTTTCATAGCAACACAAGGATTGAACAATATTTATTAGATTAAATTATAAGCTTATTTGATACCTTTGGTTCCATAGTTAAAAATAAGAAATATGCAAAGGGATGTAAGCATTTCAATACCTTTGGTTCGCTAGTTAAAAATAAGAAATATGTAAAGGGACTGGTTAGCAATAATTTATGGTTTGTGGCGCATGCATAATAACATCATGTTTAGAGGAGATTTGGTTAATTTGTCATCCCTAATGGATCAAATAATTTATATTTTCTGATTTTAGTTTATAAAAAGAGTATGAAATAATTCCTCTTTTTATTTTCTCTGACTAGTGTAATGCTCTCCATTAACGTGTCTACAAAGCATCTAACGATGCATTTGTGAATTGCAAAGGTCGAGGACACCTAAGTACATTCTTGTTCAAACTTAGTCGAGCTTACAATATTTGAAATAATCTATTCAAATAAATTCTCGTTCAATTTTGTTTAGTTTGATTTCAAATGCCAATATAAATTATTAGATTAACAGATTAAAATATGAATTTCGGTGTTAAGTGATAATGAAATTCTTTGAATTGTTTTTATTAAATAATAACAATCTTGTAACCAAAAAAAATAAAAAATAATAACAATCTTATGCCCAAATAATATCAAGCTTAACTGCTAACTACATATGAATCTCTGCTTTTAAGCCCCTTCAAGGTTCACTATTGTACAGTGTTCCTTTCCAAAAAAAACTATTGTATAGTATTTATCAAATGTTAAGCAGAAGAGAGAAGACCATGGCGCGCGAAATCAAAATGCCATTGTGAGAGAGAGAAAAAAAAAAGAAGCACAGGCGGTGGAGATCGGAGAGATGTTGAGATTGGTTAAGCGAGAGAGAAGGAAAATGGATCTAACGGTTAAATTAAGTGATACAACGGTGAAGGACTTAATAGAGCTCTCATGCTAGAATCCACCAAACATATTTAGAATTTATTAAAAGTTAAACATATATGAACTTTTATATCGTTTTATATTTATTAGTCACTTTAAAAGTTCATTTTACCAAACACTTCAATTTTAATCAACTGATATTTTCAAGGTTTAACTATAAATTTGGCCCCTTACGTTTATTTTAGGTTTCAATTTGGTCCATTACGTTTAAAAAGTATCAATTTGATCCCTTACGTTTATTTTAGGTTTCAAGTTAGTCATTTCCGTTAATTTTGTCATATGTGACAGCCAAAACTGACATTTGCTAAGTTCAGGGACTGTCATGGCCATATAATACACAGCTGCTTCAGAGCCAAATCTCTCATTTTTTGGGTCTGTCACGATCTTGTAAAGCTTGTCACGATCGTGACAGGTCTTCTGATGCTTGATCTTTGGTTTTTCACTCCTTTAATCAAGATGTAACGACTAGGAATGCCATTATGCACAAAATTAACTCCTTTTTGGCTTCCCGTTCAACTATCCCTTCATAAAGGAAGTGTCCCTTTAAAGCACATATGATGTCATGCTTGGATATTCATCAAATTAGGCCTAGAAAATGCTCATATCCATAAAATTTCTGAGCATTAAGTTATATTCATTTGAAAGTGATATTGATTTGATAACAGCCGTACATTATTTCTTCAACACTTGTTTGTAAATTCTCATCATTGTTTATTGGGAATTATTTTTAAAGATAGTGGGGTGCTATCTTGTGTTGTATGAGAATTTTATCATAGGGTTTGGTGAATATTCTTATTGTTTAAGATATTGGAGTGTTATCTTGTGTTGTATTTGGATATTGTTAGGGAAGCCTTGGGGTGAGGATGTCTTGTAAGAATTCTAATAGTGCAATCCTTTGAGGGGTGTGAAGGGACTGGACGTACCCTTAAGTTAGAAGGGGAGCTGGTATAAATTGTCTTGTGTCTTTTCTTTTTCCCTTCTCTCTTTTATTTTCATATTTAACAAAAAAATAAGAAAAACTTTAACCAAATAGTCTTCGCTAGTCCCTTGGGCTTTAAGAAACAGATGGCTTAATTGTTTATTACTGACTCAGTCAATGAACTTCGTTGTCTCTCATGTGTTTAGAGAAGGAAATTTTTGTGCTGATAGCTTAGCTAATATAGGTCTCACATTAGATAGGCTTACTATTTGGAATGATGTACCTCTTGTGATTAAAGATAGTTTTGAGGCGAATAGACTTGGTAAACCCTTCTTTAGGGTGGTGCATATTTAGGGAGGTTTTGGCCTAATCCCCCTTCTTTTTTTTGTAATCTCTTTTTGTTTCTTCTATATTTTATGGTTTGAGGTGGTCAAAAAAAAAAAAAAAAGTCATAAAACTTAATTCACCTCCCCTCTTAGGTTGCATTCAAAACTTACACAAGGAAATTACAGAACACCATCATGAATGCTTGAGAAGTTGTGGTGGACTCTCCTTTAGAGGAATTATATGCAAATTCTGTTATAGAGTTGAGAAAGGTGTGTGAACAATTTCCAATGTTTCTCAAATATGCTGAAAGTACCATATTGGATCCATTGAAGGAGAAAATTGTAAGGACATGGACAGACTATGTAATGCATTTTGGCAGCACAACTACAAATAGAGTCGAATTTCACATGGTCGGTTGAAATCCTTTTTGTTGAATGGTAAAATTCAACAAAAAGGATTTCAAAATGTTGATTTTGCAGTTCACTGAGATATAAGCCTCTTTTGGCAAGAGTTTGACTGTTGTAGAACACTATTGGTTGTATACTCATTGTAGGTGTATAACATTTCTAGAGCTGCATGCCTTGAATTATATTCACTATGAAGCCAAGCGATCAGAGGAATGCGGTAGGGATAGAAAAAAATATTGGTTGTGCGCGCGATCAGGATGAAAACTTATGGGTTGTCATGTGCTTGTGTAATTGCTTTAAAGATTCATCGCAAGTTACCTATTTGACTGGATAAGGTAAACACTCATTGGAAGAGGTTACAGTTTGATCATGATGATGTTGTAAGAGAAAGTACTGATTATATTTCTTGCTTAACAGAGTGGAATGCAATTCAGGTACATTTAAATTAAAATTATATATTACTAATTATTCTCATTTATTTGTTGTATTTGAATTTAGATTTCATTAATTTTTTAGGAGCAGTTGAAAAGAGTGAATCACAATTTGAAGCTTTAGATTAGGGAGAAAATTAATGCACCAAATAGAATTTCCAGAAACAACAATCTTGACTCTACATGTTGAACTGGTAGGGGGCACCAAAGAAGGTTAAGTCTTAAAAAGTGTATATGTCCAATGTGATTGATAGGATTCTCGAATTATTCTTCATTGAGAGTATTCATTTTAACAATCTTCTTTAACCAACACAATTATGTGTGTCACGAGACTATTAAAAAGAGAGATTAAAATAAATTAAGTTGTAAAAAATATTAAATGGACATAATTAATGTGTATCATACTTCTCCCTCCCAGATACGGTGACAACACAGGTCAGGTGTACTGTATAGGCCTTTAGGCTAATGTTGTGGCCCCGGTTGTGCCTCATGCACCCCGAATATAGTTTCATATGCATTTAAGCAAAATTGATTGATACTACTAACAATATAATTGTATTCTAGAGTTTTTTAACAAGACAAATTACAGACAATTTTATCAAGCATGTACTATATTCATACATAAGAAATATGAATTTAATCAAACATTGATGCAATATCCCCAATTTGTTATTGCATGGTCCATTTCAAGTTTCAAGCACAAGGGTTTATCATGTGACACAACAAATATACTTGGCAAACCAAGTGAATTCGTTCAATTGAACTAAAACAAAATTAGCTTGGTCTTTGATATTTTGCTTTGCTTCACAATAATTTTAACCACAAAAAGAACTCAAGCAGTCTATTTTCATGGCATTATAATCAATTGACCTAACAATTAGTATACATGGCATTCAATGATAAATCTTCTCAATATATGCATTCAATCTATTTTCATCACAAACATAAAGACCCCACATTCAACTAAAGTTCAGACACACTCAATCTTGAACTAGGCAACAACATGAATATACACATAAATTTATGTTATTCCCTCTCATTCAAGCATTTTCTCAAACATTTGGTGCACATAAACCAAACTAAAAATACAAACTCTATACCCTAAATTTAATTAACATCTCAAATTCATGGAATTCAAAACCTACTCGGAACCCTTGTCCAAAACATAAGCACGAAAAATAATCCAAAGAAAGAAAATGAGAGACGAGGGAGATTATTTTGAAATCTTACTTGTATGAGTGAAAGATTCGGATGGAAATTTCCAACCCAAACCCTTTGTTCTTGTAGCGATTTAGTGAGACGAATAGAAGGGAATGAATGAAACCCTTGTTAGCCGTTTTTGTTTGTGATTGAAACCCTAAAAATCGCCCTTCACAGCCCTAAAATTCAAATTTCTTCAAAGTGATGAAGTGGATTTCACTGCTATAATGAACGCACCACTTCGGTTCCTAAAAAACGAAGAACAACATTTTCGCAAGGTACAATACGAAACGAAGCAAGTACGAGTCTTAATTTACGAAACCATGTGTTTTCTTGGTTTTTGCCATTTTCGACCGCGTGTTGTAGCCATAGGATACTACGACGAATTGGAGCATGTTCGGATCCTAGAATACGCAATTTTTGGCTTTTCAGATTGTAAGAACCAAAATAAATTGGGTCCAAAATTAGGGATATTTTGGAATTTTTTAGGGGTTTAAGAGCAACATGGGGGGTCCAAAAAGCATTTTTCAAAATCATTGGATAAGGTGCAAACTAAAATATTCAGGGGTGCAATTGCATAATATAATAGAGTATTACATGTAAATGTGAAAAATTCAGTGTGTGCAAGTGCACACTCTCACTTACATGTAGGTCCGCCTCTGATTGCAAGGAAGGAAAATGTGAATACGTAAATGTGAATAAGTAGTGGAATGAAATACAATAGATGCCGCTAGAATCCATTCCACTCCATCAATTTATTGAATATCCAAATAATGGAATATCATACCATTCCATCTCATATCATTCCATTTCATCTCATACGATTAATCCAAACATAAGAATTACCTTTAAACCAAGAAGATGCAGTCGTCACTAAAGTTTGGTGAAGTGGGTGCTTTGATGAAGTATTTAAAACTAGAAAGTGACAATCCCTCATTATTTTTATAACTTTCAAATGGATGTTGATCGAAGATCAAAAGCAAATATATTTTACGCGGATGCACAAATGATAAATGATTATGGGTACTTTTGTGATGTTATCATTTAATTTGACATCACATACAAAACAAATAAGGATTCTAGACTGCTGGGAGTGTTTGTAGGACTTAATAATCACATACAAACAATCATTTTTGGGGCGGCATTGTTATATGATGAACCAATCCCTTCTTTTTAGTGGTTACTTGAAACTTTTCTTAAATCAATGGGTAGAGAAAAGCCTAAATCAATTTTAACAGGTTAAGATGCCGCAGTGGGTAAGGCCATTTTTTTAGTTATGCCGGAAACATTTCATAAATTGTGCACCTACCATATAAGACAAAACGCGGCATGTGAACCATCTATATTTCTGAAACAATGGAAAAATCTGATATGGTTATCCAGGTTATGAAACATGGCATAACCAATGTGAACTACTGACTCTGTATCTTGAAAACATAGTTGACATACTAAATTATGTGCTCCATACAGAATGCCTCTCTTGCACAGTTGGTTTCGTGTTGGTGTTGGTAATAATCCCAATTTTGATTTATTTAGATTATAATTATAATATAATGGTTGTCAAAAGTAATATATATTTAATATTAACATTAACTTAACGAGGGATTAATGTTCAATAAATAAAAGTTTTATAGGGTTCATCATAAACTTGCGCTGATGTAAAATTAATTGATATTTTATTGATTAATTAATTAAGAGATTTCACAAAGAAAGTCCAAAACAAGACTGCACCATAGAAGTTCCCATAAAACAATTATTACATGTTTGTAGGACTTAATTCAACTAGCAAATAGTGATATATATTATTTTATTTTATTTTTGTTTACAATAAAATCAAAAATCAAACCTAGAGTTTTTAACACACTATCTAAATTCATTATTATTAGACAAAATCTAATGATTTAATGTCAAAATTCTTATGTTAAAGACATTTACTTAAATTTGAATGAGATTCAACAGTGATTTCTGTCAATTCTTAGTAATAATTGCCACTTCAACTAAAAAATATACTTCATACTATTTTTTAAATAGTTAAAAATATTTTTATAGATTCCCACATATACTACGCATCAACAACTTACTTGCATTAGACAACATTGGTGTAGGAATTCACAACCTTGTGGTTGTGGATAAGTAAATTTTGCTAGTACTCATTTGCTTCTCATTTTCATAAATAATAAATAAATTAATGAATTCACAATCTCCGATTTAAATTATAAATGGACAGGTGGTGAAAAAATATGGTGACAGCATAGTCATTCACATGATCATTAAATGTTACAAAACTTTTACCAACTTTGGAACACACCCACCATGCTGCTAGTACTTTTTTCTATGTCGGTTTCAAATTTTTCTCTTTTACACTTTTACAGCTGGGAACATTCCTATATTATGTAATTGAAACAATGTGATAAGGAATAGTGATAAAGTTCAATTCACATTTGAAGATAATAATTGCATTGCCAGCTTGATAAATAATTAACCAAATGTATGAATTATCAATAATGCCACAAAAGTCCAATTGTTTTCACATATCAAACAGTTAAAAGATACTTTTTTTTGGTCGGTTTTATCCGATCTAAATTATGGAATTGGATAGTATGCATTTATGGAATTGGATTGTATTGTATGCATACAGTTGGATATTCGACCGATTAATCAATATTAGACGGTTTATATTTTAATATCAAAATTCAAACTAAAAATTTAAACCGTCTAATTTTAACCAAACGGTCTAGATGTGACTGACTGTAGTGCAGTCATCTTTTTTTCGGCTGCATCGCATATGAATCCTAAACTATATGTATTAATCCAATTAAGCATCTGTTAGAAATTCCATCCTTAAGATAAATAAGTGGAGTGTCCGAAGTTTGAATCCGACCGCTATATATAAAATCTGATGTCCCTTATTAACTGAGTTAAACTTATGAGAACACTCAAATACCCTTTTAATAAATCATACTATAATAATTGCCATCATTGATTTAAAATCAAACGATTACATTTAATTAATTATTTTGTGCAAATTTAATAATTTAATGTATAGAATCCAAATCCATTTTATCCATTCACCAACTTATATATACTTTCCATTAAAAACATGCAAAATGGTAGGTTGTCACAACCTTACTTATGGACAAACAAGATTTATGGTAGACCTTCTTCATGTCAAACAATTTATGATTACAAGTGCCTAATTTTTCAAAAAGTTGATTTATACATTTTCTATTTTCTTTTCATATATCATTTTCTATCATCTTTCTTCTTGGTCTTGGTCTTTAACATGTTAAACAAACTAGATCATTTACTTGAATGATTTGAGAATTCAGGTTCATGAGAATAGTGTTGGAAATGAAATTGTGAACAGTTAAAATGAACAAAGTTTGCATAACTTCTCTACAAATACAATCAAGTGTGTGAAGATTCTATCTATGTTCATTGTTCATCTTCAAACATCAGAATACTACTCAGAATCATTGTAAGATTTCCCTTTCCTTTCTTTGTCCTTAGTTCATACTCTGCATGTTTAGATCATGAGATTGTTTTTTATGTAATCCATGGTTTTCATTTGTCTTTAGGTTCTTCAATTTATCGCACTAAATGAGGAAATCCCTAGTTATCGCCTTTTCGATAACTATATGCTTCATTGCCTTTGTGATATCCAAGATTATAATCTCAATCCTTCTCTACAAAAGATGGAGAAAAAAGCATTTGATTTATGAAGAAGGTTATGGAGGTATGTATGTAGGAAAAAATGAGGTCTCCTATATGACCTTGTTTGGATAATGGTTTAATTAAATGCTTATGTAAATAGTACTTATGAAAATAAGTTGAAAACAACTTATTATAGCTTATATGAAGTGTCAGATACGTATCTAACGTGATACTTGGGCAATTTTGGAGCATCGGGGTTTCCTGGCTTAAAACCTATTTTCATAACTATCCTGCCGAAATATGGAAAGAGCTAATGGAAGTTCATATAAGTTATAACCTATTTTCATAAGCTATCCTGCAGAAATATGGAAAGAGCTAATAAAAGTTCATATAAGATAAAACCTATTTACATAAGCTATCCTGAAGGACTTATGAAAATAAGTTGAGAACAGGTTATGGACATGTCATAAGCTCTTTCTAGTTTCCTATATGTTCACACAACACGGTCTCGTAACTGTTTCTATCAATAGATAAGCTTAAATAAGCTGATCCAAATAGGATCATCCTGACATAAATTTGATTGGATGATACAGGAGGGAAGATGGTGATATTTAGGTCTTCAATCCTTAAATCATTAACAGCTGATATGGTGTTGAAGAAGACACAGAAACTGAACAACAAGGACATTATTGGTTCTGGTGGTTATGGTGTAGTTTACGAACTAAAACTGAATGATTCCGCGGCCTTTGCTGTGAAAAGACTGAACCGCGGAACTGCAGAAAGAGATAAAGGTTTTGAGAGAGAGTTACAAGCAATGGCAGACATAAAACATCGCAATGTTGTGACTCTACATGGATATTACACTGCACCACACTACAATCTTCTCATTTATGAGTTAATGCCTAATGGAAGTTTGGATACCCTTTTGCATGGTATGTATTTTTAAAATTTCTAACATTATACATTCTATGATTCATGGGTTGCGTTTGGATAAACAACTCAATTAAGTGCTTATAATATACCATGATTATATAAGTGCTTATAAATAAGTTATTTCTATAACAAAAGATAAAATAAAGTCAAATTGTTTGAATTTAAGTTATAATAAGTTGTTTTCATAAGTTTTCCTAGATAGGTTATAGAAATAAACTAAAAACAACTTTTGGACATGACATAAGTCGTTTCTATAAACTCTCCCAAATAGTCTTGATGTGTTTACGTCAGTAGATTAGTTCAAATAAGTCAATCCAATCAGGTGTTTGGGAGGACTCAAAAGGGCAAGAAATGGAAGGAAATAATGACACACTTGCAAAGTAACTAATCAAATGTGTGGATGCAATATAGTTTTTGTTATTGACTCCATTTTCTATCCCTTGTTTTCTCTAATCAAATATTCCAAGTAAGAAACTCTACAAAGCACAGACACAGACACTACACACGACACTGACACGTCAACACCGGTAATAATTTGAGAAAATGAACTTATTAAATGTATCACATGTGTCCATGTCATGTTGGTGTAGGTCACCGACACATATCAAATATCAGACATGCCGTCAATATGAAGTGTCTGGTGCTGCATATAAGAAACTTCCTTTTGTTATTGTGTGCCTCACCATTCCCTCAACACCTAATCAATTGATAATTGAACTGTGTTTTCTAATATCAAAGTTGAAAATGATGAAGGGAAATCAAAGAACAAGAAGGTTTTGGATTGGCCAACCAGACACAGAATAGCTGTAGGTGCGGCAAGAGGAATATCATACCTTCACCATGACTGTATCCCTCACATTATCCACAGAGACATCAAGTCAAGTAATATATTGTTGGATCAGAATATGGAAGCTCGAGTTTCGGATTTCGGATTAGCCACATTGATGGAACCAAACAAAACTCATGTTTCTACAATTGTTGCTGGCACTTTTGGATACTTGGCTCCAGGTATAAATAAAACCTGGCTTAACATAGTTTTTTCCCTTTCACAATACTCGTGTTACAAATTTTGATTGTTTTCCTGCAGAATATTTTGATACCGGAAGAGCAACAGTGAAAGGGGATGTTTATAGTTTTGGAGTTGTGTTACTTGAGCTTTTAACAGGAAAGAAACCAAGTGATGAAACATTTATGGAAGAGGGAACGAAACTTGTCACATGGGTAAGACAAGATTCTTTGGTTATTACTATTACCAATTTTCTCGATACAACTATCGAATGAGGACTTACTGTGTTGAAAATCATTCTGTTATTACTTATTAATGTATCAGGTGAAATCTGTAGTTCAAGAGAAGAAAGAGGAATTAGTTCTTGATAGTAGCTTAGGGTCATGTCCAATGCATGAGGTCAACAAGGTGTTCAACATTGCAATGATGTGTCTTGAACCAGACCCTTTGAATAGACCAACCATGGCCGAGGTTGTCAACTTGCTCTATAAAACACAAACAGATAGACTTGCTACAGAATCCTGATGTTCATTCAAATTCCTTCGTCGAAAGCTTCTCAAAAACCTGGCAGCAAAGCTAGACACCAACAAGAAAAATCTGTTTCCTCCTAATTGAGCAGATGAAATCATGCTCAGAAGGGAAAAATCTATGAAGCACAGACACCTCTGATTTTAGGCGTGTATTCGTGTCCAACATGTGTTGGTGTTTTTGACATTAGCAGTATCAATGTGTATGTGTTGTGTCAGATGTAAGGTATATGAGGAGATCTTGAGATTTAAGAGGAGTTTTTCCTTCCAACCTTCTTCGGAAAACTTTCTTCATTTATAAAGTGTTAGAGAGAAGTTAATGTGCACTTTGACATTGTTACATTACAATCAACCGAGTTGAATATGTCAGGATCCTACAAGGCAACAATAGATGTAGCTTTGATCTGCAAAGAACATGCATGCATACTACTGGATAAGAGTGTTTCTTTCTAACAGAAATAATAGTGCATCCAAACAGGTCGACACGTTTTCCAAATCGTGTATTATTTCAAATATTTTAGATCATTATAGAATAAATACATGAACCAAGATTAGATCATTAGAAAATAAATACTAGAGCTAAGTTACAGCTTACAATTATACATAAGGCACACATGACACATTGGTTGACCATGAGATTTTCGCATGAGATGTTGATTTTGTTTTACTTGAGTACTTTTGACAAGCTTTCAGCCACTGAAGCTTTCAAAGAAGGAGAAACAGGACTATCTCCAAGGAATACATCAAAAAGAGCATAACTCACATTAGCAGATTCAATCGTTGCATCTATGTTAGATGGAACCCCCGTTGACGAAACCGAAACCTGAATTCGCAAAAAATTTAGTTGGAAACCATTTTACGCAATATAGCAAAAACTGAAAGGATGGAATATAAGCGGAAAAATAAAACTTACAAGCAATTTGGTAGGGTTCAACCAAGTCAAAAAAATGAAAGTTCCTTTCTTAAGGGGGCGATCTTGAAAGACACTACGGAAAGTGGTCAATGCAGTTTCATCTGCATTTGTTGGTTTTGCAATTCTTGGTGATATGGCATCACTTAAGGCATCCCAGAAAGTTTTACCGTCAACGTCTCTCACAAGAATAATTTGCAACAATTTCTCGAGGGGTGCTGCAATTAGAAAATAGCATTTGCTTATCAACTTATTCTCTAAATTAGTGTTGTCAAACAACGGCTATAGCTCTGCAATAGCCATGAGGAATTTGAGCAAATCCCGATTGTTCTGCAATACTCGATTTAGTATGTTTTTTTTCAAATAGCGCTGTAGCTTAGCAGAACTTGAACAAACCGTTAACATCCGCAATTGACAACACTGTGAGAGTATTTTCAAATGGAATAAATGAATACTTAATTGTTACATTGGAAAATGGTCTTGAACAAGGAAGAGTTCCCTTGAATCGCATCTTTCGATTGCCCTTTCCAAGCATTCAATTCACTTATTGTAGACTGGTTTAGATAGAGTCCTGCAGCATAGACTTTGACTCCAATAATCGCAAAAACTTTTTCTCTGTATCCTGAAATAGGTGTTATTATCAATCAAAGCTTAAAACATTGAAAACGTTAATATCAGTACTTCATCAGAACCTGCTATATTCTACTAGATCGGTACAAGTTAAATGTTCTAATCTTAAACTTTTTTACATGTCCACAGCATAATGTGATATTATAAATTATAACAACTGACCAGTTCCAGACAACGCTAATGAGTCTGAGCAACCCGGGAAACTCAAAGATGTCTGAAATTTCACATTTGTTGCCGGTTCCTCAATGTATTCGGCATTCACAGCTGCATTATTCAATCATAACCAAATAGATGTCAATTTTTATCATCAATTTGCAAGAAGACAGATTGAAAAGAAGAAAAAAAAAGTACTTTCGTCATATATCATCATCTACAGCTTAGCATACGAGACAATCATCTAGCATTGAGGCCAATGTTTTAAATATCAAATCGGACCGGCGAGGTCCACTGTCATATTTCAACTGCTTTAAACCAGTAAAACCAGGACATAAACTCAGTCAAACCACTCAAGTAACCAAATTGTAGACAGTAGACAGTGTCGGTTAACATTTGGCAAATACCTTGAAAGTGAACCTAATAATGCTATTGTTCCGGACTGGGCCAAGGCCCAATACACGCGGCCCAAGCGCTCCAGGTCCAGTCCAAATCCACTCCTTCACGGAGGCTTCTCATACAAGTCAAGTGTAATGGACACGATAGTTCCTGTCCACCCTCTGTAGCTAATACGCTCCTCACACGCTAGCGGGACCATTAGATCCATATCAACCACTATCAACATCCCAAATGACAGCTCTTGCCAGCTGTCACAGACAGGTATAACTGTCTCCCCCTATATAAAGGCAAGCTTTGGCGCCAAGGTAAACAATTCAATCACTTTTCACTTTCACTCCTCCTTGATCATATATTGACTTGAGCGTTGGAGTGCTAATGTGTTTTGCAGATACCTTCCCCATTGTAATCCACCGTACCAAAAGCATACCTCCACCATAACCATCTCGAGCCTCACTGTCAAAGTCATCAAGTTCTGTTCAGTGCATATCAGCTATTATCCCCTCTTTGTTTATGTTAAAGAGGATGCTGTCATGACACCGTTCATGCAAAGACTTCTTTTATTTGAGGAATCTAATTGATATAAGAAAAGTATAAACAAAAGTTCATGCCTAACACCCATTACCTCACACTGTCTACTTACTTTAACTGTTTTGATCTACAAACACATGGATGTAACATGAAATAAGCAATATCATTCATTTGGAGGGATCTAATTTATCTAAAAACATGCCCAAACTATAAAAAACAGTTAAAGTATACAAAAATTAGATATTTCTTGTAACTGTTTAGTAAAAGATGTATGACTATTGACTATCAGGTATTATTTTAGACTTAAAGGGTCAAGTATAATTTTACGTTTTAGTCGCTATAATTACCTCGAATGTTATGTTTAGTCCTTGTACCTATAAATTAAGAAACTACATGCTTTTAGTCCTTCAGTTTTATAATTTTGTTTGATAAATCAAGATATCATCCGCGAGCAACTGCGGAAACAAATCCTTCCTTGAGGTAACTAAGATCCATTTAAGAGGTTGATCTCTTTGAACAAATGTTTTTTCATACGCACATCAGTTGGGGATCGAACCTTGGACCAAATAGTTAAGCCCTAAGGGGTCCAAATATCTATCACTTGTGTCACACTATGTTGGTTAGTTTTGTAATTTGTAGAGACTAAAAAGTGGATATGGAGAAACTAAACAGTTTTAACCCTATTTTGAATAGAGTTAAAAAATGCAACATCCTTGACCTTGTTCACATATA
This sequence comes from Trifolium pratense, assembly GCF_020283565.1. Classification (NCBI taxonomy): domain Eukaryota; kingdom Viridiplantae; phylum Streptophyta; class Magnoliopsida; order Fabales; family Fabaceae; genus Trifolium; species Trifolium pratense. The sequence goes on from NC_060065.1 coordinate 41,908,731, forward strand.
TAACTTGTTTGCAAACCCAATTAATGGAGACAAATCACACATACTTTACTTTATGCATGTCAGCATCTATCCCAAAATTTAAAATGGTAATCATAATTTAATAATATAAATAAAATAATAAAAGAATCCTTCACAATTTTCACTTTCCCTTTTTCCTTTTGTCTTGTAAAAGGCAAATATTTGCTGGGAAAGTTCAAAGTAAAGAGACAAACCTCAAATAAATTCCAATTTCCAATCTAACCATGTTAGCCCTCTAATTCAATATACAAAAGTTTATTCTCTATAACCAAAGTGATTAAGCTGAAATGATTAATGAGCTCTCCTTATGGACGAATCTTTAGGAAGAATCTAAGTTTGATTCTTGAGATGAACAATTATTGGTCAGGTTTTATTTACCTCGTGGCCGAACTCCGGATTACCAGGGTCCTTCCCTGGAAACCGGAGAGTTAGCACACAAAGAACATATATATTCTTCATAAAATTAGATCAACAAGATTCAAATTTTACTTTCACTTTAATATTTAATTAAAAAAAAGTGATTATATAGTAAATTAATAGTATCCATCTAACATGCAATGGCATATAAGTATAATTAATAATCTTCACAAATGAATACACTACCATTAAAGTTTATTCTATATTCTGCATTATTAATTTTCGAAGAACATAAATTGGAAAGCAAAAAAATTAAAAATCAAAAAAGTTCAAATTTGAAAATAAGTAATGTGAATGAAGCATAATCTCACCAGAAAATGAAGATGAAGAAGAAGCAGGTTGTGGAAAGAAATGGGGGGGTTGTGTTTTAGAGTTGTGGTAGAGAGAGAAATGCAGAGAGGGGGGTGTGAATAGTGAAAAAGAGTGAATATTGTTGAATGATTGAGTTGAATTTGAGATTTTTTTGAATCTGGTGGAAGGTGAAAAACATAGTGATGTTGAAGCTGCCAACATTTTAAGGATTGTGTAATGTTAGGATTGAGAATGGAGAAAGCAACTACTTCGGTTTTTCCGTTATACTATTGAAGTGAATTCCTTCTTTCTTTTTGAGTGGATAGATCTTTCAACTTTAAGTAAAAATGTGATTTTTTTTTAGTTAATGTAAAATTCAGCCGTAAAATAAGTAAAGTAAAATTGAACCTTGGTTAGGTTCGTCCTTTAGTATAATTCATTAACTATTCAAACTTAATGTTTTGGCTATAAAAAAAATAAAAAAGAGACTTGGGTGTTGTCTTGTAATTTGCCAAATAAATGTCTCTTGAACACATGACAGTGGTCCAGTCAATAAATATTCTGGCTATGTCAATATTTTGTATGACATAATCAAGGATTAAAACAAAAATAATTTAAAATTTAGGAACTAAAATCCAAATTCACTAATAGGGACAAAATACATATTTTTATTATTAGTGGTGAAGTCTACTATAAATAATTAGTCAAATGACTTGTGTTTTTAGAAGATTTTAAAAACACAAGAAATACAATTTAAATCTCCATTTTCTTGTATTATTTTTTTTCACTTTCATTCAATCTTTAACATTATTTTTTTAGAAATAAGTCACTAACGAATTTGTTGGCATACAAATGTTTGTTTGTGAGTAAAAAAATTATGTCTGAATTGTGTATTTTGAAGGAGTTTAAATTCGACAAAAAAAAAATGACAGAGAAAGTATTGAATAAATGACCAAAATTATGACAGCGTGAGAAACATAAGAGAAAATGTTGGATTTATATTTTCTTCACTATTTTTTCTCATGCTGTCATAATTTTGATTAAAATAAAACAAATCCAAGTCAGAGCGTCTTCCAAGAAAAGATATTATTTTTCCCAAAAAAATTCCAAAACAACAAAGATGCAAAAATATTCAACAAAAATTTTTCTGACTTTTTGTAACTAAGATTTTAAGGCATATCCAACATTTTCATTCTCCAAAATGATATGCACAGCAGAGCATACTATTACTACTTTCATTTCCAATAAAATTTAAAAAATCAATCTCATAAGTGTAGCTCAAATGGTAGCTATCAGGGATATTATTGGAGTGGCTGGGGTTCGAACTCCGGATTCCACATTTCTCCACATTTAAATGTGAGACTCTAGTCACTAGGCTATTTGACAAAAAAAAATTAAAAAGATCGATTCCAATTAGCTAAATTTTCAAAATTTTAGAATTTGACCTATAAATTTTCAAATAATTGTAAATCCAACACTTGGGATGATCTAACGGTGTTGGCCTGAGACTTTAGAGTGTGCTTCTCTCAACATTTTAAGTTTGATTTGCTTGGTGTCAATTTCGGTGGGCTAGTCTATACGGAGTAAAAAAAACTCTAGCTTTAAATTAGACCCTCACAAGTGGACAGTGAGATTGTTCACTCAGATTAGTCGGTTCTTGAGCCGGATATCGAATTTTCAAAATAATTATAAATCGACCTTTATAATTTTTCACAAAATTGTAATTTAGCGTCTAAAAAATTTAAATTGGTCATTAAATTTTTAAAAATTATAAATTGATTCCTAGTTTTAAAAATTAAAATTTAACCCAAAACTTTTAAAATTTACAAGATGGCCAAAAAATATTAAAATGAAATTTTATACCTTATATTACTCTATGTAAACAAACACTTTTAAAGATAAATACATCCGACGATATTTATAAGCAAAAATTTAATTTTTAGATTTATTGAATAACTGATGTATTTTTCTAATCTATAAATTAAATACATAAGTTATTCAATAAATTTTTAAAATTAAGTTTTACTTATAAATATGGTAGGATAGAGTATAATTCAGTTCAACTACCTACCTCATAAAAACACACTTTAAAATTATGACGATTTTCTCACCACAAAAGGCTTTGTTTGGCAACGGAAAATTTTGAACTTATGTCTAATAGGCTATAGCTTATAATTTATAATCTTATTTTGTAAAAAAAAAAAGTCTCGTTTGGTAACATTTTTCTTAGGAGCTTATAGCTTATTTTTATTAGCTTATAGTTTATTTTGATAAGTTGATTCAATTAGCTTATAGTTTAAAGCTTATGTTCCTTGAAATATATATATATATATATATATATATATATATATATATATATATATTATTTCATATCTATAAATTAGTTCAACTGCTAATTTTATCAAATATTATAAATTCAATCAACTGACTTATCAATTATAAATTCATCTACTATAAAATAATTTATCAATTTTTTTTTAAAAAAATTTGGTATTCGGCCTTAGAACCGATTAATTCGAGCAGACCAATCTCAACATTCACTTGCGGGAGCCCATTTAAAGCCAAAGTTTTTTTGCTCTGTATGGCACCAGAAAAAATCGAACATAAGACCTTAAGTGAAGCATATTCTAAGAACTCAAACCAATATCACTAGACCAACTCAAATGGGTTAAATTAATTTATCAATTATCTACTATTTTTTATCGAACAGAAGCGAAGAAGCTGTGAATCAAATCTTAAAAAGATGAAAAGCCAAAAATCCAGATCATAAAATTTGCAAGTGGGAGTAAGAAACACACAAAGTACAACTCACATCCACATCACAAGGTGCATCTACCTTTTTTCACTTGAACCTTTTTCCATTGAGAGTCCCCACACCACATCACATTATCATCAAACTTAGTCTCAAATCTCAACGTCTCTCTCTATAATTTGCTGTTAATATAGCCGTTAGTTAAGCTCACCTCCCATTCCCTAAATAATTCACCTACCAATTTTTTCTCTTTAAAATCTTCTCTTAAATTTCCACACTCACTCACACTCTAATCTACCACTCAATTTCTTATTCATTGAAAATTCAGTATAGCAGACAGTGGCAGTAGTGTTAAGCAGTACAGACAGGCTACAGACATCATAAGTAACAACATTAACAACAAAACCAACCATGGCTAAAGTGTCTCTTCTCTTTTTCCTTCTTTTCTTATCTCTCACATCAGGTAATGTATACATCTATGTGTCAGTTTTTCTTTTAGAATATATTTAAATGAGTCTGAATTTAACAAAATCACAATGGGGTCAAGTTTGTTAAGCTGCAAATTAAGCTTGCCTTTAAGTATGTCAGAATTGCGGTGAACACTGTCATTTTTTTCAAAAGATAAGCTCTTGGTTTGTGTGAATGTCCGGTGAAAAACTATTGTTGCGTCGCAATACAAAATTTGTTGTGATATTGAGAAGCTACCATATATAGCTTTTGGTAGATGTGCAATATTGCCGCAGTTTCTAAGAAAATCAAACATAAACTCTACGGTTCTTGAAAAATTATGATGGGTCACCGTGATTCTGACATATATTCATTATTAATATGAAACATACACTAAATTTGTTTGTTATCGGACTCGGACCTCAATTTCTTTTTTGGTTTGGCTTACCATTAGAATCTGGTTTGGTTTACACATATACAAGCTTCATTATTCAATGTTTTTCACTTTAGCTTTCAGATCTATACTTTATTTAACTGAATATTAGTTAGGTATACATTGGTCAAATGTTTAGTGATATTAATCTCTATCCAAAGAGATTCCCCCTTACTAATTTCCCGTGAAAAAAGCAAGCTACCAATTACCATCAATCAATTAAGTGTATAATTTTTTTTGTGTGAAACTATGAAGCACAAACATAGACACGGACATCGGGCACGATACGGACACTGACATGTCGATATCGATAATAATTTAAGAAAATGATATAATATAATTTAGTGTAATCATAAGTGACACTGGGACACGCCTGACCTGAAATATTTTTATACTTAATTGAATTAAAGCTTATGTTAATCAAGTGTACAAATTATTTAACACTAACACTACAACTTATGTTACATTTTTTTTGTCTCTTTTGACATGCAGGAGGGAATGTGAATATGGTTAATGGACAGGTACCTCTAAGTATATTAATTTCTCTATTAATTTGAGAATAAATAAATTATATGAAGAAAATACTTTGTTTTTTTTAACAACTTAAATTATATAAAGTTCTTATTGTAATTAAAATATGTGATTTATGCAAAAAAACAGAATACTTGGTGTGTGGCAAAACCATCATCAGATCAAGCAACACTTTTATCAAACCTCAATTATGCATGCTCTCAAGTTGATTGCAAAATTCTTGAAAAAGGATGCCCTTGCTCCAGTCCTGACAATCTCATCAACCGTGCTTCCATAGCCATGAATCTGTATTATCAATGTAGAGGAAAAAACCATTGGAATTGTGATTTCAGAGGATCTGGCCTAGTTGTTGTAACTAATCCAAGTAAGTCACATAACTTATTTTGTTGTTTAATGTTCTAAATTAATTGATAAAGAAACTGGTTTGCAACTGGAATTGCGGTTACATTATAAGGGTTTTAGGGCTCTTTGTAGCGACATTGTTCATTTTCATGTAATTTTTTCGTAATCGCAGTTAAGGTTGCATCGTCTACATTTGTCTGTATTTTTCCATTATATCAAGATTTGTCGCATAAAATCTCTGTAACTGCGGCTGCAACTGCAATTTAAAAATTCGCTTGACTTTGCAAGCCAAATTAATCTTTTTCTCATTTTGAATTGCAGGCTATGGTAATTGCATTTATGCATAGAAGTGGACTTTTCATTAATGGAATGTATAACATATCTGCTCTCTTGTAAGCAAAAATTTGGTGATCCATATGGGCTTAGGCCCTCATCTTTATATATATAAAAAAAAAAAACAAATTGGTGATGCATTTGGTTTGTTTTGGTGTAATCTTTTGGTAGTTGTATTTAATTTTATTGGGTGGTCATTTTCAACTTTATGGATATAGGCCTATACATTAAATCAAATTTGGCTTTTCTAAACTTTTTCGTTTGATTTTGTATCAATGAAAAAATACCTATAAATTATATACTATTAATAATTATTATCTTGCTAAAAAAAATTAATAATTATTAACTTTATCCTAAATATAAGACTGTGTAGACCAAATTATGAGAATTAAGAAATTTAATAGTAGATTAACAATGAATTGATATAACTTTCAAGAGATTTGAACCTCTCAAACAAGTAGTCATAAGTTCGGTCCATAAGTTTTTTTCTCACCCCTCATTGTTCTTAAAAACCCTCCGTTTAAACATCAAATAAACAATGGAGGATTTTAAGAATAAAAAAAAAAACTTTCGAATATTACTTTTACCATGTGTTTCAAACTGGACCAAACTCAAATAAATGGACCAGGTTACTCCAATTCACTAGCTTTTGAGCGAATCACAACATGAATACACCGTAGAGGAACACTCAAGCATGACCGGCGATCCAATCATGATTATCAATCTTCTTCCTCCTCAAAGAGATCCAGTTTGAAGACGAACTCCCACATAACAACAACATCAATAAATAGATAAATGACTATCATGTTCCAAGGTTCTTCAAAAGCCTTTGTGGTTGGATCCATACGAATAAATCACCAAACTCGAAGACCACATCGAAATGGTGGATACAACTCTTTCTTTCCGAGACACCAAGGACCAACCAAAATGTAAGGTGTTTATAACATTGAGAAGTGGCATTATGGTTTGGTTTAAACGGTTGAGGGTTAAATCCATTTAACTAGTGGATGAAGCTTTATTGCCAATTCACGACACATTCCATGGATTTGCCAAAGTTGGTGGAAAGTCTATGGAATATACATCAGATGAAAGAAGAATCGCTCAAGGCCGTTCAGATGAACGATGTCGATGAGGTGATGATAGGATAAAGAGATATCTACTTCATCTAGAGTTACTCCATAGGAAAAAGTTTGATGAAAGACAACAAGTATATTAGTATGGAGAAATGTTGAAAGCGTGCAAACCCATAGATGGAGGCCCTGACAAGCAAGGGGCCGAGATAGTCGGCCTCCACACTCTAGATACCATGAATATATGTCTCTCAACACTTCTGGCGAGTGTAACTTCCAATTCCAACCAACTTGAAACCACAAATCTTAGGTCTGGTAAGGATCATCATGTAATAAATCAACCATAAATATACGTGTATAAAATTTGGTATAGGCCTGACTAACTTTGACCGGTCCGCGACTTGTAATCTATAACAATATATAAAAAGGATAGGTGAGTTTGGGCTGCATTTTTTATATTGTCCAAATTACCCTTCATTTTAAATTCAAATTTTAAATAACACAATAGATCTAATAAGACATCAAATAACGTAACATATTAATATTATAACTGCACAATGGTTCTTATAACTGCACAATGGTTTTTTCTTATTAAGGTCTTCCAACGATCATAAGTTAGACACAGGCAGGCTCGTCTGGCCCGCTAGTATGTAATAAATCTTGTATCTAATAAGATTTCATATAATTTATGGATAAAGTGTACCGTTTAATTTTTTTTTCATCTAAATTTTGTTTAGTTTTATTTATTTTTAAAAATCAAACAGTAAAAAGCATTGAGTGTAGAGATTTTTTTTTTTTATAAAGAGAAAAGTGAGGTATTATAGCTCTAACATGTATCTCAACATATAAATGTCTTTTATTTAAACTATTTATATGGGACAATGTAGTGTGTTTTTTTGGTAAATCAAAACTATCATCCATCTTGCACACCGTGAAGATTAATTTTTTCAAGATAACCGAGATTCATTTAAAGAAACAATGTAGAGTTTAATTCTTATACATTGTTAGTATAATTTTCTTTAATTAGTTTAAATTTTTTATCAAAAAATTCCGGTTGTCCCTTTCTCGTACTCATTCTATGATTTGGACAAACAATTAAGGGACGAGTTTGAAAAGTACTATTGGTATCTTGGATATCCCATATCATATGCCATACAACTTTCTGTGATTGACTACGATCTAAAACGTCAATTTTTATTTATATTTTTTGTACTTTAGCAAAATATATAAGTAGTATCTTAGTTAACAAAATATAAATCAGATTAAATCAAGACATTGAGCTCAAGTGATTTTAATTATTCAGGAGAACTCGGGTTTGATTCTTGGTGGAGTCAATTCTTGATCAGATTTTACTTACATCGTGACCGAACTTTGCATTACCAGACCCCTCCCCCTTAAAAACCAAAGGATTAAAACCCAAAAAAATAAAATACAAACTTCTTTTCTATTTTGCAAAGAAATAAAATACAAACTTGATTCTTATTGTAAATTAGACTGAAAATTATTACTTGTTTGTTTATGACAACAAAAAAAAGTATTTTGTATAGAAAAGTTTAATTGGATTAATATTAGCGGTTCATCATGATTAAACGAAACCCTAATATTTACGAAAAAAGTTTTTTTAGAAATATATATATATATATATATATATATATATATATATACATACCATGAACTTTTACTTATACTTCTTATTACATTTACCACTAAGTCATATTAATTAATTTGATATATTTTTGTAACCAACATATAATCAATATGATTTAAATGCACAATTTTTCATATCCTGTATATTTATTGTCTTATATCACCTGCCACGTTTTTTTTTCTTTTTAAATACAAATCACATATTTTATTTGTCTTATATTGTTGGTTATTTAATATTGACACTTTCGTGTGTATTGAATTTTCTACTATACCTCACTGGAAAATTGTGAACAACACTACGTAAAATAATATATAGTGAGAGTCACTCTCAAATGAACATGTAGTTATTGCATTTTTTGGGTAACAACATTATTAATGTATGTATGGGAAAAAAATTATAATAACACTATCCTATTTATATATTGAAAATAATAGTATTTTTCACATATTTAAGTCCAGAAAGATTTTGAATTTAAGTGATTGTGTTAAATATTTGTTTGTAAATTCTACATTTACTACTTTTTTTTTGATAAATTAAGAGCATCTAGATATCAAGGTTTGAAGTAGAGATTTCAATTATGTTGGCACCCCTATCTTTTCTCATCCTCCACCTGTAACTCATATTATTATTAAAAAGAGAAAAATAAGATAATTACATAATTTAAATTTTATATAAGACGTAATAAAAAAAACCCGTGCATGCACGGGTCAAAGTCTAGTTTTTATATTTATAAAAAGAAGTAGAGATTTTTTTATCTTTCTTTTGCATCAAATTGTTTTTTTAATCAATTATTATTATACCATAGATAATTAAAATAATTCACACAAGAAAAGATTAAGCATTGCTTATGTTTGATGAAACCAAAATATATTGATGTTTTGATTAAAAAATACATTGATGTTTAACTTTAAGACTTTGATTATGTTAAAAAAAAAAAAAAGAGTTTGATCTGGTTATTAAAAGACAAATTTTAAATTTGAGGTCTCGGTTTGATTTTTTTATTATACCACCAGTTGCGGGGAATCGAACTATGATCCTTTTTATCAAGTTTAGCGTCAATCAACCACCACTAGACTAACTAACTATTGATTCTGAATTTGAGTTCTATTGGTGTGAAATAAAGGTAAAATATAAATATCAATGTATTTTTTCAATCTTAAAGTCTTTCTTGAATTGATAGACTATCCTTTCACCTTAAATTTATGTTCCATAACTTACTTTTTTATATATATATATATATAATGAGACTTGAAGTAGTACATTATTTTTTTTTAATAAATAGTTTGATGAATTTCACATTTTCAAAATAAATAGATATATTAAATTTTTTTTGGACCAAAAATAGATATATTAATTAGACTCATATTTTAGGCAATACATATTACAGTAAAATGCAAGGTCTGTATACCATCAGAGTTACTCACATGGACAAGGAGTGCATCAATTTTAGATCAATAAAGATCAATATTTTGAGTCAAAAAAGAAAACATGGTCACAATTTCCGTATATACATGCATCATCATCATAGAATGAAACGTGGCTGGATCCTTAAACTCAAAAATTTGTGTGTTATTGAAAGGATTCTTTTTTTTTTTTTTTGGATGCCAAGATTCTTTTACTTGACTTTAATATAATCTGATTTGTCGTTTCTTTTTCTGGTTCTTAATTGACCAAATCGCGGCAAAGAAAAGTCCAAAAAAGAAAGAAGATAGCAATCTCCCTAACTCTCTCAAAATGATAGAAATTTATGAAGTAATTTATCTAAGTTAAATTTAAGGAATTTTAAATGACACAAAAAAATTAGGAAATTTGAAATTCCTTCCTTCCTTCATATGTTTCAAAAAATTTAAGTTGACCCCTATAATATTTATAAAATTACAAATTGACCTCTAATTTTTTTCAAAAATTGCATACTGGTCCCTAAAAATTTGTAAATTTGTCCTTTAACTAAAATGCAAATTGACATCTAATTTTTTTTTTAAATTGGTTCTTTAAATTTTTAAATATTGAAAATTTTCCTATTTTTAAAATTTTAAATTTAACCCAAAAATTTTAGAATTTATAAAATGGCCCAACAATGTTTACAATAAATATGCTAATTTGATTAGGAACCAACTTCTCTCTCTAATTTTCGTTTCTCTCCCTTCTCTGTAGCCCCTCTGCCGTAAGCCATCAACATGTTGCCGCTCCTCCGCCAATATCTGAACTTCCGTCAATAAAATGTAGCTAGAGTGGGTGGTGGTGTGATGAGCTCTCCCTCCACATCACCCTCACTACAAGAAAATGTCTATTTAGTGGCCGCTTTTGGCCGCCCCAAAGTGGGAAAAACCGCCACAAACTTGAAAATTTGGCCAATTTACCGGCGGCCATGATCAGCCGCAAAAATGGTCGCTGGTAACACTTATGGCACGGGTTTGACATGCACAAGTCTCACTTATCGGCAGCCAGAACTGCCGCAAACGTTTGGCACAGCTTTGACACGCACACTCTTACTTACCGGCGGCTAGGACCGCCGCAAACTATCAGTTAACCTAGCGACGGTCTGGATCGTCCCAAACTTATATATGTATTTTTTTAATTAAAAAATTATTTATTTTAATTATTTTGTTTATTAATTTATAAAATATAATTATAAAAAAAAAGTATTTTTATTTAAATAAATAATTAAAAATTATTTTTAATATACAATAAAAAACATAAATTTGAAATGAAATACTCAATAACAAAGAACAATATACAAGAGTTAAGACCAAATGTTAAGTGATGAAGAACAAACACTATAAAAAATTGGAGAAGAAAACTTAGAGAGACGTTGGAGAAAATTGTAGAGAGATTGAAAATGGGTAAATGAAATGAGATAGAAGGAAGATATATTTATAAGAGGAAGAAATGAAGGAAAGGAATCAACGAGTTCCTGCAACGTAATTTTTTTGAATTTGCCTGAACTTACCGGTCACTAAGTGTTGGACTCAAATTCCAAGACTTGTAGCGTGTTTTTTGCGGCGGTTTATGCCGTCAACAAATCAAAGGATGATTTTGCGGTTGTTTAGGCCGCCGGTAAGTTGTCAATTTGTACCAGAAATAATATAATTTAATTTTGCGGCCGTTTTGTTCACTTTGCGGTGGCTTAGACGGCCACAAACTTCCTCGTGTTGGTTTGTTTTAGCTTCGCCATTGTTGTGTTTGGTTTTTGGTTTGAGACTTTGAGACACCTTAATTGGGTTTGTTTCTCTAAATCTAGCATCGGTGGTTGCTACTCCCTCTGTTTCGGTTCTACCATTCTTGGGTTTGGGGTTTTCGTTTGCTGGGTTTGCATTCTGGTTCTGGTTCGACCATCACCGCCTTCGGCTTTGTTTGATAAAAATAAGCTATAAGCTAGTTGATAGCTGAAAATCTAACTTTTATAGCTCATATCTTATAGCTGAAAAGCTAGTAGAATGAAATTAAAGTGTTTGACAAATTTAGCTGTTATAAGTACAAAATGACATAAAAGTATATGGTTAGTGGGTAGTTAATATTTTTTAAAAAATAAAGAAATAATAAATGAAAATAAAAGGGTAAAAATGGAACAAAGTGTAAAAAGTTATAAGCTTGTATCCTACTTGAATTAGTATCTCAAAAAACGCTATAAGCTAATTAGATAAGTTTGTTATCAAACAACACATCCATTTTTACCAAGCAAGCTTATAAGCTAGTCCAATAAGCTATAAGCTAGCTTATTTGACTTACCAAACACACCCTTCCTTGCGGTGGTGATCGGTGGTTCATTGTTATGGCTTCATTGTTCCGGCGGTGTTGCTACGGTTCTCCAATGGTTATTGTTCGTTCGCGCTTGGCGACACTATTGTTCTCAGATTCTCTTATTGTTGTTCTAGCGCATTTACTTCTGTTTTTTTAGACCACTTTATTGTATTTACACGACCTGTAAGCCCGTTTTGGTTGATTATCTGGTTTGTCTGGGTTTGATTATGTTTCCCCGGTATTTTGTATTTCCTTTTATTTTATTTTAATCTATATAGGGTGTTGCTGTGGTTTACCATTTGCACACATATTTCCTAAAAAATAATTAAATTAAAACAAAGTTTACAATAAAAATTTCTATTACTTTATCCAAACAAACATTTAGAAATAAAAATAATTCAATTAAATCGTTTGAAAATTACTTATAATTCTAAATTCTCTAAAATTGCTTATATTATTCTTATTTTCTGTACCGTGTAATCAAATTTAAATTGATTCTCACGCGTCATATATATATCCAATTTATGAAAATGTATCAAAGAGGCGAAGATTCTGTTTTCATTTCTCCTTTCAAGCAAAGGTGTACCAAACACTCAAATAATAAGTCACTCATTTTCTTTTACTTTAGCCCGAAAAATAATCTCATTCTTCTTGTTTTCTACATCAACTTTACCAATTTCAATAACATACGAAAGATGTGAAGATCATCACGTTTTCTTTCTGCTTAATCTTTCCCCTTTCTTTCCTCTATGTTTTCGGAAAAAACAATCGTCTTCATTACTTTTCAAATATTACTTTATTAGTACAAACATTAGTCTTATTCAATTGAAACATATGATATGAATCTAACATCATGCTTATCTCTATACCATCTATTTCTCATAATGAGTAAAAGGCATCCTCTTTCTTTATTTATAATAAAAAATAAAATGTTTATAAATAATAAAGAAGTCAATTTATATTATCCTTATTTTCTTTAGCGCAAATCAAATTTAAAAGGGACGAAGATTACATTTTCTTTACTCCTTTAAAAAAAAAGGTATCAAATGTTCAAAGTAAAAAGTCACTCATTTTCTACTACTTTATCTTGAATAATAATATCATTTTTTATTTACATTAGCCTGAAAAATTATCTCATTCTTCTTGTTTTCTACAAAAGAGAAACAACTTTAGTGTGAGTCACTCGTATCAGCATTAACTTTAATTACCAATTTTAGTGATATACGAAAGATGGTAAAATCACGTTTTCCTTATGCTTTTCATCTTTCCCCTGTTTTTCCTCTATCTTTTTCGAAAAACAAACATCTTCATCATTACTACTCTTCAATTTTACTTTATCAGTACAAACATTAGCCTTCTTCGATTAAAACGTATAATATGTACTCATATCTAATATCATGCTTATCTCCAAATCATCAATTAATTTTTAATCTCTATATATTTTCATAATCAGAAAAAGGCATCCAATTACCAAAAAAAAGACACCCTCTTTATTTTTTATTTATAATCATAAGAAAATAAAATTGTTTTATAATTACTAGCGGGCCAGGCTGCCTGTGTCTAATTTATGTAAAAAAAATACCTTATATTATTGTCAGTTTGTTAATAAAACATTTTTACTGCTAAAAAAAAATGTACCTTATGTTATAGTGAGTTTATTAATAAAATATTGTATTTGCTACTAAAAAACTAGGAAATTTGAAAAGAAAAAAAAACTAATCAAATGACAAAAAAAACTAGGAAATTTGAAATCCCTTTCTTCCATATGTTTCAAAAAAATTAAATGGACCCTATAATATTTATAAAACTACAAATTGACAGCTAATTTTTTTTCAAAAATTGCATACAGGTCCCTAAATTTATTTATATTGGTCCTTTATTTTTTTTCAAAAAATGTAAATTGACCCCTAAATTTTTTTAAGGACAAAACTTACATGCATTTCCATACATGCATTTCTTACTTTTCCACTCACAAAGAGGTGGTTATTTGTGTTTTTTCATTTTGAAAAAATAAAAGAAAATTATTTTTAATAAAAAAAACTACCTCTTTGTGAGAGGAAAAGTAAGAAATGCATGTATGGAAATGCATGTAAGTTTTGTCCTTTTTTTAATTGGTTCTTTAAATTCTTAAATATTGAAAAGTTTCCTTATTTTTAAAATTTTAAATTTAACCCAAAAGTTTTGGAATTTATAAAATGGCCCAACAATGTTTACAATAAAAAATTCTATTACTTCATCCAAACAAACATTTAGAAATAAAGGTAATTCAATTAAATAATTTGAAAATTGCTTATAATTCTAAATTCTCTAAAATTGCTTATATTATTCTTATTTTCTATACTTCCAATTTATGAAAATGTATCAAAGAGTCGAAGATTTTGTTTTCATTTCTCCTTGCAATCAAAGACGTAACAAATGCTCCAAGTATTAAGTCACCCATTTTCTACTACTTTAGCCCGAAAAGCAATCTCATTCTTCTTGTTTTCTGCAAAGGAGAAGCAACTAGCATGAGCCACTCGTGTCCGCATCAACTTTACCAATTTAGACATACGAAAATGCGAAGATCATCATGTTTTCTTTCTTCTTTTAATATTTCTCCTTTCTTTCCTCCATGTTTTCGAAAAAACAATCGTCCTCATTACTTTTCAAATATTACTTTATTAGTACAAACATTAGTCTTTTTTTTTTTACGAAAGTACAATCATTAGTCTTATTCAATTAAGGCGTATAACATGTATCTAACATCATGCTTATCTCCATACCATCCATTAATTTTTAATCTCTATATATTTTCATAATCAGTAAAAGACATCCTCTTTCTTAATTGATAATAAAAAATAAAATGTTTATAATTATTAATTTTCAATTTTTCATTTCTGATAGAGGTATGTACAAAATTAATTTTCACTTTGAGTTATTAATGTCGTCTCTAATCAAATGTTTTTATTATCCTTATTTTCTTTACCGCTAATCAAATTTAAATGAGTCTCAAATCGTATATATTTTTCCAATTTTTGAAGATGTATCAAGGGGTAAAAATTCCATTTTCATTTCTCATTTCAAGGAAAGATGTATCAAATATGAAATATTCAAAGTAAGAAGTCATTCATTTTCTACTACTTTATCCCGAAAAATAATATCTTTTTTCATGTACTTTAACTTGAAAAGTTATCTCATTCTTCTTGTTTTCTGTAAAGGAGAAACAACTTTAGCGTTAATCACTCATGTCCGCATTAACTTTACCAATTTTAGTGACATACGAAAAGAAAACGTGAAAATCACGTTTTCCTTTCTCTTTTCATCTTTCCCCTTTCTTTCCTCTATCTTTTTCGAAGAACAAACATCTTCATCATTACTCTTCAAATGTTACTTTATTAGTACAAACATTAATCTTCTTCAATTAAGACGTATGATATGTACTCCTACTTAATATCATGCATACCATCCATTAATTTTTATTTTTGACAAAAATCATCCATTAATTTTTAATCTCTATATATTTTCATTATCAGAAAAAGACATCCTCTTTCTTTATTTATAATAAATAAGAAAATAAAATTATTTTATAATTATTAATTTTCAATTTTTCATTCCCGCTAGAGGTATTTTCAAAACAATTTAAAAATCATCAAAAAAATTATTTTTTTTAAAATCCTTAAAAAAACTATTTAAAAATAAATAAATAATGGGGTTCATTCATAATTATATTATCTTCTTAAATCAATCAAATGGTGTACATTTACAAGGAAAGAACCATGAATCACATATTTCATTCTAATCACAATTTTCTCTCTCCGACCGATAAGAAACCAACGAGACAAGTCCTATGTGGTTTCTTAGGATCCACTCACTCAACTCGTGTTGCCTTGTTCCACTTCACCAAAACTTGTGACCCATATAACAAAAAAAAAGACCCTTTTTTCTGTGTATTATTTGTTTTCTTCCATTTTCACAATCCCCAACTTCACACTTCTTCCTTCAATGGTTGTAACTTGCTTTTGGGTCTCTATATAAAGCTGAAATTTGCTTCATTTTTCATCTGGGTATTGTGAATTGTGATTGATAATACTTGCTGAATGATGTCTGTCACTAGTAAAAGTATTGATTTTTTTGGGAAAAACAACTTGGTTTCTTGTGGTTGTTCTTCCAATGCTTCGTTTCATAGGTATAAGGTGAAGAATTATGCTAAGGTGAATTCTAAAGGGTGTGGAAATGGAGCTCGTAAATTGGTTTGTTGTAAGAAGAGGAACACTCCTAAATATAGTGTTTCTTCTATGGAGACTGCAGAGCCTACTTTGAATGGTATAAGTATATAACATTTTTTATTTTTGTTTTTTATAAATAGAATTGTGTTGTAGATTTTTGCTTCATGTTACTAGTTTGAATTAATGGTTTCCTATGTAGTACTAACACTTCAAATTGAAAGATAGTCTGGTGTCTGACGGTGTTAGAAGTGACACTTACGATCGGACACCTGACACATGTTACATATTTTGAAAGATAGTCTGGTGTCCGACAGTGTTAGAAGTGACACTTACCATCAGACACCAGACACCAGACACATGCTGTTACATGCATGTGTCTGGGTCATGTCTGTTGGTATTTGTGTCGGTGTTTCCTAGAGAATGAATGAGTATATGTTGGTAGTGATTGTAGAAGTGAAACTGTGGCATTAAAAAGTTTTGGTTTGGTTTTGTTTTTGCATAGGTGGAGCTCAAGCAATTAAAAAACTTGCAAAAGGATTGAACTTGAAGACTTATTCAGAAACCCCTATTTCACCTAATAGGTTGTTTGAAGTAGTAGCTGATGATCTTCAAACACTCAATAAAAATCTTCAATCTGTAAGTAATGCTTTCTATATTCATACTGTGTTTTTTTCTATCTGGTTTATAATTGTGTTCTTTCTTGGTTGTTTAAGTATCTGGCTTTCATTGTTCAGTGATTCGACACATGGCCTTCTTTGCTAATTGTTGTTATTGCTATTAACTGTTTCTGAATTTCTTGTTTCAATTCTGATTTTGTTAACGCGTTGATTCTCGAGTCTCATGATACAAACTTATAGTACAATGTGTAAGGATTAAATATTTTTATGTTTTAAGGAAATTGGATAATTTTTTAGTGTTATTATAATTTGTGTTTACTGTAATTGGTGCCATGTTCCACTTATTTTAGGCATCATGGCTTTAGGTACTTTTTTGTACTTTCCATTTCTAGTTTGGTATTATAGACCTTTTACTTTTGTTAAAAAAGTTGATATAGTCATTTGATGCCAAATCTTGTCATTCTTAGTGCTGTCAATCACAGATCGCAAAAGATAGTGGTTTGTTCAAATTCTGGTACGCTATAGTGCTGCGATACAACTATTTGACAACACTGCTAAATAGTGTATCGCAAAACAATATCGATTTGTGTTTAAATTCCACTATGCTATGGTGCTATAGCTGCTGTTATGTGTACAACACTGGTCATTCTTACTGCTTATTGGGCCTTCTTGCCTTTTTAGCTTCTTTGACATTGCAAACAGCGATGATGATATTTTTTTACCTAGCTATTACTATATCTGATGAAGATGCTCTTGATAGATTGTAGGCGCAGAAAATCCAGTTTTAATATCTGCAGCTGAGCAGATCTTTAGTGCTGGTGGGAAGAGGATGAGACCAGCTCTCGTTTTCTTGGTGTCAAGGGCGACTGCAGAGCTACATGGCCTCGAGTAAGTATACAATTCTGTCTTTCACGGACACACACACAAAAGTTGTTTATTTGCTCGTCCTGAAAATTCTATGCATATGGCGATAAAAAGTTGAAAGCTTCATCTTGAAATGCATGATTCCAGGGATCTTACTGTAAAGCATCGACGTTTAGCTGAGATAATTGAAATGATTCATACTGCAAGTTTGATACATGATGATGTGTTAGATGAGAGTGACCTAAGGAGAGGTAAGCGTTGTTTTTCTTGACATTGCTTTATTTTTCTGTTTATGATCTTGTTTGGCAATGTGCATGCCCTAAGCAATTTTTCTCATACATTTGAGTTGTTTTGATTTTAATCTGGGACAACCGTGTTGTATTTTGTTTTATCAAGAATTTCCTTTACACCTCACACTGTCACACATGTTAGTTGCTTGGTTCTTGCATCATGTTTGGAAATCGTTTTGGGAAGGTCTTCGATCCTGCCTGAAACTTTGTTATAATCCGTTATCCATTGGATTAAAATGTGTTGCTTGGATTGAACATCAGGGCTCTAGCGTAATACATTCATGTTGTTATGTATAGGTACCATGTGCTATATAAGCCTTTTGCGTACATCATAGAACCGTTAAAATTGCATATTTCGGAATCGAACATTATTGCTCATTGTATGAGTCATTATATTTCCGTGTTAAGTATGAGTCCAAAGCTACAGCTACTATGTATTTCCTTCTAATGGAGTATTGACATATCGATATATACAAACATAATTAGGTTTCGAGTTTCTGAACTGTGACAATTGATTTCCTGGTTTCTTTATTTTCCAACTACTCTTCTGGTGTCGGTTTTTCTCTATTCGAACTCAATACGGTTGCTAACTTGCTAAGAATTAACAGGAAAGGAAACTGTTCATCAAATGTTTGGAACAAGAGTGGCAGTGCTGGCTGGAGATTTCATGTTTGCACAGTCATCATGGTATCTCGCCAACCTTGAAAATATCGAAGTCATTAAACTTATCAGCCAGGTGAGTTACATCATTATACACCTTTTAGAACTTCTTTATTTGTCACTTGCATCTGCAAAATCATTATTCCAGGGTTCAATCCCTGGCCGATGCGTATAGAAAAACATATGTTGGGAGAGGTCAACCCCTTAAGTGGATCTCAGTTTACAAAAAATTCATCATTCGATAAGTTCTTAGTATAGGTTATAAAAAGATGCACATTTCCATTTTCTGAACTTCTTTTTGCAAAACTTTTCGTGCTGTGACAGGTGATTAAAGATTTTGCCAGTGGAGAAATAAAGCAGGCTTCTAGCTTGTTTGATTGTGATGTTCAACTCGACGAGTATCTAATCAAAAGTTATTTTAAGACAGCATCCTTGATTGCTGCTAGTACAAAAGGAGCAGCGGTTTTCAGCGGTGCTGACAGCAGCATGACCGAGAAAATGTACGAATACGGGAAGAATCTCGGTCTATCCTTCCAAGTTGTGGACGACATATTAGATTTCACACAATCACAAGAGCAACTTGGAAAGCCTGCCGGCACTGACCTCGCCAAAGGTAACCTGACTGCTCCTGTAATATTCGCATTGGAGAAAGAACCGAAATTGAGGGATATCATTGAGTCTGAATTTAGCGAGATCGGTTCACTTGATGAGGCGATTGAGTTGGTCAAGAGTTGTGGCGGAATCGAAAGAGCACAAGAGTTGGCAAAAGAGAAAGCCGATCTTGCTATTCAAAATCTTCAATGCCTTCCTCAAAGTGTGTATCGAGTAGCTCTCGAGGATATGGTGAGATATAATCTTCAAAGGATTGCATAAGCTTATGCATGATGAATAAACATTAAGAAAACCAAGAATAGTTGATTATTCTTTGGTCCTAATATATGGAAGATCGAGACCCTTGACTTTGAACTTATGTCATTTCAAGATTTCTTCTCAGCAAATCCATCAAACACATACCCCTTGGGCTACTTTTGGGGCACTAATATAGACATTTAAGGATCAAGTACATGCAAAATAATATATTCCATTATTGTATTTATGATTTTATACATGGATCATTATATTCTTTTTCCCATTTTTATTTTCTTGGATTTGGTTGTAAGGAAATGAAAAGTGAAAAAAAATAAATTTCTGTTTACTTTTGTTCTCTATTTTTTTTTTCTTGTACTTGCTCATCCTATCATACTAGTTTATTACTAGAAAAGATTTTTATATTTATGTTCTTTGGAATTTTAAAAAGACTAGTGTGTCCTTGACATTTGGCTAACAGATGAATTGCATTTAGTATGATGACTTTGAGAAGCAATTCGACGAATTGAGCATGAGCAATACGAATTTTTGGACATTTCAAAAATGAAGGGCATGTTCGATTTGGTATAAGCTGGTAACGAGGGGGAAGAATCAAAGATGAATGATGAAGGATCAATAAAGCTTGGTGAAGAATCTAGGAAAATGAAGAAGGGATTTGGGGGGTTTTAGAAATTAGGGTTCTTTGTTTTTTTTAAAGGGTTCTTTATTTTATAAGGCTATTATCATATTAGGGAAGAGATTACACCGGTGTAACATTTGAGTAATGTTACACTGCTCAATAACGTTTTAAACAATTCAAATTTTACAAAATTCACCGTTAGATTGAAAGCTTATATCGTATAGATCATTCATGTTGAATTTTACAAAAATCTAAAATTGTTTGATATGTTATTGAGACCGATGAAGATTAATGGTTTATGCGTTTTTATTGAATACCGTTAATCTTGATCTATCTCAAAAACATATCAAACGATTTTAGATTTTTGTAAAATTCAACATATATAATTTATACGATATAAGCTTTCAATCTAATGGTGAATTTTGTAAAATTTGTATTCATTAAAGCGTTATTGAGTGGTGTAACATTACTCAAATGTTACACCGGTGTTTAATTTTATTATAGATTTCCCATCTCTTTTCATTTTTGAATTGAATATTCAATCTGTATTTCTTTTCCAAAACTCTCATTTTATTTTATTTTATATTCTAAGAAATTTAGGGTGATAAGATGATGTCCCAGCACTAACAAGACTCGAATCTAAGACTTTTTGAATTAAAGACATGTTTTTTTTTACCATAAGACTAAACGAGTTTCCTAAACTCGCTTCTAGTTTGCTTTGAGCCTTTAACCCGGGTCTTGGGATATATTTCCTCACGAATAGGACCCGACCCGACCCGACCCGACCCGTATCATTCTCTCCAGGACGGGTTTGTCTAGAACTAGAAAACAGTGAAAATTACAGTTTCATATTAGGATTCAGAAACAACCTCTTTCTCTCACACTCACTCACACAGACATGAGTTTTATGAATCACATAAGAACCGTTGCCAAAGAAGCATTAGACCGTACATCAATAATCGCGAAATTTCTATGTTGTCTTCACTTCACAAGCAGCTACCTTTGTTCTCCAACACACGTAATGTTTCATTCCAATTCAATTCTAACAAAATTTCATCTTTCTTCTTCATATTCATGTTTTTTGTATACCCTTTTGATTCAATTGCTGGAATCCTCTGTTTGCAGGCGTATGGACCTAGTATGCTCCCTACCCTAAATATTGCTGGCGATGTTGTTCTTGTTGAGCATCTTTCTCCAAGGATTGGGAAAGTTGGTTATGGTGATTTGGTTCTTGTTAGGTCACCTTTGAACCCTAATCGGAATTTGACAAAACGTGTTGTTGCTATGGAAGGGGATACTGTTACTTATTTTGATCCTTTGAATTCCGATTCTTCTCGAAATGCTGTGGTGTGTGTGCTTAATGGTTTGTTCTTTATTTTCTCCTTTTTTTTGTTTGTTTTTGTACTTTTTTAGGACATGTTTGTGAAAATGTGCCTACTTGATTGTTGTCATTTTAGATTAACGAATATGAGCAAGGCTTTTTGGTAGATAGACGAATGACAGGCTATTGGAAACTCACACACAAAGTGGAGGGACTGGGTTCGAACCATGGTCATGGCGTCCGACCTAACAATTTCGGCATTTATGCCAGTTTAGCTAGGATTTGTGGACATTACATGAGCAAGGGTTTTGTTCCAACCTCTTAAGTCTTTTGCACCACATAGATAGTCTGCTTAGGTCTTATGTAGGCCCTGATGGTTTTGGCATTAGTTAAAAGGCGCCTCAATAAGTTGCGTAGAATAGGTGTAGTATATAATAAGCTATCCTTAGTCTCGATTTTCCTAGGTAATGTGAGACTTTGTGGTGTCCTGGAATAGTAGCACTAGTCGAGGCTAAGGGGCAAAAGGGCCTTTCGGGCATCTGTGGCTTAGGCTGTCCTAGCATCAATGTTATGATCTAAATTTTGTTGCGCCACTTTTCTGAGGCATTGTCTGTTTTGGGCCTTCACATTTTTGTCTTAACTTAAAAATGCACCTGAATGGGTTGAGGAGAGTGAATATCTATAAAATACCCTTACCCTCAATTACTAACCAATGTTGGACTTTTTGGTGTATCAAAAAAATATTTAAATATCGGTTGTGGTAAGAGCTGCTGTTGCAATTGTTGATATTGCAGAGAATCACAATCAAATATGGACAATGCAGTAGTAACCGCGTCTCAACGACATAAGAAACCATGATGTTGCGACCTAGATTGTAGTCCTGGACCTTTATTTAAAGTGGTTGTTAGCTATTTTTTGTTTTCTTTTAATATTTGTAGAATGCAGATATGTTCTTCTGGAAAGTACCTCTTGATTGTTTTATTGTTAAGATATTAAATAAAGGGAAATTAGCTAGTTAGTTAATTGATTAGTTAGAAGGTATTATTTATAAATAGGAGAACACATGGATAGATGAGGATTACTATTGAGTATTATAAATTCTTAGTGAATAGAGTATTGACTCTATTGTAGAAAGGGAAATCCTAATCCTTGGAGATCTCTCTCTACTATTATCCCCCCCCTCTCTCTTAATCATTATAATCTTTCAATAAAATAGTATTCATGGACTAAATATATCAGTGACCGGAGAGAGTATGATTTATATTTTTAGTACATTGTTGTGAAAATGTGCCTACAAGGTTGTTGTCATGTTATTAAGTAATTATGAGCTAGTTTTATGTTTGCGCCACTTAGGTAATGTCCCCTGTGGTTTTCATGTAAGTTTTCATGTCTAACTGGATTGAGGAGAGTGGATGTTTATGAACTAATCATAGTACCAATTCCCAAACAATGTGAGACTTTTCTGGTAAATAGCTTAGGCGTCCATCTAGTTGAGATTCAGGGTTCTGTACGCCTTGGTGTGTAGCTTAGGGCCCTCCATCTAGTCAGTGTCCATGTTTTGACCTCAAGTCATCTGCACAACTTTTTTGTTATTGTCTGTTTTGGATCTTCTGTTAGCCGTCACGATTTCGTCCTTAGTTAGAATAAGCCTCGGTGCGTTGAGGAGAGCGAGTATTTATAAAACTATCCTTAACCTAGATTCCCAAGCTATGCGAGACTTTTTGGTGCTTGAAAAACAATTTTTAAATAGTGGTCTTGGTAATGTTTGCGGCCGTAGTTCTTAATATTTTGGAGAATACGGTCTAATGTGGATGATGCAACCTTAATTGTAGTGACACGAAATTCCATGATATCTCGACCCCGGTTTTAGTAACGGACCTTTAGTTAACTCTTATTACGAGGATTGAAACTATTGCGACATTGTGTTTATTTCTTCTTATTTAGTATTTATTGTATGTAGATATATTAGTCTGGTGGAAGCACTACTTGATTGTTTTATCATGTTGGATTATATAGTGAGTGGAAGAGGTTTACAAATTGTTTGGTCATGACTCATGAGATTACTTGTGTGTTATATCCTATTTAAATGTGTCTTCGGGTTGTTCATTCAACCGAGCTAGATGTCTAGGTAGATTTCAATGAATGGATATACATGATTGGATGCAATTTTCTTTTTCCTACTTCTTTCATATATATGGAATAGAAAGGAAGTACAGTTTCTTTACCAGGTTTCATAAAATTAGGTAATTTATAAGGTGCCATATCGCAGTTGTGCCTATATTATTCCCGTGGGACTATTGCACTGGCCCAATTGAAGTGTGACATATTAGTTGGATTATTGCACAGGCCCACCTATGTAGGACTGCTTTAATTTCTAACAATTTCGTATGAGCCTTGATTGTTTTATCATGTTGGATTATAGTGAGTGGGATAAGGTTTAAGAATTGTTTGGTTATGAGATTGTCTGCCATTGATTAATGTGTTCAATAAAAAAAGATTATTTCATGTGTGTTATGTCCCATTTAGATGCGTCTTTTGGGTTGTTCATTCAACCGAGTTAGCTGTCTAGTCTAGGTGAGATTTTCAATGAATGGATATGTAGAATTCTAAATGCATTTATCTGATTTGCTCACTATGTTGTCATTGTTTCAGTAACTGGTGTGGTAAAAGATCGGTTATTTGCTTATGATGTCTGGTTATGTTCTTGAAACTTCCCTGTTTTTTTACCAATATCCTTGATTCCACGTATCCGAACATCATTGTGGTCCAATTTCCCTTGTTGAGTCTTAACATACTATAATTAATTATTCATTTTTAGATAAAAAATAATCAATAACTTTTGCTGGTTGCATTGTTTTTTCTATCTTATTTGTTTTCCATCTGCTTGGCTTGCGTTGGTTGCATTGTTTTTTCTAGTTTTAGAAATATTAATAATACAATTATTCTATGAAGCACAAACATAGATACGTACACCGGACATGACACAGACACTGACACGTCGACACCGATAATAATTTGAAAAAATGACATAATTCAATGTAATAATAAGTGTTGGTGTCGGACACCGACGTGTGTCCGTGCTTCATAGCTATTATTTTTTAATTTCTATTAATAGGTTTGATTTATTGCGTATATTTATCGATCTTTTTCTTTCCGCATAGGTGCCGAAGGGGCATGTTTGGATTCAAGGAGATAACATCTACGCTTCTCGTGATTCACGTCATTTTGGTCCCGTTCCATATGGTCTTATAAAAGGAAAAGTGTTTTTCCGGGTAACTGTCATTCACCATACTATATTCTTCTATTTTTATAGTTTGGTTTTGGTTCATTCGGTTTCTCTCCATTATTCTAATTCTTTAGGGGTTTATAGTTCAGTTTATTTCTCGTTTTCTTTCATGTGGTTCAATATTATTTTTCCTGAATAATTTAGAGTGAGCTAGGGTTCTAATAATATTGTTCCGTTAATACATGACTGCTTCTATGTTTTTTTTCCGGACTTGTGCATATACTTGCAAACATCTACTGATTCTATGTTTGTAAAGTTTTAAATCTAGTGGATAAAGCAATTCTAGATGTTTGTTGCTGATCTAGATGTCATATACTCAATAATTTCATCTATCATTGTAGTTAGGAAATCATTTTCTGATTCGAACTAGGTCCTTCTGATCAGTTACTTACATGATATGCTTTGTATTACTATAATTTTACTTTATACCGAAAAAACTACATATTTGTTGCACACTTTTTTGGCATGCGAAATTTTTTCTATTTAATTGAATCTAGTGTTAAAGATATTTCAAATACTTTTTTTCTATCAGGTTTGGCCACCCAGTAGTTTTGGACTGCTAGATAATTGAAGATATTTTAAAGAAGGTAGGTACTTCCATACTTCCTATTATTGCGTTTGATATGTCTGCTTTTTCCCTTTGTTTAGAACACTTTTTCCGGTCTTAGAAATGGACATTATAAACTACAACATAGAAAATGAAAATTTTCATGATTTTCTGCTTAAGTTTTTAGTTAGATGCATACCAGGTTTTATGCTTATGCATGTGGATGTTGGAAAGTTGTAACTCTCTGACCTCAAAAGAAATTGAGGTGGCAAAAAGACTATATTTATTATTATTATTTGTTAAAGATTTTATGTTGTCAGAAATCTATAAACAAATACTATAAACAAATACTATATTTATTATTATTATTATTCTAGATTTTACCACACCAAGGCTTAGTACGTACAAACCCTGATAGGGTGTTGCTTTATCTCTAACTTGAGTGATAGAGTATATGCTAAGTAAAGAGAAGATGATGAATAAACGATTAGGTTACATGACAATTTGTTAGTTTTAAGAGTCCCACATCAGATGAGATATGCTGGACAATGTGTTTGTAAGTGAGGACAGTCCTCTCCATACACGCCGGCTTGTAAGGATGAGTTAGTTCAACAAAAATTCTAAGAGATAGGACCCCATATGAGAAATGTGGACCAAATCGGCTGTTAGCACATCTGCAACTCCCTAGCCCAGTATCCAACGGGTTTGTGCTAGAACTAGAAGGAATAGGAAAGAGCACTCTGAGTTTGTTGGGACTATCCATGTGGCAAAGAGTGATAGAGATGTTTAAACCGTGTAGTAGGAGTCGGTTATATAGGGACCGAGGGTAGAGTATCTTTGGTTGGATAATCATTTGACAATTTTATTCTCTGTAGTAGCTTGGCTCTGTGAGCATTAAGGTATTCATCCTTTTGCAGTTATTTTTCGCTTCTAGGTTTATACACTGTTATGTGCATTTTAACTCCTTTTTGCTATATTCCGTGAGCTGCTATAGTTCTCATACTTTTATCTGTGTTATGGGCTAATAATTAACACTTAATATCTTTTTCATTTGCCAATTTATTGAACAGTGCTCCTTAAAATGCATCTAAGTATACTTGGATGGAGTAAAAGTGATTTCCATGAATGTAGCTTTTTGCAAGGGGAACACCTGAAGGGGCATGCTTCCTTTCGTGCCGACAAAGGATACATCTTTTGGGGTCTGTTTAAGTATTGTGTGTGTTCCTCTTCAAACTTTGTAAAAGAACAGAGTGTCACTTATATGTTACCAAATTGATTAGGAACCATGCATTTTACCCATTTATTATTATTTTTTTTGAATTTTTTATGCAGGGTAGGTTTTCTTTGTTTTTAGTTGTCATATTTTGAATTTATTATACCCTAAAAATTGTAGACATAGATTCAAAGAAGTACTTCATCTATCTTGCCTCATTTATCAGGTTGATTGTTGTTTACTTGTTTTGATGTATGAATTTATTGATTTGTTGTTGCAAAAATATACACTCAGGCTACGAGGTTGTTGGTCCTGACAAAACCATCGATCTTTCATGACTTGAGTGTTAAGAAAGTTCATCGGAACACATTGTTCGGGTTATTTACTCATTAAATGGCTGATGATGTGACTTCGACAAAAAAAAAACTGATGTGATTGAAATTTTTAAATTCTATTGGTCATTACTCACTAATAGAACACATTGCTCATTAATAGTAGTTGGTATTTTTATTTTAAAACAAATTAAAAATTGCTTTGAAATTTAGATGTTTGATTTTGATCCAACAACCAAGAATGTACCGAATGTGCGATAACATTATAGTCAGACCTTCAAACACTTGAAATGAACAATTGTCTTGTACAAAACCTGAATTGCTTGCTAGGTAGTGAAAATAACGAAAACAAGTTCATGACATTTTTAATATTTTTTTTTAAAAAAATTCACTTCAAGAGTATATTATTTTCTTATTGATAAGTAAAATTAACATAAATTTGTTCATAAATCTTAGCTCAACCGGCAGAAATGTCGAAATTGTTAGTGTTGGATGTAATGACCGGAATTCGAACCTCGATCCCTCCACTTTGTACGTGTGAGTTTCCAATGACTTACTATTTCGTCTATCTACCAAAAAAATAAACACAAAATTTGCAATCGGGAGGGGATTGAAACCAGAACTGATCCGAACCAGATAAAACTGGTGGTGAAAAATAAAAAAATATAAAAAATATTTTTAAGAAGCTTCGAATGAGGGCAAATTAGTAATTTGCCGCAAATCCGTTGTCTATAAAACCAAGCTGAATGAACATTAGGGTTCCATGTGCCATTAAAAGAACCGGGCGTAGCAGCCAAAAATTTGCGTCCGAGTTCCGTTGCGGGCATAGAACAAAATTTCTTCAATTCCTTTTCTCTCTTCTTCTGCAACAATTTTTACTCTGCAGAAGCTTTGAAAGGATTTGTACATTTATCTATTTCTTTGTTTTTTTTTTTCATATTTATTTTCTTCGGCCGATCCAATCCAATGGGTTCTCCGTAATATTTTTTTTTGAGATCTCAATTTCACCCGGCCAATAATTTTTTTGGGGCAGTGTCAATGTTTATGCATGTTTTTTATTTTTTTTTCTTTCTCTTCATGCTTAAATTTAGAATTTTATAATCTGCCCTATATCTTTAATTTTATGATTCAGGTATGAAATTTTGCTATTGTTGGACCTGGATTTTTTTTTTTTTTTGGAAAAATATTAGGTTTTGTTTTTTGCATTTGAATTTGTAATAAATGGAAGTGTGGTATGATTTGATTTCATTCAATTACCCATGATTTCATTCAATTACCTATGATTTCATTCCAACATTTAGTACTGTATGTCATAACTGGTGTTTAAGAAAAGCTATGTTTTAGTACTGTATCTGTAAATGGGGTGTTTTTGTAAAGAAAGTAAGAATGTGTATTGAATTTTTCAAATGGTGTGATATTAGAGGACAATAGATCTTATAATTAGTGATGTAGGCTCTGTTTGGATTAGGTTTGAGCATCGGTTGGGTTCGAACGAAAATCACAAAACTAATAAAAATTGCAACCATTTAATTTGGATCCAATTCTGACTTTATACATGTTTGGGTTGTTTGAGGGTCGGGTCGTACCGGGTGTCTTCAATATGTTATTGTTTATTGGTTTAGAGTTTGGTCCTAGTTTGGATAGTAATAAAAATTTCATTCAATTGTTTGGATGTTTTAGAATGGAGTGAAATGATTTTATCATTCCATTGTTTAGGAAGTGAATGAAATGAATTATAACTTTTTTCCTTTTGCAATTACTTTGAATTTTGAACTCAATTAAATTAACTTATAGTACTAGTAAGTAGTAAACACAAAGAACAAAATTTAACTTCTTTTTCAGGTAAATTTTTTTTTATATCTAATTTGTCTACTTCATGACTGGGCATTAAACGAGTGAGTTGAAGTAGTCATAGTCATAGACTCAACAAATCCAAAGAAAAAAACACGAGGATTAAACGAAAAAGAAAGAAGAGATAAAAATGGATTGCAGTACCTCAAGTTTCAATTATATAGCAAGGAACAATATATTAAAAGAAAGATGTATCAATGTATAATGAGATGGAATCAATACAACCAACATCTATTCCATTTCATACTTTATTTCAGTGGTTTTTTCTAACATGAGCAAGTGGTTATTAGTGGATGCACCAAATACATAAATTTGTATCACTAAATATATAATCTTAAAAAAAGTTCCACAGAGAGACTTGATGTTATGATTTCACATTCATCGGGTGCTTAAGGATTAGAAGTTGATGAGTGTTGTGAACTTGATTTTGTTCTAAAAAAAAATTCATTGCTTATTGTTATATTTTTTTTAACCAAATTCAAACTATGTTCAAATCATACACATACACTATGTATAGACTAAAATCATATGCAATAATTCCAGTTAATCACATCAAACTCTAACAATGAAATTTCTACCCTAACACAAATTCAAGTTCAACAAGCTAATAATGATTGTTAACTCTCATTACAATAATAAACAAATTAAAAATAAAAATGCATGTGATTGAAATTATTTTAAGTTGAACAAGGTAATAACAGATGTTAACTTTATTCATGTTAGTCTTTTAGAAAACATGTTATAGACTAAATTGGCAGTAAATATTTAAATAGAAAAACCAAATTAATAATAAGTTGTTAAAATATAAGAATTTAATTGATAGTAAGTGGTGATGAGTGTGGAACTCATCAAAATATTATAAAAAATATTCTCAAAAACTTGTGCAGGCATGTGCCCACACAAGTCTGTACTTCCCTCCTATGTCCCTGTGCATTATGCGTAAGTCTCGAATAATATTATAACGAATTTTATAAAATCAATCGTTGGACTGAAAGATCATATCATATAGATCATCCATATGAAAATCATTTGATATGTTATTGAGACTCATCAAATCAACCGTATTTAATAAAACTCATAGACCTAAACAACAGAATGCTATACTATTCCTTTCCTTTCTATTTCACCAATTCAAACTTAGCTGTAGTGATGGTCTGATGGAGGTAGTAATTTTTTTACGGCTAGACACTGACTTGCATGATAAATATTATGTGTATAATTGTTTTACTTAAATCGAAATGGATTAAGTTTTTTTTTTTTAAAAAAAGCTAAATTAGTCCATTTAAATTGACACAAGAGAGAATTAAACCTAAGACCTTAAGGAGAAGCACACTCCAAAGTCTCAAGCCAATGTCACCGGTCATTTTTTATTACAAAACTATGAAGACTATAACTTCGAGCTAGAAATGACAATTACTATTATTGTTGATGCCGTGAACACTTTTATCGATATGGTTGGTCCACTGTGGACGAAACTAAAAAAATCATAAGTTTCGGGTTGGTCCCGCTGTTTGTACTTCTATTTTATTTAAGGAGAAAACTTAGAAACAGTACCATACACACTGTTGGTACTATTCTCCAATAGAAACTTGACGTGTAAAAAAATAATAGACGTGTCATGTTCTTATTGGGAACAGTACCAACAGTGTGTATGGTACTGTTTCTAAGTTTTCTCCTTTATTTAATACTCCAATTGTTAAATTATATCTTTAAATTGTATCTTTTAAATTATATATATACTTTTTAAATTATATCTTTATATTTAATACTAAAAAAATCATAGTTTTTTTAAAATTTTATTTTTTAAATTATATCTTTATTTAGTTCGGTCCAATTGTTAGATGTGTGACTAAAAGGTTAAAATTAAGTATTTATCTAATAAAAAAAAGGAAAATAGGGTATCCCATCCTATTGATATTCTTATTCGTTCACTATAAAACGGAATAGTGAAAAAAATAAGTAGGGGTTCCACACCATCAAATGTTATGAAGTACTTGTATTATACATGCACATTATCACCAAATCCATTTTCTTCAAGATGTAGCCCCAGCCACCTGGTGGTGCGATTGCGCCTCAACGTTGCACGTCACCACCACTTTTTTACCGCCATGAGGGTGGTTTATGTGGTTATCGGCATTCCTCCACTGTGATGTTTTTAATTGAAAAATAAATGTGTCGCCACCTCTTCGATGCATTATTTCTACAACTATTTTTTTTCATCACATGTCACCATTGTTTCTCTTTTGATATATTTTTGTTGTCTATATATTATGAAAGGCTAAAGTAGAAATAAAAAAATATATTGAAATTTTAATAAAAAAGAAGAATTAACTTTGATAATCATCAAAAGTTTCATGTGATATTTTACTAGTATTTTTGGATAATGTTAAACCTGTCTTGTTGATGTACCTTAGAGACATTTAACAATTGCTTAAAAAAAAAAAAAAGAAGACATTTAACAATAATTCCACTTTTATTAATAGTTTTGTTTTTTTTTTACAACTTCTAATTGCTAAAAAGTATTTAACCGAAGTGATCAAACAATTTTGTATTTATTACATGTAAAGGAAGAAAAATGTCTTCAATGTTGTATTTTTTTTATGCTTTGAGTATATTTCTTTCTCTTTTTCTCATTGTAGCCGACCACGGTAACAAAAATTCACACCATTTTCAAATTTCTAATTCATTTTATACACAATATTTAATCAACACTTGGTAAATTTTCATTTGTTTTTATTTGATATTTCAGGTTCCATTACTTGCAATGATCATTCTTCTTGTACAAAATTTCCGTGCATTTATCCGGAAATTCCAAAGTGTGTTACTAATATATGTAAGTGCGTCATAATATTATAGAGAAGTGCTAAATATTATGAGAGATTTCATAAAGAATTGCAACAAATCAACATAGCTTGTTCTTTTAAAAAGGAACATTTTTTTTTTTGAAGACAAAAAGGAACATATTGTAACTCAGTTTCATGGGTAGGTTGGGGTTGAAGTGAATGTAAGGTGCAAGAGAAGACTTGTGGACTTAGAGAATAATGAAACTAATAAGTCTTATTTAATTGTATGTCCATAATTTGATTAAGTGTTCCATTTACTTTATTGTCATAATTTATTTTAAAGTCATCAAAAGCACATCAAGAGCACAACCCAACAAACGTGACTCAGGGTTCAAAACTAGATTGCAAAAAAAAAAAAAAAAGTTCCGATCCACATCATTTATTATACTCCATACCTCATTTTGTACTTTTAGTGGCTCATTTTAAAACTTGAAAATAAGTATTTGTTTAATAAATAAAAAAACGTTGTATCAAGCACTTGCATCTTCTTCAACCTCACTCTGTCCAGGAACGACACAACAACCCCCCTTCCTCTCATTGTGATGAACACCAAATTCCCCGTATATATGCGGGAGACTAATGAAAAGCTAAAAGCCTAAAACTAGACACCACCTAGTAGAGGCACTTCTAATCACACATTTAGAAGACATTCCTCAGCCTCCAAACTACCGAAGCGAACCATTAACCCGACCTAAAAAGATGTTACTAGACTCTAACTCCAGATCTCGAATCAAAATTGATCGGTTCATCGGAATTCAAAAAGCAGCTCCTCGAACCAAAAATTAATGGGGTAACGGTAGAATGAAAATCTAGGCACCGATAAGCCCTCAACTTGCAGTCCATCTCCAAACAGTCAACATCGACGCGGAAGAGGATCAACTAGATACAAAGAAACCTCCAAACCTCAGCAGATTTGGAAAAGTGGTAGCAATGTTTTGGTTGCTAAATGAAGTTACCGAGCTTCAATTTTAATGCCCAATTTTTCTTCTTCTTATCGTGCATACTCAACAAGAATCTAAAACCTAAAACAGCAAGCCGAAACGGCAAGATACCAACAAAGATTCAAAGCACTCCAACCATCAAATCTAAGCGAACTCAGCCACCGCAACGACGGCAACTCCAACCAATTAATAACATGAAAGACGACTGACGACCAACACGACAAACCGACGGTGGTTAAACGACCCTTTCGGGTTTCCAACCCCAAATGGGTTAACAGGTGATGCGCCCATGAGGGGCTAGGCACCACTGGGCGTCATTAGGTCACCATTGTCCATTGGCTGCTAGATTTTCAAGAACTAATATTTGTGCTTAATTTTCAAGAAGCAAACATATAACAACATCTTACTGAACTAGATAATTTTTAAGAAGCACAATAATGTTTTTAGCTTTGATAACACGTTTTAATATAGCATAAAACCAAACACATGATAGAATGATATGAGCTAGCTCCATGTTGTGGCTGAAAAGGTTTCTTTATTATTACACCATATATTTTCCAGCACCTAGTAGCACCAAATATAATTTCTTATATTTCCAATTTATGGAGAATGATATGAGCACCATATAGTGGCTGAAGAGTTATTACTGAAGCTGGAGCATGAGCATAAGTTGGAGAAAGTTCAAATGAGAAATGTTGCAAAATCAATGCTATTGCCATCTTTGCTTCCAACATGGAATAATTTTGTCCAATGCAACTTCTAGGACCCCAACCAAATGGAAAAAATGAAATTTTACCATTTGATGCTTTGGAAATTCCTCCAGAAAATCTCTCAGGATTGAACACGTTAGAATCATCACCCCATAGTTCAGAGTCATGGTGAAGCCAAGCTATTGGTAAGGCAATTTGTACTCCAGCCGGTAATGTTAGGTTCCCGACTTTTACATCTTTGTAAACGGCCCGAGGAATCATAACTACCGGTGGATATAACCTTAGAACCTCGTACAAAATCATGGTAACCTATCACAAAAATTGCCACATAGTGACCTATTTAGATGTTATTCAAAGTAGATTAGGTAAAACTCAAGACCTATATAAAATATAGATAAAATCTAAAATTGATTTATAAAGAATGTACTTCATCCCTCACCTTACAAATTGATTTTTTAAGTATAAGTTAAACTAATATAAAAACTAACTAAAAAACCAAAAATGTCAAATGGATCACTAACATTAGCAGCTAGTACTGATCTAGTGACATTCTGCATATTGGTCAATCATAACTAGTCACTCATTTAACGACCGTTTTTGAAACCTTATAGAGACCAATTAAAATATTTGGTCACTAAATCAATTACTGCGGAGACTGAAATAAGTCTTTCACTAAATCAGTTACTGTCAACGATATTTTGCAAATCAGTCACAATAGAAACCGGAATAATTCGGTCACTAAATTGAATATTTTTATCCGATACTTACAATCTTAAGATGACTTAGTCCTTCAAAATCTGGTTTTTTGTTGCCAAAAACTTGTAGAACTTCCTCCCTTGCATGTGCTTGCCAATTAGGGTACCTACTCAATAATAGAATTGTCCAAACAAGCAAAACTGAAGTGGTTTCTTCCCCTGCAAGGTGGAAAAGCTTGCATTCCTTGATCACATCATCAAGATTCATTCCAACATTTTTATTGTTGTTGTTTTCTTCAATTTCCTTGTGATTTGATTCAAGAAGAATTCCTAATAAGTCATTCTTAGTGGCTTCACCTGCCTTTATTTCTCTTTCTCTCTTGTTAATCATATCAGTCAAGGAAGCTATTATATACCTGTCAATTTCCTTCAACCTTTTGTTTGTCTTAGTGGGTAGATACCTACAAAACAAACTCTATTAGAGTTTAATTATGCATTTTAAGAGTGCATTTTAATGAAATAATTTGTTTAGATAATGTAAATTTTACTAGGTAACAATTTTTTTTTTTAATGTCAATTTCATTGTTTACATCATAAAATTTGTAGAATTTCAAAATGAATAATTTTTTGAAGTATTTTGTCAAAACTAAATATAGAGGTAGAATTTAAAATACCACATGAACACTAAGAATTTAAAATTTCTTCTTCTTCTTCTTCATTATTATTATTATTAATAATAATGTGAATCTTAAATTTGTTCTTATAATCTTTTCAAATTTTGGAAATTGGTCCATATATAAATTTTTAAAAATTGCAAATTGTTTCCTATCATTTTTCAAAATTTACAAATAGGTCCCTACAATTTAAAATATTGCAAATTGATTCCTATTTTCATATTTTTAAATTGCTCCTAGACTTTTACAAATTTGCAAACACAATTAATCTTACCTCCAACCAGGGATATAAATCTTCGTCAAAACTTCCATGGTAAGTTCAGCTTGTTCCTTTTGAAGTTGAAATATTTTCACTCCTTCTTCATAACTACTTCCAAATGCTGTTCGAGCAATAACATCACTTGACAAATTTTGAATGGAAGGCCACACATCAATTTCACATGATCCATCTGATGATAACATTCCCTCCCATTTTCTAATCAGATCATTACAACTTTCGAAGAATATTGGTAACATCATCTGTGGCGCACAAAACATAAATTATGTTGATTATGAATAGTGCACATAGTTAAACTGCAACACTTTTAAAACGGAGGAGTAAATATCGACTTTTTTCAGCGAATAATAAAGAGAAACAAACCTTCAATTTTTCTAAATTGAATGCAGGATTAATTATCTTTCTATGCTTATTCCACTTTTCTCCCTCGTGGATTATAAGACCAGTAGCTAGTATTCTGACAAGAGGATTATTATTAGGCTTTTGGAAGTCGTAGATCTTATTGAAAACTTCTTTAACTAACTCAGGATCTGTTAGGATCACCCTTGGTGTTGGTCCAAACCACATAAAAGAATTCTTCCCTGCAATTTTTTTTTTTTGAAATGGAAAAAATTAGTAATTACTTGAGAAATTGACGTGTGGCAAAAATTATTAATTTTGGGAGAAAGAAAGGTGAAAAAATTGATTATTAAAAGGAGAAATGTTATCAACAGATGGAAAAAAATGGCAAAAATTATTAATTTTGTTGGTAAGTTTCTTCTTTATCGGGACTTAAACTTAAAACCTTTTACACCTTTATATCTTTAATTCTTAACTCAAATCACTTTTCTGCATGATTATTAAGCCTTAAATTAAAGAATATATAGTTAAACAAACAAAACTTTCGTATCAACAAATAAAACTATACCAAGAAACAACACCATCATTGAATATAGATAAAACTATACTTTTTTGTGTCCTGCAATCAGAAACATTATCGAAGGGACCGAAGTTCAAACGCTACTGTTTCTTCGCATGACACTTTTTTTGGGTTCAAATTCGCATGATACTTTGAAAAAGGCGGTTTTATTTTAGTTTTCTTTTGGGCTAACCCTTGGCCCAATTGTTGAGTACACCTACCAGCCCGTATAAGAAACCCCCTCTTCTAACAATTTGGTCACTAACATTTTTACTAGTAAATAAAATCTTGATTTTCAGAATATTTTTGCTTATATTCATTTCATAGAAATTTGGTCACTAACATTTTGCTTATATTCATTTCATAGAGATTTTTTTTCCGAGCAAATTCATTTCATAGATATAACAAAAATGAAATTGTACAAACTAAAATATAGGATAACAACATAAGATATTGAGAAGAATATAGAAGAATACCATGTTTAGCAACACTTTGGTTACCAAAGGGAAACACATGGGGAACTATATCATCAGATAGAGGCATGGGTTTGGATCTTGCTTCCTTTTGCATCTTCATAAACTCTTTCATGTCTCCAACTAAAAGCTTATATGGGTTCCCTTTAAGGCCTTGTTCTCTTAACAACTTTTCTAGCTTCTTGGGTCTTAGCCATGACCATATCAACATTTTCCATGCCCAAACAAGGGTTGCTAAAAGGATTATGCATACTGATATTGCACATAATGCTTCCATCTCCCTCACTATGTGTGTGATTAGAGACAAAAAAAAAATGAGATAATGATGATGAAGATGAAGTCAAAGACTTCTAACATAATTTTGCAATGAATGTGAATCTCAACTATTATGTATATGTACATATTTTGTGGCACTTTAAATAGAAAAAATACAAATAATTATTTAAAGATTAATTGTATATTTTATATTTTTGAAAAAGTTATCAATGAGTGTTAATTTAGACTCTAACCTTTAGGTAGGAGTATAGTAATATAACTTTAAGAGATATTTAAATCTCTTTAGGGGTGATTCTAAAATAACTATTTCTTTCACTTTAATTAATAATTTCTCCATTCCCTTTTATTATTATTATTTGAAAAATTTAAATTTGGTACATTTAATTGATAATTGAAAATTATAATTAAAGAAACTAATAATTTTCCATGTTTTTTTTTTTTCTGGATTTTTTTGTTTGCCATGAAAAGAATCTTGATTATCAACATATTATCAGTGATTTTGAAAAAATACAAAGAGGATGACGTTCAAAGATTAGGTGGAAGTTGCAGATAGTGTGGGAGTCACTGATACATGTTCCGATACTTTTGTCAAATTGACATCATTTGAAGTTTTGATTTCATGTGTATTTTCAATATTGATGTAATCTTTTATTTTATTTATTTATTTTTTTACAATTATGTATAAATTATATGATTTATAAATCCAACAAAAATAAAATAAAAGTATGACTTTTAAAAAAAATATAGGGCACCAAACTCAAACTTCTGACAGGGACTCAAAATCTCAGGGACGACCGTAACTAGAAGAGAGATTTGCTAATCTGAAGCTTACGGTAAAAGTAGCTAAAGTCTAATCAAAGATTATTCCGTCAAGATTGAAACACATGAGTTTTTTTGTGAATGATTCATCTCTAATTGAAATCTATTAACTATAAACACAACTTGTGTTTTTTCCGCCAAACCCGAAATTAAAGCGATAAAGCGGTTTTAATTTACTTTTTTTTTGGCAATTTTTTTAATTTACTTTTTAACTATAAAAACATAGAAACAAGGTTCATGAAGATTTCGTGAAAAAGAACTTCACTATATATATATATATATATATATAGCACCGCTCTTCTCTTTAACACAAGTACATAAATATGGTCAATTAGGTAAAAAAAAAATTTCCTTTAATCCGTTTGGTGCGTAGGATAAGAGACATCTTATTATGTTTCAATCTAGTGTTTGGTGATGAAATATGATATGAAAAGTTAATCATGAAACTTATCCTATCATAGCTCTCTAGTTAAACATATTATCCTGATTTTGAGCTGAGTTATCAGCGGGATAAGATAACATAATAATTTATTGATTTATTCTATAAAATATATTTTAAACTTTAGTAATTTTTTTAAAAATAATAAAATGAAATTAATAAAATATAAATAAAAAATAATTTGATATTAAATAAAAATAATTATTTTTTAAATATATACATAGTTTTCTCACAAGGGTAATTTTGTAATTTACATAATTTAAAAAATCAAAATTCTACTAAAATTAGAATATTGGTTGAATATCTTATATATATACTAACTATTAATCGTAAGCTAGTATATCCTTTGTGAGTTAGACTTGAGAGTTGAGATACATTTCATTTGTCAAGAAAAAAATTGAGGGTTTCATTTAAGAGAGATTGACACAGGTAAAAGATACCCTCTCCTTCCCAAAATTCTACTAATTTATATACTCACCTTGATAAAATGCTTCGAAAGGAAAGGTGTGTTTGTATGAATGCTCCTTAATTACCACCTAATAAGACAAAGTTCCATTAAACAAATATACATTGAGAGGAAATGTGTAGAATAGCAACATAAACATTCAAGATGAGACTAAGGAGGAAAAAATATCAAACAAAGTGTATTGTTTAGTTCTTTGTGGATTGGTGATATATAAAATGAGAGATATGGAACATCACC
The DNA here is from genome assembly GCF_020283565.1 of Trifolium pratense. Taxonomy (NCBI): domain Eukaryota; kingdom Viridiplantae; phylum Streptophyta; class Magnoliopsida; order Fabales; family Fabaceae; genus Trifolium; species Trifolium pratense. Next base: position 41,947,174 of record NC_060065.1, read on the forward strand.
TAAACAACTCAAATGTGGAGACAGTTTGTTTTTATGAAACTCGAATGTGGATTGTTAAAACAAATATAGGAAAACACGATAGACACCATTAATGAAGAACACATGATGTGCAAAACTTTAATAAAGAATAATTAATGAAAGACTCATCCTTCATATTCGCAACAATTGCAATGGTGAATGTTCAAATTCAATGTATAATGAGAAGCAACCATCACATTTGTTGGAGGCTAGCACTATGCATTTATGAATCACATTTACAATATTTATATTCTATATATAGGGTATGTTTTTTACCTGCAAAAGGAGAAATACTTCTATGGGCACAAACCCAAATTATACTGGTTAGACACACTCACAAAATTTAATAAAAATAAAGCAAAATTGGTTAAAGTGATGTGACAACTTTATTTTTCTTTTAATTTTTTTAGTTTGTATGAGTGTGCCCAAGTTTTGTGCTCAAAAGTTTGTGCCCAAGCAAGTGTTGCTCTGATAACAAGTTGTCTCTGCAATGCCATGTAATATGTATGCAACTCATAGATATTTTACTCCAATGGTGATACCACTTTTTGAATATCATACATTAATGATAAACAGTATTGTTTTGACATATATGGAAGTTATTTAATTAGATTTATATACCAAAAATAAAAACAACATCAATTTAAGGTACTGATATCATCAATTTTGATACCATCTGTGACACGTCATGGAACTCCAATGATAAAAAAGTTAAGGTGTCGTATCATTAGTCTATGAAACTCTCTTAGATAAATTTATTCGAGATGCTCTAATACACAATAAGACAACAACAATTTTTAAAATATTGAACAATTTATTATTTTGTACGAAGTTGGTTGAAAAATGATATTTGGATATTTTAGACAACCTGCACTTGAGAGAAAAAAGTTGTCATGTGGTCTTGTGCGAGATAAGAATTTCAGTTTTGTTCATATATATGCCCTCTAATTTATCCGGGGCTTGAAGGGCCGTTCTATTAGCACACATTTTATGATGGACCAATACTTTAAAAAGTTGAGACTTCTTTTGCCACCCTATTCACTTTCTTGCGCGCCCTACAAATTTATCAAAATACTCCCGTCCGCTACTTAGATAATAAACACCCCCCAAAAACACACTATCTTTATAACTTCCGCTACTTAAGTAGCGGACGACATTCACAAAAAATTATCATTTTTATAACGTCATCTACTTAAGTAGCGGAAGGGTAAAACAGAAAAGATGTAGGGCGCACGAGAAGGCTGTAGGGTGGCAAAAGTAAATCTAAAAAAAGTTAGCTCAAATAAAATTAGGCCTTTTGGCCTAGCCTATTTAGCCTATATAAAAAGAGAATTTTTTTTGCTACCCTACCACCTTCCCTCTCGATCTATTAATTTCCTAGTTTACCCTTTCACTACTTAAGTAGTGGACGTGTAAATGATGTCGTTTTGTTTTTCTCAAATTTCTCTTTTTTATAACGTCCTCTACTTAAGTAGCGAACATAATCCACTACATAAATAGCAGACGGGGGTACTTTGATAATTTTGTAGGGCGCACGAGAAAATTGGTAAGGTGCTAAAAGAAAATTTCATATAAAAATTGGACCGGATCATGCTAGTCCGTTGGATTTCCTGCTGGCCCACTATCAACATTTTTATGTCACTTTTGTAAAAATATTACTAATAAAAACTTTAAAAATTATATTTAAATATGTAAACATATATTGAAAAGATACTGGTAAAAATATATTTAAATACGTAAACATCATAAAAAGAGATACATTTAACTACGATTTATAAGTTTATAAATTATTAATTTGTTTCTAATTTCTTTTGACAGGAATGAAACTAGAGTTTATTTTATATTTGGTGAATTCAATCATATCTTAAGAAATTAATAATTGTGAAGAACTAATACATCAAAACAACATAAAAAACAAAAAAATAAATAAAATAATCCATTAACCCACATGAGCCACATGGGTCAGTCCGAGCTCACTAATATGTAGCATAATCATAAATGGGCCGAAACAATTTTACCCATTTATGCAGCGTGACAGCGAGGACGAGGATTGCTGATGTGGTTTGGTAGTAACATTTGATTTCTAAAAATAGTGTAAAATCCATTGATAATTTTTTTTCTTCAAGTAGTCTATATAGTGGCTAAAGGTGAATAAGTGGTGTATTTGGGTTCGAACTCCCGCTCCAGCATATATAATGTGATTTTTTTTACCAACTGAGCTAAATTTACATGACAAAATTCATTGTTATTTTTATATTATTTATTTATTACAATGATAAACCGTGGAAATTTATGCAAGATTTAATTGGATTGGTGATTTAATAGATTTGTTGCCTTAACTATGAATACTACAGCTCATGAAAGAACACAGTGGCCATATTATTACATTGAATTCCATTCAATATTGATGTGCAAAAGTCTCTACTGCTGAATTCATAGTCATAGTTGTCAGCATGTTAGCTTGTTGCACTTGTATTTTACTGATTTACTGATTTGCATTTATAATTTGTGGCCCCCTTTCTATAATTTTGGGTGGCCTATTCAGCAAACATATAATTTTGAGCCTAATTTGAATTCTTAAAAACTATTGAATTCAACTGTTATTTTTTTTTTTTTTTTTTTGAGCCTGATTTACTGATTTGCATTTGTGGATAACTTGTTCTAATTTAACAGAGTGCAATTTTGGAAGATTATAACATGCATCATTACTTTATCAGCTGTAATACACTTAGTGGGAGCTTAATATGTTTAAATATATATGATTGTATTAAAAAGCGATTTTTGGGCGTAAACTCAAAGACTATAATCCTTCGAAATATATATAGAAAACCAATTAAAGGACTGATATCTCTCAACAAACATTTTTTTTATTACATTATGAGCATTCTAATAGTACAATAAACTATTTTATAGTTCTTCGACTTTACGTAGAATTATATGAGCACCATATTGTGGTTGAAGCGTAATTACCGCATTTGGAGCATGAGCATAACTTGGAGAAAGTTCAAATGAGAAATGTTGTAAAATCAATGTTATTGCCATCTTTGCTTCCAACATGGAAAAAATTTGTCCAATGCAAATTCTAGGACCCCCTCCAAATGGAAAGAATGAATTTCTTCCATTTGTTGCTTTTAAAACACCTTCAGAAAATCTCCCAGGATTGAACACTTTAGCATCATCACCCCATAGTTCACAATCATGGTGAACCAAAACTATCGGTAAGGAAATCTCCACTCCCGCCGGTAATGTCAGGCTTCCCAGTTTCACATCTTCATTAACACTTCGACCAAGCATGATTACTGGTGGGTATAATCTAAGAACCTCATAAAGAATCATGGTCACCTGTCTCAGAAAGAGTTATCGTTATGCCAATGTAAGTATCAAAGCATGGATTTAGTGCAATAACTGTTTCGTGCAGTTATTTTTATGTAATCTAAATCGTCTAAACTTAGATTAATGGCCAAGATCAAAATCTTCGTGTAACGAATCTTTTGTTTACAGTAGTAGAACCAATTAAATTAAAGCATATACTCTTTATAATGAAGGGAAGGAGGTATTTTTACTTGGGCACAAACCCAAGAAAAAATTACTTTTTATCATTTTTGAGTGTGTGCCTAAATACTTTTTTCTTGGGTTTGTGCCAAACTAAGTATTTCTCCGAAGGGAAGAACACAATACTTACAATCTTAAGATGACTTAGTCCATCAAAATCTGGCTTTTTGTTGCCGAAGACTTGTATTACTTCCTCCCTTGCACGCGCTTGCCAATCAGGATACCTACTCAACAACACCATTGTCCAAACAAGCAAAACTGAAGTGGTTTCTTGCCCTGCAAAGTAGAATAGCTTGCATTCCTCTATTACGTCGTCAAGATTCATTCCGACATTCTTATTGTTGCCATGTTCTTCCTTTTCCTTGTGATTTGACTCCAAAAGTATGCCTAATAAATCATCCTTAGTTGATTCACCCGCCTTTAGTGCAATCTCTCGTTTGTTAATCATATCGGTCAGGGAAGCTTTAATATCTCTGGCAATTTCTTTCATCCTCCTATGGGTAGTAGTTGGTACAAACCTTCAAAATAAACATAAACAGTCCTCTAATTGATATGATATAAACGAGCACTATACTATAAACCATTGATTAATAATCAATAGTTGTTATTACAAACACATGTAAAACAAATCATGCTAAAGGTAGTTTTTCGAATAAACTCATTTCTCAAGCTTGATCTTGCATTATTCAACAAGAAGTGTTATACACAAATTAGACTTACCTCCATCCAGGGATGTAAACATTTGCAATAACTTTTTTTGTAAGTTCAGCTTGTTCGGTTTGAAGTTGAAATATTCTTTTTCCTTCTTCATAACTACTTCCAAATGCTGTTCGAGAAATAACATCACTCGCCAAACTTTGAAGGAAAGGCCATACGTCCATTTCACATGTTCCATCCGATGACAACATTATGTCCCATTTCTTAATCAAATCATCACAACTTTTGAAGAATATCGGTAACATGATCTGTGACATAAGCGATAAACCAAGAGTTAAAATTTCATCAACTCAAACTAAACCCATGTGCATTAAGAATTCAAATAAAGTTTTAATTTGTTTTAAACCTAACTTCTAGAAACACAAACTTGCCTTCAATTTTTCTAAATGGAATGCCGGATTGATTATCTTTCTGTGCTTGCTCCATTGTTCTCCCTCAAGGCTTACAAGACCATAAGCTAGTAACTTGACAAGCGGATTCGATTGAGGCTTTGGGAAGTCGTAGTTTTTGTTAAGTACATCTTTAATTAGCTCAGGATCTGAGATGTTCACCCTTGGTACTGGTCCAAACCACATAAAAGAATTCTTTCCTGCAAACCAAAGAAATTCAAAAAGTATTCGAACATCAAGAATTGATGAGAATACGCAACTTATTATAGTCTGTTATTTGTAGCCATTCAAATCTTTCAGTCAAAACCTGAACTATGATGCAGAATAGTGACATATTGATCTAACACAAGCATGATCTGTGATCACAGTAACCATCATTAAGATTAGGAATGTTAATGATTTATATCAAGTTTAATGAACCAAAACAGATATCATTCATTCCAAACTGAGTTGTGAAATATCAGTAGGAAGTTAGTTAGGATGATTATTGGTACTTACTAGCTACTTAGTAGAAGGTAGTTAGTTAGGGAGGTTAATTAAGAAGGTTGATTTGGCAAAAATCGTTAAGAAAAACAACAACAAACTCTTTCTTCCTTCAATGGAAATGTCTGGTGTTTTTCTATTCTAAAAAATTGTTAAAAATTGTATATTACAAGAGTATTATCCCATACATATATATTAGTCTCATTGCAGGGTTGCAGGGTTGAGGAAGATGTTTCTTGAACCATACATAGGTTTGATTGAGTTGATTTTGGCCAAAACTTGGATCAGAACTATAGGGTACTCCAATTTGGGTTTAGCGGGAGAATTTCCAATTACAATATTAGATCGGGTAGGGTTAACCCACCCAAGTTTTTAAATTGCGGTTGCGGTCGTGGATGTGGTAACAATTGCGATTATTTCAAATGCGGTAACAAGTTTTTAAATTGCCTGATGCGACTTCTGATGCGGTTACGATGCGGTTGCGGAGGCTACCGCATCCGCAATACTGCGGCCGCAATTACGGATGCGAACCACAATTTAAAACCTTTTACCACCCATTTCCGGATCGACCAGATTGGTAGTGGGGGTAACCCACCACTTTTTTAAAAAAAATATGATGTAATATAGTTTTTATTAAATCTGTATTATAGGGCCGGGTTGGGTTGAGTGGATTTCAAGACAAACTATTGAAACCAAAACCCAACTTAAGAGAGATGATCGAAATTTGAACCAAATACATCAATATTTATTCACCGACTTTAATTATCTTGTCTTGTATATATCCCTCAAGAAGGGAGTATGATATTGTCCCTCTTAATTAAACCTATCTAAAGTTTTGCGATTAATAATCACAATAATTAAGAGGGTAACTCAAAGCCAAGTGTCTAAGGAAAAATTCAATACCACAAAATACATAAAAATGGAAAAATTGAATAATCATTGTTGGGAATAAATTATACGACATAAACCTCTTACCAAAAAAATTAAAAAAAATTAAAAATATAACACATACCATATTTTGCAACACTATGCTGGATATAAGTAAACACACGTGGAACAATATCATCAGAAAGACTCATAGGTTTAGATGTTGCTTCCTTTCTCATCTTTAGAAGATCCTTTGCATCTCCAACTAAAAGTCTATATGAATTCCCTTTAAGTCCTTGTTCTCTTAGTAATTTTTCTAGCTTCTTTGGCTTTAACCATACCCAATTCAAAATCCTCCATGCACATGTCAGAACAAGTATCATCAAGGTGAAGAGAATTATTGCTGTAGTTGTAGCCATTAAAGAAATTGATGAATTAAAGATTTTATGGGAAGATGATAAAAGAAGAAGGTTCACACAGATTAGTGATGTAAAAAAAAGTATTTCTTAATATATGCTTTTCAATTGAAGACGCATGTCCTTCACTGTAACTTATTTTCTACTAATAAGCCAAATTTTTTTTTTAGGAAGCCAAATATATCACGAGTCCATTAAAGAATTTAATGTTTACTTTTGCGCGTTCACATTATGAAATGAGTTTATGTGATATTTATGTGGTATTTTTTATCTATCCAATTAACCAAAATTTTATGATAAAGATAAATGTTAAAAATGGCAAAAATACAAGGACAAACGACAAATTTAACCCAAACAATTAGTCAAAAAAGTATAAACAAGTATTTCTTGTTATTATTTATTAACATATGTGTAATTGTAGTGTTTGTTTTTTGTGATTTATTCTAGTAACAATTTTTCTTATTCTCTAAACACTACACCTACTTAAAAAGTTTTTAGTAATATATTGATCATTTGGTTTTTTTTTAAAAAATTATAAGAAATCTAGAATAAAAATTTATATTGTAAAGGCAATTTATTCATTTAGGGAATTAAATACATAACCTTTTAAGATAATTTTTATCAATTTTGAATGAAGAGTAAGTGTTAGCATTTGCTTAAAAATAAAATTTGAATATTATATTTGTTATTTTATTTATAAGAAAGTAGGGGCAAGATAGTAAAACAAGAATAATTAATTGGGTTGGTAGGATAGAATAGAAACATCACAAGATATGCTTCAAGTTCAATGAACATAGTAGACTAAGACTTTTTTTGTCGGTTTCACATTTATGATTCATATGTCTTACCCTTTTTTCTAACCCATTATTAGGATCATTTATTCCTACGGCTAGCTACTTCAGTCTCAAAAATATTGGCTTAACTACATATTTGGTCCCTTACGTTTATTTTAGGTTTTAATTTGGTCCCTTACGTTTAAAAAGTATCAATTTGGTCCCTTACGTTTATTTTAAGTTTCAAGTTAGTCATTTCCGTTAGTTTTGTCACTAACACCGTTTGAACAGTACACGTGTCAGCGTGTCCAAGTGCCACGTGTCAGTCCACGTATGCAAATTGACTGTCACATGTGACAAAATTGACGGAAATGACCAACTTGAAACCTAAAATAAACGTAAGGGACCAAATTGATACTTTTTAAACGTAAGGGACCAAATTAAAACCTAAAATAAACGTAAGGGACCAAATGTATAGTTAAGCCAAAAATATTTGAGGGCTGGCTAAGACCAAAGCCACTAGGAAAATACTCTTTCCTACACAAATACTAAAGTTTTAATATTGTAAAAACAAAAAAAAAACACTAAAGTTTTAAGTGAAGAAATGCAAGAATAATCTTCCAAGAAACACTAAAGTTTTAACTTTTTTTTTTTGTCAAAAAAAAAAGTTTTAACTATTTTAAAATGATGCATTTAACATGTTCTTGTATTTCTTGTTGAAATCCTTTCGTCAATTGTCCGACCTAATCAAATTTTTTGGGTTGGATTGGGTGGATTTGACCGGGTTGACTGAATTTGCCCAATCCATGTACATCCCTAATAAGAGGAGTTGAACTCACGCGGTTATAAGATATTTTCTCCCGCCACTATTGTAACTTTACTTTTTAAATTTATTGAAACTAAAGTATTTGTTCATTTTTTTTACTTAAATGCAGTTTTGGTCCTCGTATTTTCAAATTTTTTTAAGTTTTGGTCTTTCTATTTTAAAAATCAACTTTTTTATCCCCCTATTTCAAAAAATTTAGACTTTGCCCCCACTCCAATTGGGAGTCGATTTTGATCATGTGGCAATGTCAATTATGTTGGCAAATAACACGTGGATTAAACAATTACACATGCCATTATTTTTTAATTTTGTCTTTTTTTACGGCATTGTTTAATTCAATTTCAATAATGAATATATTACAAAATATTTAATTTATTATATAATATCTTTATTGAGGTAAATAACATTTTATTGAATGTAAATATTTTTTAATAAATTAAATAATAATGACATGTGTACTTTGATTTATCTACATGTCATTTGCCACATCATAATTGATTTGATTATATCATCAAAATTGACTCCAAATTAATGTGGGGATCAAAAGTTAAAAAATTTAAAATAGAAGGTCCAAAAAGTTGAATTTTAAAATAGGAGACCAAACAACCTTACTTGAACAGGATCTGTTCTATAGGATCGTACTACTATATCCTTGATTTCTAAGGAGGCAAGAACACAAAATAGGGGACCAAAACTTTAAAAAAATATTAAAAATAAAAGAGGGAGGGAAGTACTATTAACTCTTTACAAATACGAACAACATACATTGGCAATTAATTATAGACGGACAATAAAGTATTTAATTGTGCATCTCTAGGCGTCCTATTTTAAAGAGAATGAATAATTGAGCTATTTTTAATAATTAAAAAAAATATTATGTATTAAATAGTCTAAATTACTCCGACCCAAATTGAATTACTCAGTTGACTGTTGTACATTATTCACACATTTTAGTTTGACCATATTTTTCTACTAGTAAATAAAAATAAAAATTAGCATATAAAATGTTATTGGATTTGTCTTGAGTATTTTCAAAATATTAACTTTTTATAATATTTATACTATCACGCAATTAAAGATATTAATCGTCAAGTTATGCATTGACATACGTGAACTAGTCAATTGGGTGACTCATTTTAGGACGGTGAGAGTAATACATAATATCCCCTTTGTCCCAATATATAAAACTTACTTTAACTAAATGTACTATTTATTTATCTTGTTTTACCCTTTTTTTTTTAATAACATACAGATGTAAACATTAGCATATAAGATCTTATTTGATTTGTTTTGATGAGTATTTTCAAAATATTAAGTTTTTATAATTTGAACAAATAGACAATTAAAAATATGAGGAGTGCTAGCAACACACTCTTTAACAAACACACTCTAACACACTCTTTTCTATTGGTTAAAATTTATATGGGTCCCATAAAAGTTATATGGGTCCACATTTTTTTGAGACCCATGTGAATTTCAACCAATAAAAGAGAGTGTGTTGAAGTGTGTTTGTTAAAGAGTGTGTTGCTAGCATTATTCTTAAAAATATTAGTGTTCAAAATTGTGTATTAATAATTTTGTGTATTGACGTAAGTGTAGTGGTCAACTAGATGTTAAATTTTGGTACGAAGGGAGTAGTCATTAGTGGAGTAGTTAGGTATTTGATCATATTTGTACTTGATTAGCCTATTAGCCTGTTGAAAAATGTAATGGTCAATATGCCGGTGCACCAACCTGTCGAGGGGGCAAGCCCGAGGTGGGTGGCCCGCCCCTTTTTTAAATGCGTTGATGGTGGGGTGGATTGATATGTTTTGCAACTTCTAATTACTACTACCTTCGTCTCTATGTAAATCTCTTTAATTTTTCTTTGTCATTATTTTTTATAAGACTTCTTTCATATTTTCAAAGACATTAATTATTTCATTCCCAACATACCCTAATTAAAGTGCATATTTTTTTTACAATCTATCTGTGTCAACTTTTTTTCTTCCTACAATCTGTAATAAATACAGTACTTTAGAAAAAGCGATAACTTATTCTCTTTCTTGAAGGTTAAAATTGTAAAAACAATATCAATTGTCAACAAATTTAATGTCGGAGTCCACTTTCTTAATTTACGCAATTTTCTCAATGAAGTCTTATAATTAAGGACGGAGGTAGTATTATTTACTACATCCATCCAATATATTGAGTAACATCAATGTGGTTTATTGAATTGGATTGAATGGATCGCAATCCAATCTACTGCATAAGATCAATGGAGTAATATGATAGTTATTTTGGAAGCAATAAACGGATTAGGCTCCCACACTAAGTGTGTAGTAGAGAATACAACTAGTTGCAATAAACATATTAGGTACAGCACACCCTTTTCTGTGCTCTAGAAATAGAACATATAGAAAGTACCAAGATCGATAAAATAGTTTGCACTCCCTCCAGAAACAAATATAAGTAAAAAAAAAACACTTCAAATTTTGATCACTGTTATAAGCAAAAACTAACTACTTTTAAACTAATTAATACTATTATTCATAATATTCAGCACCTTACATTTGCATTGCATTCAATTATCTACTACTCCCTCTATCCCTTATTATAAACTCTTATTGGTATTTTTCATGCATATTAAGAAAAGTTGATAGTATTAATATGTACTTTTGGGTGTTTCATTTACTATATTGTCATTGATGAAAAAATTTATTTGTACGTGATTTTTGGGATTCCAATGTAAAGTATGTATAGGGTTATGTTTGAAAAAATATTAATAAATGTGTCTAGGAATTTCAAAATGAACTTATATTTAGGGACAAAGTTTATATTTTAAAGGAGGTTTATAATTAGAGACGGAGGAGTAACTACTAACAACCATCCTAACTATCTTCGTACTGTTATTTCGAACTCAAGAATTTTGTTGGTTATTCCTCGTATCAGCTTCTACTATTAGAGATTATCGGTGTAGTATGAACCAAAATTCAGAATATTCTTAATTTATCAATTAGATTTAGAGTGAATTCTCTCACAAAAAACACAAAAAAACTTAGTCGCTCACAAAACACACTGAGGCACATTATTCTCTAAGCTACAATTCATCCACAAACCATCTTTTGTTCGTTCATGTAGGAAGAAGCAACTAGTTATGGATGATCGATCAGTGAGAATGACATATTTTTTGTGCATCACTGATCAGTGATCATACTTGCCACTAGGTTTTGAACATTGCGTGTGATCTGCGACTTTGCACTCCTCTATCTTACCACTTTTTGTATATCTTTGTACCGTAGGGAAGAATTCTTTTATCTGGCTTAGACCAGTACCAAGGTTGAATATCACTGATCCTGAGATAATTAAAGATGTACTTAACAAATACTATGACTTCCCAAAGCCAGATGCAAATCCGCAAATCAAGTTACTAATTAAAGGTCTTGTAAACCTCGAGGGAGAACAGTGGAGCAAGCACAGAAAGATAATAAATCCTGCATTCCATGTAGAAAAACTGAAGGCAAGTTTCCCTAAGTGACAAGATAATATAGATATAGATTTTACCTAAGTGACTAGCTCGCCGTTTTAAAATATGTTACAAAACATTATTTTAATTCTTAATGAACACGTGCTTAGTTTGACTTGACGAATTTTAACTCTTGTTTATCTTTTACGCCACAAATCATGTTACCAATATTCGTCAAAAGTTGCCATGATCTTATTGGCAAATGGGAGACTATTTTGTCATCCGATGGATCATGTGAAATGGATGTATGGCCTTTCCTGCAAAACTTGGCTCAAATTCAGGATAAAAATTATAACTAGAGAGACATGATAAGATAAACTTCAGGATTAGCTACCATATCCTGTTATGTCACCAAACACTGGATTGAGACAGGATATAATATAGTTATCATATCATGTCTCTTATCCTATGCACCAAATGAGCCCTAAGTATTTTGTTCCTTTTTACTAATTTTTGTTATTTGTTTGGTTGGATTTGTGTCAATTGCTTGGTTTCATTTGTATTAGTTGTTATTGAATTTTTTGTTCCACTCATGAACAAAGAGGTTCTAATTCACAACAATTGAGACATATCGTGGGATTTAGGTTCAGATTTAATTTGTTAAGTGAGCATTAAAGGGATCCAAGTGAGATATTGATAAGTTTACTACATATAATGACTTTGTTTTTTTGTTTACAATGAGTCGGAAATCTAACCCAGAACTTATAACGTACTACTCAAACCCTTCAATACAATACAAACCTAGTGACTTAGATATAATGACTTTTATTTATAGAAGGTCAAGATGCAAGCAATTTGGGTCAACAAAAATGTAAAAGATGCATTGAAAGGTGAGACATTGATGCTAAAAACCTTTATGGAAGTGCAAAAGACGATAGGATAACATTTATGGTGTCATTAGTTTTTTTTTTATAATTAGCTTTATGGTGTCATTAGTTAAACTGCTAAAAAAATCAGATTTATTGTATGATAACTACAAAAACATTTGATAAAAAAATAAAATAAAACTCATATGATGTTTAATTTTAGCCACCTGACTATTTGATAAAAAAAAACAAAAAACAAAAAAAACTCACATTTTCAATTTCAAAATCCTATATTTACATTCCAATACATATAGCATTTGAAACAAATTTTTTGATGCACTCAAGGTGTTTTCGAGTTAAATGTAAAAAAAAAAATACTAATCCATCAAAGTATAGAGAACCACTTAAGGGTTGATATCTCCAAACAAATTGTCTTTTATTATATGACGAAGTTCTATTTTTTCATTATGAGCATTCTAATAGCACAATAAGCTATTTATAAATTTTATAGTTACAATTTTCGTAGAATTATATGAGCACCATATTGCGGTTGAAGCGTAATTACCGTAACAGGGGCATGAGCATAGGTTGGAGAAAGTTCAAATGAGAAATGTTGTAATATCATTGCTATTGCTATCTTTGCTTCCAATATGGAAAAGTTTTGTCCAATGCAAATTCTAGGACCCCCTCCAAATGGAAAAAATGCATTTTTTCCATTTGTTGCTTTCAAAACACCTTCAGAAAATCTCTCAGGATTGAACACTTTAGCATCATCACCCCATAGTTCTATGTCATGGTGAACCAAAATTATCGATAACAAAAGTTGTACTCCGACAGGTAATGTTAGGTTTCCAAGTTTCACATCTTTGTGAGGAGTTCGAACTAACGTGATTATTGATGGGTATAACCTAAGAACCTCATACAAAATCATGGTAACCTGTCTCAAAGAGTTATGTCCAGCGTAAGTATCAAAGCGTATATTGTTTATTAAGAACGGAAGAAACAATACTTACAATCTTAAGATGACTTAGCCCATCAAAATCTGGTTTTTTGTTGCCGAAAACTTGTAATACTTCCTCCCTTGCACGTGCTTGCCAAACAGGGTACCTACTCAACAACACCATTGTCCAAACAAGCAGAACTGCAGTGGTCTCTTGCCCTGCAAAGTAGAATAGCTTGCATTCCTCTATTACATCTTCAAGATTCATTCCGACATTCTTATTGTTGTCGTTTTCTTTGATTTCCTTGCGATTTGATTCCAAAAGTATACCTAATAAATCATCCTTAGTTGCTTCACCTGCTTTTATTGCACTCTCTCTCTTGTTAATCATATCGGTAAAGGAAGCTTTAACATCTCTAGCAATTTGCTTCATCCTCCTATGGGTAGGAGTGGGTAGAAACCTTCAAAATAAACATAATTAGTCCAGTAATTAATATGATAGGAAGGCGTTGCTATTTCCAGAATGCATGTTGTCTTCTAAAGTGACCAGTTTACTTAGAATATACAATACGATAAACCATTGATTAATTAATAAATCAATAGTGTTATTATAAGCACAAAAAGTCTAACATATTTTTATCCCTCACTGAACTACAGAACAACTTTTTGTTCTAAGTACAAGTTGTCTAAAATACTAAAATGATATTTTGTTTACCAAACATCATACAAAATAAAAATATGCTCAACACCTTAAAAGTTTGTTCTTTGTTGTTTCGTCTAGTACTTACATTTTGCAAATCAAATGGACCCTCGAGAAGACAAATCTCCATTTACTATATCTCATCTTTCCTTCACAATGATCAGTTAGAAATGTGCACATATTGATTTTTAATGGTGCTTGTTACTTGCTAATAGTACAATTAATGTATGTTAAATAGAATAAAACTCATTCCACCAACTAAATCTTGCATTAATCAACAAGAAGTTCGATACACGAATTAGTCAATTACCTCCATCCAGGGATAGAAGCTTTCAGCATAACTGTTTTTGCAAGTTCAGCTTGCTCGATTAGAAGTTCAAATATTCTCCTTCCTTCTTCATAACTACTTCCAAATGCTGTTCGAGAAATAACATCACTTGCCAAGTTTTGAAGGAAAGGCCATACATCCATTTCACATGATCCATCTGATGACAACATTGTCTCCCATTTGCTAATCAGATCATCACAACTTTTGAAGAATATTGGTAACTTGATCTGTTGTGTAAAAGATAAAGAGGAATTAAAATCATGTTTTGTAACATATTTTAAAACGACAAGCGAGTTACTTAAAGGGAAACTTGCCTTCAGTTTTTCTATATGGAATGCAGGGTTTACTATCTTTCTGTGCTTGCGCCACTGTTCACCCTCGAGGTGTATAAGACCTCTAATTAGTAACTTGGCAACCGGATTCACATCTGGCTTTCGGAAATCGTCATATTTGTTAAGTACATCTTTAATTAGCTCAGGATCTGCGATGATCAACCTTGGTACTGGTCCAAACCAGATAAAAGAATTCTTCCCTGCAGTATAACGATATTCAAAAAGAGATAAGTATGATCACTGAGCAGTGATGACTATTACCATCACTGATCAATGATGCACCAAAAATAGATGTCATTCTTTCCTAAAGCAATTAGTACAATTAATGCAGATGACATGCTATCATGTTTGAGATCGATCATCCATAACTAGTCGCTTCTTCCTACATGAACACAGGATGGTTTGTCGATGAACTTTAGCTCAGAGAATAATGTGTCTCAGTATGTTTTGTGAGTGACTGAAATGAGAGTATGAGACTTTACTCTAAATCTAATTGATAAGTTAAGACTTTATTCTACAAACTATTTGTTCCATCTTGGTATTTTCTGTGTTCTCTTTTTAGAAAAACTGTGCCTAAAGCAAACATAGAGAAAGAAGTTGTATATGTTTATGGGTCTTGGGACACATGTTAAAGATATACCAAAATAGAAATTCATCATTTAATGATACAAAAAATTTAATGCTTCAAAACTCAAAAGTCAAAATGCACAAATTAGCATTTAAGAATTTCTATTTTTACTTCCTTAACATGTGTCTTAAGGGCACAAGTTAACATTCTCCTATGTTTATTACTTCCAAAATAACTAGTATCATATTACTCCATTGATCTTAGGAAGTAGATTGGATCGCGATTCATTCAAACCATTTCAATAAACCACATTGATCTTGCAAAATAGATTGGATGGATGTTGACAAAAATGAGCCAGCAGGCAGGCAACCTGCCCCATCACTGTCCCATTTTTTCAGCAGGCTAGCGGGCTATGTTGCCCCATCACTGCCCCATCACTGCCCCATCACTGTCCCATTACTGGTACGCGGTACGATATTTTTAGAAAATTTAAGGTATGGGTACGCTAATATAAAATATTAAAAAATTAATTTTTAAGTGAATTATTATCATTATACTTTGAAGATTTAATTTTTTTTGGTACACCGTCTCAACTATTTTCATAAAAAATGAGAGATAATTGAAATATAATAAAAAACTATAATATTTTAAGAGATTTTTCGACCGCTAATATATTTTCTCCGTATTCATCATCATAAATCAACCAAATAAAAATGGGTACGAAATTGGTGCATACCACACGAATACCATGGAGTATCTGGTTCGGGTACTTCACCATTTTAGGATTACCCAGCGGGGCTGGCCAAGTACAGATAAGATCAAATACTTTATTTTTGTGCGGTGGATGCAGCACTGCACCATATCTCATTCCATACTTTATTTTTTCTGCTCTGGATGCAGCACCACACAGAATATGATCCAAGTACATATGTTTATTTTCCACTAATATACTATTTTTCACTAATATCTCTATTTTATTTCAACTACCTAACTACTTCACTAACTACTATTCATAAGAATATTTTAGTACAATAAACTTTTTTTATTAATAAAAACAACACAATTAATCATTGTCTTAAGAAGTGAGCAAAACTAAAATGGGACGCCTAAACTAAGGCATTAGGTTTAAGTGGTTAATGAGATCCTCTAGGACGAATTGTTTGAGATAACCTAAGTTCGACCATTGGTAAAAAAAATTATTGGCTAGACTTTACTTGCCCACGGCCAAATTCTGGATTACCAGTCCTTGAAACCAAAGAGTTAATACAAAAAATTCACTTTTCAGACTTATTGAATAACTATAACAGGAAGACCATAAATTTGAAAAGTGATTGCAATTATGTCGCTACATAGGGTGAGTTCAACTTCTCCTGGAATTAATCCTGCAGCCAATTTGTTAACACAACTAAAAAAATAAATAAAGACATACCATGTTTTTGAAGACTTTGATGGATAAAGGAATACACACGAGGAACAATATCATCAGAAAGATTCATAGGTTTAGATGTTGCTTCATTTCGCATCTTTAGAAGATCCTTTAGAAGATTCATAGGTTTATATGAATCCCCTTTAAGTCCTTGTTCTCTTAGCAATTTTTCTAGCTTCTTTGGCTTTAACCATACCCAATTCAAAATCCTCCATGCACATGTGAGAACAAGTATCATCAAGGTGAAGAGAATTATTGTTGTAGTTGTAGTAGCCATTTCTGTGTAGACTGTAGAGTATTTGGGGGACGAAAGAAATTAGCGGAAGTTGATAAGAGAAGAAGGTACACACAAATTAGTGGGGTAACAAAGAAATGAAGACAAATAATTCACACCACATCCGTATATGTCATTTACTAAGATATTTCTAAAATAGGTGTTATATCAACATCAATTTTTTGTACAAAAATAAGATATCTTCTCTTTCTCTACTTACAGCATGGAATTCGAGACATAATTGTCGTATACAGCATTTGTTACTGTTAGATAATTGTGTTCGAATAATATTCGTGTTTCTAAAATTGCGTATCCCATCATATACATATCCAACATGTGTAAAATACTTCTCGATACGTATTGAAAAAATATCCAATAATTAATTTTTACTTTTTTAATAGAAAAATGATAATTTTAGTTAGGAGTGGACAGGACCCGCATAACCAAGCCAACCCAGTTAAACCGAACGGTTTTTTATGTTACGGGTCGGTTTTAAATGGATTTCGGGTTCAAAAAACAAGAAAATTGGTTTTTAATGGGTCTAGTCGGTCGGGTTCGGTTTTCTAAGTTACACCCATAGGTGACCGAACCAGCCCGAACGTGTCTTGTTATATGCGATCAATTACTGTATTTTACTGTGTAGTCAAGTATATTTAATAGTTTTTATTGGTAAGTAATTAATGCATTCAATTTTGACATATGGATAATAGCTGGACATTCACGTGTAATGCATACTTGGTACAGTTTCCTATAGTAGTACAAGCAAGTCTATTACTGTCAAATAAAAGCTAGATTAACTATTATTAATATTTATATTTATTATTATATACTACTCCATATTTAACATTATTTCCTTTAAAACTCATCATAATTCATAACCACACAATTTCTCTCTTCTTGGTTTCATGATTTCTTCATGCTGCAAACTTGTGATTTGTTTGTATCTCTATTGTTTCATTCTGTCTAACCATGTCTCCACCTGATCTCATCTTCTTCTTCTTATTTTTCTCAAATCATAGTATTTTTATGTTTTTATTACAATTTTTTAACCTGTTTTCATAGATCTGAGATTTATGATACTGGTTTTTTTTTTTTTTTTTTTTCATTTTGATGTATCATGGTATAGATCTGAACCATTCTTCTACTTTTTTTTTTAATCTTGCTTCTGAAATTTTTTCATCTTTTGAGTTCTTAACCGCATGAACCCAACCGGACAAACCCGTTACCCGTCAGACCCGAGACCCGAAAAACCGAAACAAAAAAGGGGTCGAAATGGGCCTAGTAATAGCAACCGTGGATTGGGCTGATTGGTGGTTTTGGGCCTGTACCGACCCAAACCGGCCCGTTGTCCACCTCTAATTTTAGTAGTGTGGATGTTTATTAATTGAGTTGAGTATCAAACATAGAATCTCTCATTGCTAGATCAACTTTATTAGAATATAGGTCTTGTAATCAAAGTGTAACAAACTAAATAGAGCATTAGCCTTGTTAGCTGTAAAATGCTGAGCTGGCACTAGGGTGTTAGCAAATAGTTAGGCCTTGCTGAGTTGACACTTAGTCAGTTAGAAAGTGCTGATGTGGCATTGCCACTTGTATCTGTATGTACAACTCTATTTATAGAGCTTATGGTAACTGTTCACATATGATGAATAGTACAATTGAAATGAAAAGCTTTCACAAATATTACTCTATCATTTTCCAATATGGTATCATGAGCCTTTAGGGTTCAAGAAACGCGTTCCGCAACAAAATTCCAAGATCTTCGTCTTCACCATCATCAATGGCGACTGATCCACAATCAGAATCAATTCCGGTGAACAACACCACCACGGATCTACCAAATACAAACAAAGAATCGACGAAATCGGGCTTGACTCACTCTCTCACCATCAAATTAGACGAGAAAAACTTTCTTCTATGGAGTCAGCAGGTAAATGGTGTCATTACCGCACATAACCTTCACCGTTTCATAGTTAATCCTGAAATTCCTCTGCAATTCGCCTCCGTCGCCGATCGATTGGACGGTAAGAACTCCGACGAGTACTAGAAGTGGTTATTCAAAGATCAATCGCTTTTCACTTGTCTTCTTTCAACAATTTCAGATGGAGTTCTTCCTCGCGTCTTAAGCTGGAAACACTCTTATGAGGTTTGGGAAAAGATTCATACCTATTTCAATTTTGTACTCAAATCACGAGCTCGTCAACTCAGATCTGAATTGAAGAACACAAAGAAGCACTCAAGAACGGTAAATGAATATCTCTTGCGCATTAAATCTATTGTGAATTCCTTGATAGTGGAAGTTATCCTTGAAGGATTAACGGAGGAATTCAATCCTTTCGTGATGATGGTTTACAGTAGGTCAGATACACCAAAAGTGGAGGACATTGAGGCGTTGCTCCTTCTTCAAGAATCACAGTTCGAAAAGTTTCGACAAGAATTAGCTAATCCAAGTGTATCAGCCAATGTTGCTCAAATTGAATCCAAGAATAGCAACCACAACTCTGATTCAGAAGGCCAAGACTCAGGAACTGAACATTACAATGTCAAAGCTCATCGCGGAAGAAGACGCAACAAAGGCAGAGGTCGAAGCTGTGGCAAAACTCAATTCACGCCCAATACTGGTAGGTATCAGTGACAAATCTGCTCAAGGAAAGATCATGATGCGTCAATTTGTTGGTACAGGTATGATCCCTCGTCTTCTAGACCTAATGCACGTGGTTCCAATGCTGGTAACAACCCTAGACCGCCACATTACAATCCCTACCCTCGCCCCTCTGCACACTTAGCTCTGCCTCAATACTACAACTCTATTCCAGACATAGATACCATCTCTACAGCATCTTGGTATCCTGACTCAGGTGCATCACACCACCTCACTTACAATCCCAACAATCTGGCCTATCGTACCTTATCAAGGGCATGATCAAGTCACTATGGGAAATGGCTAAGGCGTATCAATCAAATCTTTAGGTCAATAGAGTTTTTGCTCCCCTTATGATCGTAGTGTTCATCTAAAGCTTAATGACTTACTTCATGTTCCTAATATATCTAAAAATCTGTTATTTGTTAGTAAGTTTGCCAAATATAATAATGTCTTCTTTGAATTCCACCCTCATAACTGCTATGTTAAATCACAGGGTTCTAATCACATCTTACTGGAGGGCACTGTTGGACAAGATGGATTATACAAGTTCATGCCCTTTGAATTCAACCCTACTGCTCAGTCTAGTCCTTCTTTGCTCTTGAATAAAACTCCTAGTTTGTTTTCTAGTCATTTGTCTGCTTTGAATAAAAATATTCAATGTAACAATGCTTTAACCATTGGATATGTAGATAGTACTTTACATACTTGGCACCTAAGGTTAGGCCATGCCCATAATAAGGCTGTTCAAACTATACTAAAGTGGTGTAAAATTCATTTCTCTAATAAAACTACTACTTTTACTTGCATTGCTTGTTGTGTTGGTAAATCTCATCGACTGCATGCACCCTTATCTAACACTGTCAATACTAAACCCTTTGAAGTCATTCATTGTGACTTGTGGGGCCCTGCTCCTTTTAAGTCCTACTATGGGTATAACTACTACATCACCTTTGTAGATACTTACACCAAATACACATGGTCCTACTAATGGTGTCTCTACATGATTCCTCTCTCTCAATATTTCTATGAATAAATCAACATCTATTTATAGAAAAATATATGCCTAAATCCTAGAGACAAATATGTTTTAAAATAAAACAAATCCAAGTCAGAGTGTCCTCAAAGAAAATATTTTTTCCCAAAAAACAGCAAAACAACACATACTGTCAAAACGCGCTGCGCCTGGGCTTGAGCTCCATGCCCGGAGTATTTGAAAACGCGTTGATCGTGTGCTACACTCTGTTTCAATCTCTCGACCGGAAACACTCAAATGCTTCATGAATTCAGTTCGGATTCTAACTCATATTCTCATACATAATTAGAATCTAAGATCATTGCAAAGTTGTTCAGAATTTGAAATGCATTAAGTAAAGTCATTCATGAAATAACACTTACAGCCTAAGAGAGATTCAATTCAATAAGTAATATTACATTAGATTACAGCCTAAGTTTCATCCTAGATCCAACCTCTATGAGGGATTTAGCTCCTCAGAGCTCTTGATTCACTCCAAGCTCCAACTTCATGGTGAAAGCTCTCATGCTGCTGAATCCCTTAAGGCTATCCACTGGAATGCAGGATCAGACCTCAATTCTTGCCCAGAATCTCTGAAATGTAGTGATGAACTTAGGATTTTCGAACCCTTTCACAGAAAACTGACTTTTCAATATATATTGATTGCAACCACGCCGCGCGTCAAATCCATCACGCCGCGCGTGGTTGCTTCTCTTCATACTACGCCGCGCGTGTAACTGCTCCACGTCGCGCGTGATTAAGTCAGAGGAGAACTGATCGTCAACAACGTTATTATGAAGACTCTAGGGTTGGGTAATCATTCTATCACCTTGGGAAACACTTTCATATTGAATTTCTTGGTCACGAGAAGAAATTCGGGCTTAGGGTAGAATTAGGATCAAGGCTAATTCTTGTAAATCTTTTGGAGAATTTCTTTGTAACAAGTACTTCAAGTTTGATAGTGGAACGGAGAACTGCTCTCTCCTCCAGAGTAGGTCACTTTGACCGAATTGGGTAAACAAATTTATTGTGTCCTTTTCTTTCTCGCCATTTATCTTTTGATTTGTGATTATTATTGTCGTTCGCTTATTTGATTGCTTAATCGTATTTGCTCCACACATCAAGTTTATTAGTGTAAGATTTAATCGAATTCACAACAGTTCCTCTACTATTTTATTTTTTTATTTGTTTGGTTGGATTTGTGCTTTCACTTAGGTTGTTAGAACTATTATTATTTGGTTTCCTTGGTATTAGTTGCTATTGAGTTTTTTGCTCCACTCTTTATTATTGTTGATTTGAACAAAGAGGTTCGAATCCACAATAATTGACACCTACCGTGAACTTTTGGTTCAAATTTGTCAAGTGACCACGAAAGGGGTCCAATTGGGATATTGATAAGTTTACTACAGAGAATGACTTTGATTTATAAAAGGTCAAGATGCAAGCTATTTTTTATCAAAAAAATGTAAAGATGTAAAGATATTTCTTAAAAAATGTAAAGATGCATTGAAAGGGGAGACATTGATGCCGGAAACCTTTACAGAAGCTAGCGCAAAAGATGGATTAGATAATATTTATTCTGTCATAAGTAAAACTACTAAAAAATCACATTTATTGTATCATAACTGCAAAACATTTGACATGGAGGAGCTTGAGTTTCAATCTTGGAAGTCCCTCTTCTTCGTACATGTTTAATTTTAGCCACTAGACAATTTAATTAAAAAAAAAATCACATTTTCGATTTCAAAATCCTTTAGTACATATTAGTATTTAGCTTTCAAATATCCCGTTCCAATAAATATAATAGCATTTGTAACAAATTTTGGATGCATTCAAGGTGTTTTCGATTTACGAGTAAAAAAAGACACTAATCCATCGAAATATAAAGAACCATTTAAGAGTTGACATCGCCAAACAAATGCTCTTTTATTATATGATGAGCTTCTATTTTTCATTATGAACATTCTAATAGCACAATAAGCTACTTATAAATTTTATGGTTACAATTTTCGTAGAATTATATGAGCACCATATTGAGGTTGAAGCGTAATTACCGTAGAAGGGGCATGAGCATAGGTTGGAGAAAGTTCAAATGAGAAATGTTGTAATATCATTGCTATTGCTATCTTTGCTTCCAATATGGAAAAGTTTTGCCCAATGCAAATTCTAGGACCCCCACCAAATGGAAAAAATGCATTTTTTCCATTTGTTGCTTTCAAAACACCTTCAGAGAATCTCTCAGGATTGAACACCTTAGCATCATCACCCCATAGTTCTATGTCATGGTGAACCAAAATTATCGATAACAAAAGTTGTACTCCGACAGGTAATGTTAGGTTTCCAAGTTTCACATCTTTGTGAGCAGTTCGAGCTAGCGCAATTACTGGTGGATATAACCTAAGAACCTCATATAAAATCATGGTAACCTGTCTCAAAAAGAGTTATGTCCAACATAAGTATCAAAGAAAATAATGTTTATTACGAACGGAAGAAACAATACTTACAATCTTAAGATGACTTAGCCCATCAAAATCTGGTTTTTTGTTGCCGAAAACCTGTAATACTTCCTCCCTTGCACGTGCTTGCCAAACAGGGTACCTACTCAACAACACCATTGTCCAAACAAGCAAAACTGAAGTGGTCTCTTGCCCTGCAAAGTAGAATAGCTTGCATTCTTCTATTACATCTTCAAGATTCATTCCGACATTTTTATTGTTGTCGTTTTCTTTGATTTCCTTGTGATTTGATTCCAGAAGTATCCCTAATAAATCGTCCTTAGTTGCTTCACCTGCTTTTAGTGCGCTCTCTCTCTTGTTAATCATATCGGTAAGGGAAGCTTTAACCTCTCTGGCAATTTGCTTCATCCTCCTATGGGTAGGAGTGGGTAGAAACCTTCAAAATAAATATAATTAGTCTTGTAATTAATATGATATGAAGGGATTGCTAATTCCTGAATCTTGTTCTTCCGAAGTGAACAATTTACTTAGAATATACAATACTATAAACCATTCATTAATTAATAATCAATAGTTGTTATTATAAGCACAAATAGTCCAACTTCTGTCGTGCTAGCTCAATTTTATTAAACAAAACTATCAATTTTAGGGATTCATTTGATTTGCTAAAAAATAAGGGAGTGAACATGATAACTCTAGTTGAACTGTGTTTAATTTTAAAACAATTTCGGAAACTGGATAAAAATCGAAATTTTTGTCCCTCACTAAATGACCGAACAACTTTTTGTTCCAAACACAAGTTATCTAAAAATACTAACATAATATGTTCAACACCATAAGTTTGTTCTCTGTTGTTCTATATAGCACTTACATTTTGCAAACCAAACAGAAACTAGAGGCGCCAAATCTCCATTTACTATATCTCATCTTTCCTTCACGGTTATCAGTTAGAAATGAGCACATACTATAACATATTGATTTTTAATGGTGCTTGACTGCTTGTTACTTGCTAATAAAACAATTTATGGTAAAATCTTTGTGACGTAAAATAAAATTTCTTTGATTGTTAATCATAAATAGTTGCGAAATAATGTTTCCAGCGATAAATGTCAGAAATATATGGCGAGTGTCGTTCAATAGAATAAAACTCATTTCATAAGCTTAATCTTGCATTAATCAACAAGAAATTCGATACACGAATTAGTCAATTACCTCCATCCAGGGATGTAAGCTTTCATCATAACTGTTTTTGCAAGTTCAGCTTGCTCGATTTGAAGTTGAAATATTCTCCTTCCTTCTTCATAACTACTTCCAAATGCTGTTCGTGAAATAACATCACTTGCCAAGTTTTGAAGGAAGGGCCATACGTCCATTTCACATGATCCATCCGATGACAACGTTGTCTCCCATTTTCTAATCAGATCATCGCAACTTTTAAAGAATATCGGTAACATGATCTGTGGCGTAAAAGATAGTAAAGAGGAGTCAAACTAAGCATGTGTGCATTAACAATTAAAATAATGTTTTGTAACATAGGAAACTTGCCTTTAGTTTTTCTACATGGAATGCAGGATTTATGATCTTTCTGTGCTTGCTCCACCGTTCTCCCTCAAGGTTTACAAGACCTTTAATTAGTAACTTAACAAGCGGATTCGCATTTGGCTTTGGGAAATCGTAGGATTTGTTAAGTACATCTTTAATTAGCTCAGGATCTGCAATGTTCAACCTTGGTACTGGTCCAAACCAGATAAAAGAATTCTTCCCTGAAGTACAAAGATATACAAAACGAGTTAAGATATAGAGTGCAATGTTCAGAACCTAGTGGCAAGTATGATCACTGATCGGAGCTTAATATGATTATTGATCTTATGCAGTAGATTGGATCGTGATCCATTCAATCCAATTCAATAAACCACATTCATCTTGCACAATAGATTGGATGGATGGTGGATCGGCATAGTGAGCATCACTGTTCGTTTAAAATATCAATACAACATTTAGTAATTGTTTTTACTAATAAACCATTTTTCATTAATACAGTATTTTTGTTTTTTTTTTATCAGTTAGTGTGGTTAAAAATTTAATAAGTTGAGTGTTCGGGGTTCGAATCCCGACTTCTGCGTGATGTCCCTATCAACTGAGCTAAGCTCTCGAGAACGATACAACATGTCTTTCTTTACCTCACTACTCCACTAACAACTACTCCCTCCGGTCCTATATACTTCTTCCGTCTCAAAATATAAGCAAAAGGTGGTCAACAAAAGTGGATTTATTTGGTTCAAATCTATAACCAAATACATCAAGTTTCTTTGACCCACTTTTGTTTATATTTTGGGACGGATGGAGTATATATATGGTCTAGATACTTTAGATTTTTAATAAATCTAATGTATTTGATCGATAATATGATCTAAATACATTGGATTTTTAATAAATCTATAAAGTAAACTTTCTCTTATATATAAGATCGAAGGGAGTACTACTATGTATTAATAATTGGGTATTGCTAACTAGTGTCCCCGGGCACTAGTTAAGGAGCTAAAAAAATGAAATAAAAGAAAAGTTATGTATTGAAGCAATCAAAATTTATACTTGAGGAGTGCTAGCAACACACTCTTTAACAAACACACTCTAACACACTTTCTTCTATTGGTTAAAATTTATATGGGTCTCATAAAAGTTATATGGGTCCACATTTTTTTATGGGACCCATGTGAATTTCAACCAATAAAAAAGAGTGTGTTGAAGTGTATTTATTAAAGAGTGTGTTGCTAGCATTATTCTTTATACTTTTCATGTATTGACTACACAATAATCAAGAAAAAATTTCTAAGCTTAAATTCTTAACTAGTGCCCTAGGACATTACTCCCTCCGTCCCAAAATATAAGCAAAAATGAGTTAATAAAAATGAATGTATCTGGACTAAATTTTAAACCAAATTCATCAACTTTTATTGACCTACTTTTGCTTATATTTTGGGACGAAGAGAGGATTTAGCATTTGCTTTAATAATTTAGTACATGAACTTCTTTTATTATTAAAAACAACACAATTACATTCTCTTTCAGGTGTGCAAAATTAAAATAGGACCAGGACGCCTAGAGATGTACAATCAAATATTTTATTTTTTCCTCTACAATTAATTGCCAATGTATGTTGGTCGTATTGGTAAGGAGTAAACCAATTAATACTCCCTTTCGTAACTATTATAAATAAAAAATCACTTTTTAAGTTCATTAAAAAAGTAATGTATCCGGTATATATATATATATATATATATATAGAGGTTAGATACATAACTTTTTCAATGAATCAACGAAAAATTGAATAATCCCAACAAAATAAAAAATACTAGCAAGAGTTGGAAGGAATTAAAAGAGACATACCATGTTTTTCAAAACTTTGATGGATAAAGGAATACACACGAGGAGCAATATCATCAGAAAGATTCATAGGTTTAGATGTTGCTTCCTTTCTCATCTTAAGAAAATCTTTTATGTCTCCAACTAAAAATCTATATGAATTCCCTTTAAGTCCTTGTTCTCTTAGTAATTTTTCTAGCTTCTTTGGCTTAAACCATACCCAATTCAAAATCCTCCATGCCCATGTGAGTGTAAGTATAATCACGGTGAAAAGAATTATTACTGTAGTTGCAGTAGCCATTTCTGTGTTGACTTTAGAGTATTTGGTGAATGAAAGGAATTAGCGGAAGTTTATATGTGCTTTCATGTAATGAAGACAAACTATTCACACCATATCCGTATGTCATTGATGACCTAATTTTTTTTGTCGGTTTCACACTTCATATAACAGCCATGGTAAGATTAATCTGCATAGATTCTGTCATCAATCGACCATGGTAAATGGTAATGTCCTAAATTTTGTGTGTTGTCAAGTACGAGAAATCTGCATAGTCGTTAAAATTTTATCTTTTAAAGTAAATAAGTGAAAATATTAGAGTTTGAATTTTGATCATTATATATAAAATGTAATGTTCCTGCAGGACTGAGTTATGATCACTGGGACTCCACTACCCTAAATTATAAAATAAAATAAAATTTATGCTAATTAAGAAAAACAAAATATAATAATTTAGTATGATTTTTTTGTTCTTTTTCTTGAAATAATTTAAAGTATGACTTTTTATTTTTTCGTTAAAATAAATTTCATAAAAATATATAAAAATAATTTTTATTGCACCAAAAAAAATATTAATCAAAACATTGAGCTCAACTTGTGTTTTTCTTACCAAACAAAAATTCCTGTTTTTTTTATTTTATGTGAATTGAGTTCTAGACCTCACCAATATAATTGTTTTTATTTGAATTGGTTACAACTCACCAATGTCAGATAAATCTTAAGATTCATAAGACACTTACAAATTATTCTTTAAGAGCACTAGAGTTGAACTCACACCATTGTAGGGGTATGAGTCAACTTTTTACCAACTAAATCTATTGTGTGTGCCTCAAAATTCGTTTGGAAACCACAAAATGAAGGTTAAACATGATAGAAAATGAAAGGTGTTTAAGAC
The DNA here is from genome assembly GCF_020283565.1 of Trifolium pratense. Classification (NCBI taxonomy): domain Eukaryota; kingdom Viridiplantae; phylum Streptophyta; class Magnoliopsida; order Fabales; family Fabaceae; genus Trifolium; species Trifolium pratense. Next base: position 41,974,741 of record NC_060065.1, read on the forward strand.
GGATTGTGTGGTGGTTTAAAAAGAAGCTTTTTAGGAGTTGAAGGGATTTTCTCTAGACATGAGAGGTATGTGCCTCCCCGCCAGAAGTCAGAGGGGATACTTGAGGTGTCCGTCTCAATTTATGTATTCTACTTATTTTGTATCATTTGTGAAGGAAGAGAATGATTATAGTGAGAGAAACAAAAGAGATGAAATTCTTAAGTGAGAAAACCTGAGTGTTTAGTGCTCTTTAGAGTAGATTTAAAGATAGAAAACACATCACAAACACCTTGGGCGGGAGATAAAAAATTGGAGAAATTAGGTATTGCTCTTGGAGAGCAATTTCTTAGTGCTTTTGTTAAATCTCTTGTTTAAAAAATGAGATTGAAAAATGAGTAAAAATTATATATGAATAATGGAACAGTGAGCTACTTTCTCCCTAAGACATAAGTCATTGTTGGGGCGAACAAGATAACAAATTTATTTTAAGTGTTTTGTTCCTTTTTACTAATTTTTGTTATTTGTTTGGTTGGATTTGTGTCAATTGCTTGGTTTCATTTGTATTAGTTATTGATTGATTTTTTTTCTCCACTGTTTGTTATTGTTGATTGGCTAAATTGCACTTTTGGCTCTTTAAGTTTCAAAAACTTACAATTTTGGCCCCCTAATTTTCAAAATAGCAGTTTTGACTCATATCTTTACTCACTTTTACAAAAGGCCTGTTTTGACCAAATCAACACTTAAGTGACTCAGATGCCGCATCAACTTCTTTTGTCATCTAATAATTAAAATACTAAATAAAAAGTTGGGGTTTCCATTGTTTGCTATTTTTTGTTTTTGACAAAATTGTTTGCTAATTTTGGACACCGATCATCCAAAAAAAGAGGAGAGCACTGATGCCGACGGCTACATAGAAAATATTGTAATGTGCCATCAGCACCAATAGATACATTCTTTGATGATTCATTGAAGGAATCTAATCTAAATTGAGTAAATCATCATCATTGTGAATGAATCTTTCTACCAGGATCCCCACCCCACCTCTGTTTTTTTTCCTGAGTGTTTCATGGTTTCCATCTCTTTAATTTCATCGCAAGATTATTCACAAATCTGAGCTTTTGTGTGGGATTATAAAAAAAACATTTACTTAAAAAAACAAGGTCCTTTCATGGCACACAAAAATCATGGATCTTGGTAAATATAACTTGGAGATGGACAAATTAAAGAGTGCTTGATGAGAACCAAATGAATGTATAAAGAAGATTTTGATGAAGGATGTGAGAGGAAGGATGTAGTGTATGAGAATTTGATGAAGGCTACCAAGGAAGGATGTAATGTATAAACCGCAGAAGATATTGTGCGCCGGATCCAATAATAACAACCAATGAAAATTGAAAAACAACTTTGCTATTTTGAAAATTAGATGACAAAATGTGGCAGCTGAGTCAGTTAGGTGACTTGCCACATCAACGTTGACTGGGTTAAAATAGGCCTTTTGCAAAATGGGGTAAAAATAGGGGGCCAAAACTGCTATTTTGAAAATTAGGAGGACAAAATTGCAAGTTTTTGAAACTTAGGGGGCAAAAAATGCAATGTAACCTTGTTGATTTAAAGAAAGAGATTCGAATTCACAACAATTGACACATACCGTGTGATTTAGGTTCAGGTTTAATTTGTTAAGTGAGCATTAAAGGGGTCCAAGTGGGATATGGATAAGTTTACTAGATATATACTCCCTCCTGCCTCATTTGTAAGCAAATATACCAATTTGCACACTTATTAAGAAGTTACTTTTTTGTCTTGATTTTATGTAAGGAGAATGTTAACTTGTGCCCTATTAGGTACTATGTCTTATTGTAGAACTAGTACCTATTAGGTACAATTTTGTTTTTGCTCCAATGGGAGTACATATTAGGTACTAGTACTTAAAAATATAAGTACCACCATTGGAGATGATCTAAGGGCACAAGTTAACATTCTCCTACTTATATTTAAGGCCAAAAGTTTTTGTTGACTTTTGCTTCTAAATAAGGTCCGAGAGAATATATATAATGACTTTTATTTAGAGAAGGTCAAGATGCAAGCAATTTGGGTCAACAAAAATGTAAAGATGCATTGAAAGGTGAGACATTGATGCTAAAGACCTTTATCGAAGGGCAAAAGACGAATAAGATAACATTTATGGTGTCATTAGTTAAACTGCTAAAAAAATCAGATTTATTGTATGATAACTACAAAAACATTTGATAAAAATAAATAAAACTCATATGATGTTTAATTTTAGCCACCAGATTATTTGATAAAAAAAATAAATAAAACTCACATTTTCAATTTCAAAATCCTATAGTACATTCCAATACATATATAAGCATTTGAAACAAATTTTTTTATGCACTCAAGGTGTTTTCGATTTACGAGTAAAAAAAATACTAATCCATCAAAGTATAGAGAATCACTTAAGAGTTGATATCTCCAAACAAATGCTCTTTTATTATGTGAAGAAGTTCTATTTTTCATTATGAGCATTCTAATTAATAGCACAATAATAAGCTATTTATAAATTTTATATGGTTACAATTTTCGTAGAATTATATGAGCACCATATTGAGGTTGAAGCGTAATTACCTTAGCAGGGGCATGAGCATAGGTTGGAGAAAGTTCAAATGAGAAATGTTGTAATATCATTGCTATTGCTATCTTTGCTTCCAATATGGAAAAGTTTTGTCCAATGCAAATTCTAGGACCCCCACCAAATGGAAAAAATGCATTTTTTCCATTTGTTGCTTTCAAAACACCTTCAGAAAATCTCTCAGGATTGAACACCTTAGCGTCATCACCCCATAGTTCTATGTCATGGTGAACCAAAATTATTGATAAGAAAAGCTGTACTCCGATAGGTAGTGTTAGGTTTCCAAGTTTCACATCTTTGTGAGCAGTTCGAGCTAGCGCGATTACTGGTGGGTATAACCTAAGAACCTCATACAAAATCATGGTAACCTGTCTCAAAAAGAGTTATGTCCATCGTAAGTATCAAAGCGTATATTGTTTATATCAAAAGCGTATATTGTTTATTAAGAACAGAAGAAACAATACTTACAATCTTAAGATGACTTAGCCCATCAAAATCAGGTTTCTTGTTGTTGCCGAAGACTTGGAATACTTCCTCCCTCGCACGTGCTTGCCAATCAGGGTACCTACTCAATAATACAATTGTCCAAACAAGCAAAACTGAAGTGGTCTCTTGCCCTGCAAAGTAGAATAGCTTGCATTCCTCTATTACATCTTCAAGATTCATTCCGACATTCTTATTGTTGTCGTTTTCTTTGATTTCCTTGTGATTTGATTCCAGAAGTATACCTAATAAATCGTCATTAGTTGCTTCGCCTGCTTTTATTGCACTCTCTCTCTTGTTAATCATATCGGTGAGGGAAGCTTTAACATCTCTTGCAATTTGCTTCATCCTCCTATGGGTAGTAGTTGGTAGAAACCTTCAAAATAAAATAATTAGTCTAGTAATTAATATGATATGAAGAGATTGCTATTTCTAGAGTCTTGTTCTTCTAAAGTGAGCAATTTACTTAGAATATACAAATACTATAAACCATTGATTATTTAATAATCAATAGTTGTTATTATAAGCACAAATAGCCCAACTTTTGTCATGCTAGCTCAATATTAATAGCTTAGTCCAACTTCTGTCGTGCTAGCACAAAATAGTTATTAATGTAATTTTAGTTAATAATAATTTCTCCTTACCAATTTTAGGGATTCATTCGATTTGCTAAAAAATAAGGGAGGGAATATAATAATTTCGGTTGCACCGTGTTTTTTAAAACAATTCTGGGAATTGGACAAATTGAGGGACAAGTGAGTCGAGAAAAACTGAAATTTTTGTCCCCCACTAAATGACAGAACTAGGACTGTTCATTATTAACTGTGAACCGAACCGCCAAACCGAACTGGAAATAACCGAACCATATTATAAGTTTACGAACCAAACCATTAATCTCAGTACAGTTCTCTAACTATTAAATGAACCGTGGTTAACCAAACCAAACTGTGGATAACCGAACCGTAAACTCAACACTTAAAAACAAAAAATTTCTCAATTTTCAGTTTTTCACGTGATCTCAAACTTAACCGAACCATTGTTGTTTGTTATTGTTTCGTTTCATATATCAGTGATATTCACATGTCAGTATTCTTGGAGCACCAGTGATGATATATTCTTCAACATGTTTTTAGAAATCGATAAGAACGAAAGTGACTCCAGTCCAAGTAACTGTTAATATGGTTAACAATTTGTAAGGCTCCAAAACTTTGAGATTTGTAAGGTTAACAATTCCATCATCAATTGTTCCATTAATTCTATTAAGTGGCAATGATATTTCTGTGAGTGAAACAGCATCATAAATATCAATTGAAACCTGCTCTAAATCTCTCAAGCTTAGAACATGCTCCTAAACCAGTATCAATAAAACCAGCAAAATCATTGGATAATAATCCAAGAATCTTATTTAAGTTGAAGAGGAAAAACTTATTGCATATGTAGCAGTTCTTCAACTTATTGCATGTCATGTCTAGCAAATTTGAATTTACAAGTCTATAAATCAATATTTCTAGTTTATTCATCTATAAGCCATAAAAATTGATTATTATAGTGTATGTTTGAATTTTCTAAAAAATGGTCAAAAAATGGTAAAAAACCAAAAAAGATGTGTAACAGTTCGGTTAACAGTTCAGTTAACCACACAAACAGTTCAGTTCAATGTGCTTAACATTTCGGTTCGGTTAAGAATTAAAAACCGGTTAACTGAACCATAATTACAGTTCGGTTCAGTTTGGCTATAAACCATAACGGTTCGGTTCGGTTTTTTCGAACCATTGTTATGGTTCGGTTCGGTTATTTGACAAAACCGAACCATGAACTGTCCTAGACGGAACAACTTTTTGTTCCAAGTACATGTTGTCTAAAACTATGTTCAACACCGTAAAAATTTGTTCTGTGTTGTTCGGTCTAGTACTTAACTTTTGCAAATCAAACAGCACCTAGAGGAGCCAAATCTCCATTTACTATATCTCATCTTTAATCTTAGTCACATTAAAACAAAATTTCTTTTGAGTTTCATTCAATAGAATAAAACTCATTTCACAAGCTTAATCTTGTGTTAATTAACAAGAAGTTCGATACACAACTTAGTCAATTACCTCCATCCAGGGATGTAAGCTTTCAGCAGAACTGTTTTTGCAAGTTCAGCTTGCTCGATTTGAAGTTGAAATATTCTCCTACCTTCTTCATAACTACTTCCAAATGCTGTTCGAGAAATAACATCACTTGCCAAGTTTTGAAGGAAAGGCCATACGTCCATTTCACATGATCCATCTGATGACAAACTATTCTCCCATTTGCTAATCAGATCATCGCAACTTTTGAAGAATATTGGTAACATGATCTGTGGCGTAAAAGATAAAGAGGAGTTAACATTCCTCAAGTCAAACTAAGCACGTATGCATTAAGAATTAAAACGGCGAGAGAGGAGTTAAAGGGAAACTTGCCTTCAGTTTTTCTATATGGAATGCAGGGTTTATTATCTTTCTGTGCTTGCTCCACTGTTCTCCCTCGAGGTTTACAAGACCTTTAATTAGTAACTTGATAAGTGGATTCGCGTCTGGCTTTCGGAAGTCATCATATTTGTTAAGTACATCTTTAATTAGCTCAGGATCTGAGATGTTCAACCTTGGTACTGGTCCAAGCCAGATAAAAGAATTCTTCCCTGAAGTACAAACATATACAAAAAGAGGTAAGATACAGTGCAAAGTTCTAGATCACACGCAATGTTCAGAACCTAGCGGCAAGCATGATCACCTATTGGTGATCACTATTACCATCACGGCATCACTGATCAATGATGCACCAAAAATTCTTGAGTTTGAAATAACAGTAGGATGATAATTAGGATGGTCATTAGTAGTTAGTAGATAGTTGAATGCAATGCAATTGTAAGGTACTGAATGATAAATAGTTAGGGAGATTAATTGAGGAGGTTAGGCAATAAACCAAAGTTATTTTCTTCTGTATGTTCCCTCAACAAAAGTTGTTAAAAAAACAACTACAAACTATTTCTTCCATATTGGTATTTTCTGTGTTCTGTTATTAGAATAACTGTGCCTAAAGCAAACATAGTGAAAGAAATGGTATTCTCTACACACTTACCAAAATAACTATCATATTAATATTACCTCATTGATCTTACGCAGTAGATTGGATCGCGATCCATTCAATCCAATTCAATAAACCACATTCATCTTGCACAATAGATTGGATGGATGTTGTAAATAGTAGTAATAGACTAATAGTAGTAGTATTATTAGTAGTTAGGGGTGGCAAAACGTGTCAATCTGCCCCGCCACCAACTTTGCTGAAAAAGGGGCGGGACAACTTAGATGAGCAGGTTGCAACTCTCACCCCACCTCACCCCTCGATGGGTTTTTGGAGCAGCAGGTTGACTCGCTTAGTTACGAAACTCAAGGTAATCCGACAATCATTACACAAGCAGTAAAACTCTTAAAGTTTATTTATCTGTAGCGAGAATATAGGCTAATAGTCGCAAAAAATATAACGATTCAATACAAAAACTTGAAAATGTAAATCATTTTTTTAAAATGACCCGGCAGGCGGGCAACCCGCCCCATCACTGTTCCATTTTTCAGCAGGCCAACAGGGCTGGCCAAGTACAGATATGATCAAATACTTTATTTTTTCTGCAGTGGATGCAGCACTACAGCATATGATCCAAGTACATATAGGATCAATGCAGCATTTAGTAATTTTTTCCACTAATATATCTTTATTTATTTTATTTCAACTACCTAACTACTCCACTAACTACTATTAACAGAAATATTTTAATATAAGAAACTTTTTTTATTATTAAAAACAACACAATTAATCATTTGTCTTAAGAAGTTTGCAAAACTAAAATGGGATGCCTAAACTAAGACATTAGGTTTAAGCGGTTAATGAGCTAAGTTCGACCCTTGGCGGGAACAATTATTAGCCAGACAATAGGTTTAAGTGGTCTAGGACGAATTGTTTGGGAGAACCTAAGTTCGACCCTTGGTGGGAACAATTATTGGCTAGACTTTACTTATCTTACGGCCGAATTCTGTATTACCGGTCCCCTTTCCCCTTAAATTCAATCTACAAATAACGATAATACATTTCAATATTTGAATTATGAACGTATTTTTAAAGGGCACATGTTAGTGTTTTTCAATACTTTATCGTGTCCCTGTCCCCCTACGATTAAATGTCAGTTGCTAATGTATGTTGTTGATAAGGAGTTGACTCATACTTCCCTCGACCTCAAAATCACTATTATAAACAAAAAATTCATTTTTCATATTCATTAAATAACCAGAGATACATTAGTTATTCGATAAATTTAAAAAATAATTGCAATAGTGATGGTACATAGGGTGTGTGTGAGTTCAACTGCTGTAGCTAATCTGTTACCCTAGTGACTATTGACTTGAGTCTCAACTCTCAATTTACCTAAACTTTTTTGTTATAAAAAGTCAACACTATAATTAAGTTGGGCACTCAAATCCAAGTATCAACGAAAAATTGAATAATCCTTAAAAAAAAAAAATATAACAGTTGGAGGAATTAAAAGAGACATACCATGTTTTTCAAGATTTTGATGGACAAAGGAATACACACGAGGAGCAATATCATCAGAAAGATTCATAGGTTTAGATGTTGCTTCCTTTCTCATCTTAAGAAAATCTTTTATGTCTCCAACTAAAAATCTATATGAATTCCCTTTTAGTCCTTGTTCTCTTAGCAATTTTTCTAGCTTCTTTGGCTTTAACCATACCCAATTCAAAATCCTCCATGCCCATGTGAGAGTAAGTATCATCACGGTTAAAAGAATTATTGATGTAGTTGTTGTAGCCATTTCTGTGTAGACTGTAGAGTATTTTGGGGATGAAAGAAATTAGAGGAAGTTGATAAAAGAAGAAGGTACACACAAATTAGTGGGGTAACAAAGAAATACTCCATCCGTCACTTAATATAAGTCGCATTTGAAAATTTTCACGTTTATTAAGAAAAGTTAATATTGTAATAAATGTGTATTTTTTTAGTATTATAATTATTATATTATTCTTTGCGAAAAGATGTATTTATAGTTTATTTTACGTATTTTAATGCAAAGTAGAATTATGTTTGAAAAAGTAATAATAAATGTGTCTAGCGAATTGAAAAGTGACTTATATATATAGCCGGGTATACGGATCAAGGTCCGTGGGCCGACCCGTTTAACCTGCAGCCCGCACAGACTTAAGACCAAATTTTTTTGGCCCGTTTACATTTTTACCCGTATGGGTTGGACCGTTAAAACCACTGGTTATGCAGGTTAAATCTAAGGGTTCGCGGGTTAGCTCGTGGCCCGCCTTCTTTTTTTATATAATTAATTAAAAAATTTATCAGATATAAATAACTTGTAACTTGGTCCATGTCCAAATTCAACTTTTTTAACCACAAAAAAAAAGAAAAGACTTAGTATAAACCCTAATTGTAAAAAGCAACAACACACTCCAATTTTAATCAAGTAGACAACAACACAAAATATCAGGATTCATAGATGTTCTTCTACTTATAATCTTTTGTTCTTTTTCACTATCTTTTACTTTGTCTTATATATACATTTGCTAGTATTTAAAAGATACATGTCCAAATTGGTAGTTATTTTTCTTGGGGGTATTTTCCGTTATTATGTTTTGAATAATTTGGTTACCTTGATGTGATTTAGTTAAGTTGAATCTGTTAATCTTTTTATGTTTTTTTTGGTACATGTAGAAAGTTTTTCTCACTAAAATGGACGGTACAAAAATGACAATAAGAATCAGTTGAATTTGATTTTAGTTGCATTACTTACAAAGAGAAGATAGATAAACTCAATGGTATCACAAACTTTATTTATTTTTATTTGTTAGTTACAATTTATATGTTATAACATAAAATTATTAATAATATATTTTTTTAAGCTTTCATTATATTAATATTTTACTAATTTAGTTTATTTGTTGAAAAAAGTGATTTTTTTTTGTTGTAATAGTCCGCGGGTTAACCGTTTAACCCGCGGGTTTATGCGGACCGAACTTGGACTTAATATTATAACTCGTTTATATTTGCCGACGGGCTTGTTCGCCCCGTTTAATATGCGTGTTTATGTGGGGCGGGTTAAACGGGGCGGGCTAACCCGCATACCCAGCTCTACTTATATATAGGGACAAATTTTTTCTTTAAAAGAGTGCTTATAATATACTCCCTCGATCCCATGTTACAAGAAAAAAAATCATTTTTTATTGTTCTAATAAGAAAAAATAATTCATTTTTAATAATTTTCAAGATTCACTTTTGCTTATTATCATGAAATTTAGGATGTGTTTGGTTCTGCGGTGGACATAATTGATTTTGACAGAATTGAGTTTAAAAGAATTGATTTTGAGAGAATAAATTAATTAACATTTAATTTACTCTCTCTCTCTCTTCTTTTTATATCTTCTAATGAAATTTATTTTAAGAAAAATACAAAAAGTCATACTTCAAATTATCATATTAAATTTTTCTTAATAAATGTGAAAACTTTTTTTTCCCTTATAATATGGGACGGAGGGATTATGTGTATATGTGGTACAACATAGACTTTGTGACAGTACCACATCATTTCTCTCAGTTTGGAGAATTAGCAAAATGCAAAAATAGCAAGCGATTCCGGCACATCATTTGGTTGGCAGTTAAGTGGAGTATATGGCGCACCCATAATAACATTGTTTTTAGAGGTGAATGTATTAATGTGTCTTCTATCGTGAACCATATTATTTACATATCTTGGCTATGGTTTATATGATGCAATGCTAATTTAGCTTTTTCTGATTGGTGTAACAATCCTTTAGTTTGCTTCCAACGCATCTAACGTGATTATCTTTGAATTGTAAAGGTTGAGTACCCCTTGTACTCCTTATAATAAATATAATAGCATTTGTAACAAATTTTGGATGCACTCAAGGCGTTTTCGATTTATGAGTAAAATAAATACTAATCCATCGAAATATAGAGAACCATTTAAAAGTTGACATCGCCAAACAAATGCTCTTTTACTATATGATGATGAGCTTCTATTTTTCATTATGAACATTCTAATAGTACAATAAGCTGCTTATAAATTTTATGGTTACAATTTTCGTAGAATTATATGAGCACCATATTGCGGTTGAAGCGTAATTACTGTAGCAGGGGCATGAGCATAGGTTGGTGAAAGTTCGAATGAGAAATGTTGTAATATCATTGCTATTGCTATCTTTGCTTCCAATAAGGAAAAGTTTTGTCCAATGCAAACTCTAGGACCCCCACCAAATGGAAAAAATGCATTTTTTCCATTTGTTGCTTTTAAAACACCTTCAGAAAATCTCTCAGGATTGAACACCTTAGCATCATCACCCCATAGTTCTATGTCATGGTGAACCAAAACTATCGATAAGAAGAGTTGTACTCCGGCAGGTAATGTTAGGTTTCCAAGTTTCAAATCTTTGTGAGCAGTTCGAGCTAGCGCGATTACCGGTGGGTATAACCTAAGAACCTCATGCAAAATCATGGTAACCTGTCTCAAAAAGAGGTATGTCAATTGTAAGTATCATAGTATATATTGTTTATTACGAATGGAAGAACAATACTTACAATCTTGAGATGACTTAGCCCATCAAAATCTGATTTTTTATTGCCGAAGACTTGCAATACTTCCTCCCTTGCACGTGCTTGCCAATCGGGGTACCTACTCAACAGCACCATTGTCCAAACAAGCAAAACTGAAGTGGTTTCTTGCCCTGCAAAGTAGAATAGCTTGCATTCCTCTATTACATCTTCAAGATTCATTCCAACATTGTTATTGTTGTCGTTTTCTTTCATTTCCTTGTGATTTGATTCCAAAAGTATTCCTAATAAATCGTCCTTAGTTGCTTCACCTGCCTTTAAAGCGATCTCTCTCTTGTTAATCATATCAGTAAGCGAAGCTTTAACATCTCTGTCAATTTCCTTCATCCTCCTATGTGTAGGAGTGGGAAGAAACCTTCAAAATAAACATACATAATAAATCTTGTAATTAATATGAATCGATTACTATTTCCTGAATGTTGTTCTTATAAAGTGAACTATTTACTTTGAATATACAGTACTATAAACTTTTGATTTTTTAATAAATCAATAGTTCTTATTACAAGCACATGTATAACAAATCATGTGTGGTACATGTGTTGAAATATTATCTTTTGGTTTTCTTACTTTACTATGTATCAGCTATCAACTTTAAAGATGTCATCGATGGTTTAGTGGCGAAGTTTAACTTTTGTCCATGATGCTCAGTAGTAAGAGTTTAGTCTCGTTATCTCAAGAGACATAGTTCAAAATCCCTCGAGTACAGTTGTAAAATAATCATTAGTGTATCTTTAACTAATAATTTATCCTTCGCAAATTTTATAAAACAAAACTATCAATGTTAATGACCACATAACACATTTCTATGATTGTCAATTGTATATATTAGTTGTTAGTTAATGTTTCCTGTGAGAAATATTTAGTGAGGCTAGTTATATACAATAAAACTTATTTCACCAGCTTAATCTTGTATTGATCAACAAGATTTTTGATACACAAATTAATCAATTACCTCCATCCAGGAATGTTAACTTTCATCATAACTGTTTTTGCAAGTTCAGCTTGCTCGATTTGAAGTTGAAATATTCTCCGTCCTTCTTCATAACTACTTCCAAATGCTGTTCGAGAAATAACATCACTTGCCAAGTTTTGAAGGAAAGGCCATACGTCCATTTCACACGATCCATCTGATGACAACATTGTCTCCCATTTGCTAATCAGATCATTGCAACTTTTGAAGAATATTGGTAACATGATCTGCGGCGTAAGAGATAAAGAGGAGTAAACATTCCTCAAGTAAAACTAAGCACATGTGCATTAATAAATAAAATCAAGTTTTTAACATGTTTTAAAACAGCGTGCGAGTCAAGGGAAACTTACCTTCAATTTTTCTAAATGGAATGCAGGATTTATTATCTTTCTGTGCTTGCTCCACTGCTCTCCCTCGAGACTTACAAGACCATTAACTAGTAACTTGAAAAGCGGATTCGCAATAGGCTTTCGGAAGTCGTAGATTTTGTTAAGTACATCTTTAATTAGCTCAGGATCTGTGATATTCACCCTTGGTGTTGGTCCAAACCATATAAAAGAATTCTTTCCTGCATACCAAATCATATCATTATGAAGCAGAATAGTGACATATCGGAAAGAGTAAATGTTGTAGGTCCAAAACAATGTTCAGAAACCTTATGGAAAGCATGATCAGTGATCACTATTACCATCATGAAAACTATGAATGTTAATGTTTAATATCAAACTTTGATGAACCAATAACATATATCAATTCGTTCCAAAGCAATTATTAGTATAACAAATACAATACAGATAACATGCATTTTATATATACATTCCTGAGTTGGAAATAACCTATGAAATATGAATATGATTCGGATTCGGTGTGATCCGGTGTCAGACACGTGTTGGTGTCGGACACTGACACGACATTGACACTTATAGTTACATTGAATTATGTCATTCTCTCCAATTATTATCGGTGTCAACGTGTCAGTGTCCGTATTGTGTCGGATGTCTGTGTTTGTGTCCATGCTTCATAGGAAATAACAATAAGAAGTTAGTTAGGATGAGTTTTATTATGTAGATAGTCTAATGCAATGCAATCGTAAGGTGATGAAGTATAAATATTTAGGTAGGTTAATTGACGAGATTTCGCAATAATTCGATGTTATTTTCTTCTGTTAGTTCCCTCTGCAAAGATTGTTAAAAACACAACTAGAAACTCTTTCTTCCATCTTGGAACTTCCTGTATTCTGTTTTTTTATTCCCCAAATCTTTATGATTTCTAGATTAACTGTATGTTTTTTTTTAACAGGCTAGATTAACTGTATGTAAATCGAGCTAGTGAAAGGAATGGTATTCTCTATATATGTACTAGATGATCTGTAGGATAGGATCCTAAGATGTTTAATACTTCAAAAAACCACATTGATCCTACACAATAGATTGGATGGATGTTGTGTAGTAGTGGTAATTAGGAGTGGCAAAACAGACCAATCCGCTGGCGCACCACTATCAACCTTTTTGAAAGGGGGGAGGCCAGACCAACATAGGTGAGCGTGCTGTAACTCCCACCTCACCTTGACACCCGACGGATTGAACCGTCAAAATAACGAAACTCAAGGTAACCCAACAATCATTACATAAGTTATTAAAATCTAAGTTTATTGGTTTGTAGCGAGAAAATATGCTAATGGCTGCAAAAATATTACTGACTAAGCATAAAATAACAGGTTAAATTGATTTTCCAGTGGGCTCAACCTATTTTGCAACTCTACTAGTAGTAGAGACTAAGCATTGCATAGGATTCTCAATAGCTCTTAGTTGCTGTCTGATCCTTTGCAACCTCTCCTGTGTTACAAATAATATAAAATCATTGATGTGGCTCTATCGTAACAGCTTAAGCTTTTGGAATAATCGGTTACTTCACATCCTAGTCTCTCAAGTGGAATCTGTTGAGCAGCCTAACTTAACACCGTAGTTATTTATTAAGTAGGTGACTTGAGTGAAACTAGTACAAGCCTCTTGTCACTCTCACAATAATTAAGTGGGGCAATCAAAACCAAGTAACTATGGAAAAATTGAATAATCATCATATGAATATCATGTAAAATTTAAATAAAAAAATAAATAAGATGGGAGAAATAAGAAGAGACATAGTACCATATTTTATAGCACTTTGTTGGATATAGGAATACACACGAGGAACAATATCATCAGAAAGATTCATGGGTTTAGACGTTGCTTCATTTCGCATCTTAAGAAGATCTTTTATGTCTCCAACTAAAAATCTATACGAATTCCCTTTTAAGTCCTTGTTCTCTTAGCAATTTTTCTAGCTTCTTTGGTTTTAACCATACCCAATTCAAAATCCTCCATGCCCATGTGAGAGTAAGTATCATCACGGTTAAAAGAATTATTGCTGTAGTTGCTGTAGCCATTTCTGTGTAGACTGTAGAGTAATTGATGGATGGATGAAAGAAATTATGGGAAGCTGATAAAAGAAGAAGGTTCACACAAATTAGTAGGGAAGGGTATTAAAAAATATGGTATATATGCTTCCACCTATATTAGAAAAGAATATACATAAAGTTTGGCACTTTTTATTTTTTTCCACTTTGGTTATTTTGTGTCTTTTATTCAAAATTTAGTAGAATATTAAAATGCTAAAAAAAATTTCAAGAAGATTCAAACCCTTGAACTTTTAGTTAACTTCTTATTACACTAGAACTTTGACCCATGCGGTGCATGGGTCTAATTAGGTGTAATATGTAATAATAAAAAATAAAATACAAAAATTCTAAGAGCATTTTCAATAAGAGTATAGGGAATTTCATGGACTAATTATTCTATATTTGTTTATGTGCTTATTTTATATTTTATATATTTTTTAAATAATTTTTGAACCCCATCGTTTTGTTTACTTATTAAAAAAAAATTGCTGATAACTAAAGGTTCAAAAATTGATGATAATTAAGGTTACAAAAAAATTAAAGACGTAATCAAGAACATAAACTTAAGTAGACATCCATAAATAAATAAAAATTGTGATTAATTCCGCCGTTCAAATTTATTGAAAACAGGGTTAACATATTAGGATTCCTAAATTCTTTCATAATTGAAGCACATGTTTTAGCGGTTAAAATGTTTTATTGTAAGTAAGAGATGCAGGTTCGATGACAAATCTGTATATTTTTAATATAAAGCTGCAATAAAAACAAAGAGAAAATGAGGGGAAAAAATTTTGGTTTAGGGTTAACTTATGTTAGCAAGCTTATAATATAAGAGATTATCGGTTTTTAATTGTTTAAATTGTGCAATGAAAATTGATGGTGCTTAATTGTCGTATGAAATCTTTCCTATGAAAGTTGATGGAGCTTAACACTTTGTGGACATAATTTAAATCACAATTGGTCTGCTAGTGCATATTATATCAATTGATCATCGGTTAATATTAAATCTGCAATATTAAAAACAAAATAATGAATGTGATTAGTGACATGACTATGGTTGTGTTTGGTTGTATTGCAAAAAAATTGATTTAGTAGAATTGAGTTTGATAATAACTTTTCAAATTACATGTGATAATAACTTTCCAAATCTTACATGATAATTATTCTCTAAATTTATGATCCGGTAGAAAAAAAATTATTGATCAGGAAAGACATAAAAATATTTCGCGATGAATAATATAGTCAACAATAATTTTGATATGATATACTTTTAAAATTGATGGTGCTTATCAATTATTGCACATAATTTTAATCATAATTGGTATAGTTGCCATAATGGTTGGAAATATTGCCTTGCATTGAAGGGTTACGGGTTCGAATCCTAGTCAAGACAAAATTGTATTATTTTTTAATAAAAATTGCAAGATAAAATGGAGGGAAAACATGGAAAACAAATTAGGGTTTAGAGTTTGCTTGTGTATACAAGCTTATAATATAAAAGATTGATTTAGTAGAATTGAGTTTGATAATAACTTTTCAAATTACACGTGATAATAACTTTCCAAATCTTACATGATAATTATTCTCTAAATTTATGATCCGGTAGAAAAAAAATCATTGATCAGGAAAGACATAAAAATATTTCGCGATGAATAATATAGTCAACAATAATTTTGATATGATATACTTTTAAAATTGATGGTGCTTATCAATTATTGCACATAATTTTAATCATAATTGGTATAGTTGCCATAATGGTTGGAAATATTGCCTTGCATTGAAGGGTTACGGGTTCGAATCCTAGTCAAGACAAAATTGTATTATTTTTTAATAAAAATTGTAAGATAAAATGGAGGGAAAATATGGAAAACAAATTAGGGTTTAGAGTTTGCTTGTGTATACAAGCTTATAATATAAAAGATTTACCAATAAGTCATATCAATTAATTTGATATATTTTTGTAATCAAAATATAATGAATATGAGTTAAATGCCTAATTGCAACCACAAAATCCCACTGTATTTGTTATTTCTCCCTTTTTTTTTTTATCTAAAAACTCCCACGATTTTTTTTCTTTTTATCTACAAATCCAATTTTTTGTATTTAACCCAAATTCAAATTACCTCACTTTATATTAATTTAATTTTTTTATTAGATAAAAATCAATTATTAACTGGGCATCGATATATCCTATACATATTTATTAACTGGGCATCGACCATCTGCCATGTTTTTTTAATAAGGTAGATTACACTTTTCTTTTTTTATCTACAAGTCCAATTTTTTGTATGTAATACCCTGATGACAGCCAATTATACGATGTTTTTAGTAGTAAATTAGAGTAGTTTTAATAGTAATTGAAGCCCAAAAGCAAGAAAATACCGGGAAAAGTGAAGTTACAAGACCCGGAAGCAAGAAAAGTGAAAAAACAGCAAAAAAGGGAGAAAATGTAATAAGGCAGCGCAACCATTGTACCCACGATGAATCTCGGCGTGGCACGATGAGAAGACGGTTTAATTGAAGAAAATATGCAGAAAATCTTTTCCATCGTGGCACGATGGTTTGTCATCGTGGCACGATGATGACTTGAAAAATACGCAGAAAATCCTGAGAAGATCTTCTATCGCACCACTATAGGATCCATCGTGACCACGATGAGGTGAAAATACAGGTCATCGTGGGCACGATGGGTGTGATGGATGCGCAGGAAAAGCCCAAACTCATCTGGAAAACTATAAATAGAGTCTCCTTCTTCCACTATTATTCATTCATAAATATTGAGACTTGTTCAATATTCACTCTAGAGTAGGAGAACTCTAAGGAGAAGGCAAGGAGGCCAATGAACTCGAAGGCCAACAAAGTTCTTTTCTTTCTTCTTTTGTAATTTATTTTTCCTAGGTTAGGTGGAGTCGACGAACTCCCTTACGAATGCTTGGTTTGTAATTTATATATTTTGGTTATAAATTCAATTGTTTCTACTATAAACTCTTTTATTGTCTGATTTTATATTTATTTTAATATTGATCACATTAGAATAAAATCTAAGGACCTAGTGGATATCACATAGGAAACGAAGTTACTAATTCCGAACGAAGGACGGTATGCTAGGGCCAACATGAGACCATTAAATTCAGTATCTGATATCTTAGTATAGGATTAGAACGCACGATATAATTTCTACCTTACAAAGTTGCTTCTGGGTAAGTGACTAGTTTTAGGCACACATGATAGCTTATGACACACGGAGTCACCAGGGTAATGATACCAAAGTTTAAACGAAAAAGTGGAACTTTGGGGCGATGATGCTTAAATAAAGTAAGGGTAACCTTTAACTTGGCATTGTACAAGTTGTAATAGAAATAGGAACATATATTGTTTCAAACCTATTTTCAACAGTCTAAATCCTAATAGAGAGAAAGAATTGAACAACCAAGCAGGAGTAAGGGAGGAATCCGACCACAATTAACCACCCCATGTGGTCACACACACACACTTTTTACTTTTCAGTCATTTAATTTAAGCATTTATTTCCTGTCATTTACTAATTACCCGCAAAGATACATTTTCAAAACAAACAAAGCGAATGCAACTACGATATTCCTAAGCGAAACTAGTAACCTTGGCACAATCCCTGTGGAGAACGATAAACTTACTACTTTATTACTTGATAGCGATTCTGTGCACTTGCAGAACCACCGTCAAACCCAAATTCAAATTACCTCACTTTATTTTTATTTATTTTTTAATCTAAGGCGTCTTTTTTGTAACAGCCTGTGGCCCCACCAACTTATGTGGTCCCGGCACTGTCACCTCACTCACGATATTCTCTACCCTCCTCACTAGTAGAATTTTTGCCTTCCGTGGGAATCGAACCACGTACCCTGGGGTTCAAGTACGTGTCCAATCGATTCCCACTACCAATTGGGCTAGTGAGGGGGGTAGAGAAGATCGTGAGGTGGCAGTGCCGGGACCACCTAAGTTGGTGGGGCCACGGGCCGTTATATGGTGTATTTGGAAGCAAAGGAATGATAAACTTTGGAATGGTATTGAGACTAGATCGGCTGCATCAATCATGCTGGCGCGCGACTCGTTGCATCAATGGCAGCTGGTGCGACAGAAGCAGCAACACATAGCTGCTGCCACAGGATCAGACAGCAGTGCAGGAACATTGGACAGCAGTAGCAGCATGATCAGGTGGAAAAAACCAGGCGCGGAAGAGGTAAAATGCAACGTAGATGCAGCAATTTTCAAAGATCATGGATGCTATGGCGTTGGTGTATATGTCTAAGAGGTGAGAACAGAGAGTTTATAGCAGCAAAAACAACTTGGTTCTATGGCCTTCCACAACCACAAGAGGCGGAAGCATGCGGTCTAAGAGAGGCGATAATTTGGCTTGGCGATCGTGGTTTAACGGTGGTGTCTATTGAACTTGATTGTAAGCTAGTTGTTGACGGCATCTCCCATAACATTGGTACCAATTCTGAATTAGGAGCCATTTTAAATTCTTGTAAAGCTTTACTTTCTATTTTCCCAAACTTTAAGATAAGTTTCGTTAGGCGACAAGCGAACAATGTTGTCCATATGTTAGCAAGGGCGTCATTATCTTATGTTCGTTCTCAGTGTCATGATCATATGTCATCTTGTATTGAACACATTACTAGTAATGAAATGAGTTAATTTGTTTTCTGTCCAAAAAAAAATTATATTCAAATAATTCGCCGTCCCATTCATAAATTTCTTTTTTTGAATATGAATAGGAAAATCGTTTGATATGAAAGAGAGATATATAAATTATATATCTAACATCTTCAGATTTTGATTAAAGTTGTGACACGTAATTCCGAAGCATTAGCGTACGAACCCTGCTTACCATTCCACATAATTTAGAAAAGTATTCCCTCACAAGTACAATGAAAACATAAAATAAAGTTACACGAAGATAATTTATTTATAATTCTACATACGAATGACACTATAATTTGTGTAAAATGATATGAGCCCCATGTTTTGGATTAAGAGTGAACACAGTTGTTGGAGCATGAGCATAGGTAGGTGAAAGTTCAAATGAGAAACGTTGTAGAATTTGTGACAAAATAATCTTTGCTTGTAATAAAGCAAAGTTTTGCCCAGGGCACACTCTAGGACCATAACCAAATGGGAAAAAAATAACTTGTCCCTTTGTTGCCTTTGCAATTCCTTGGGAAAATCTTTCTGGATTGAATTCTGTAGCATCGTCACCCCAAATATCGCGATTGTGGTGAATTAAGAGTATCGGTAGAGAAACATGTACCCCCGCTGGTAGGAAAATATTTCCAAGTTTTACATCTTTGCGAGCTACTCGATTGAAGTAAATTGTAGGTGGGTATAACCTTAGTACCTCATAGAGAATCATTGTTACCTATGATACAAAAAATTTATAATAGGAATTAAGACCAAAAAATTATCGTATATATTTTGAAGTAAAATATTTTCAATCACCTGACCATTAAGTTATAGCGCAAGTAGTTGATGCGCAAAGTGTGCGAATATTGTAAGCCATACCTAAGTTCGATTTCTATAATTGATAACAAAAATTCAATCAAGTGAAGTTAACCATACGATGCTTACTATTTTTAGGCGACTTATCCCGTCATTGTTTGGCATTTGATTGCCAAAAACTTGCAAGACTTCCTCCCTAGCGCGTGCTTGCCAATTAGGATATCTACTCAACAATATCATTGTCCAAACAACTAGAACTGATGTGGTTTCTTGTCCTCCAAGGTAGAATGCATTGCATTCCTCAAGTACTTCTTGGTCACTCATACCAGCATTCTTATTGTTTCCATTTTCTTGTATTTCTTTTTTATTTGATTCCAAAAGTATGCCTAATAAATCATTGTTTAGGACTTCACCATCCATCATTGCTTTCTTTCTTTTGTTGATTATTGCCCTTAGTGATGCTTGCATATCTTTATCAATTTTTGTCATCCTCCTATGTGTAGTTGTTGGTAGATACCTACAAATACATCAAATATATGTTAGCAATGTTCTAAAACAATATGTAGATATTACATCATGTTTTGGACCTTGAATTTTATTTATGTTTTGGTCCCAAATTTCTATAAAAAATTAAATTAAATTTTACCTCCAACCCGGAATATAAAAATTGCGCAATATCATAATAAGCTTGGCTTGTTCTTTTATAAGTTCAAATATTCTTTTTCCTTCTTCATAACTACTTCCAAACGCTGTTTTAGAAATGACATCACATGTCAAAGTTTGAACGAAAGGCCTCACATCAATTTCAAATTTCCCATCTGAAGACATCTCTTCCCATTTGCTAATCATTTCATCACAACATTGGGAAAATATAGGTGACATAATCTGCATAATATGAAAACATAACAAAGGTGATAAAGGTTAGTTCTTGCTTAATTAACATGCTACTAAAAGATTGAATTAGCAAAAAAATATGAAAGACGGGAAAATTGGTCTACAATTTTGTCACTAAATTTAATATCGAGCGAATTGGAGATAACAAAAAATATTTTTCGTCTTTGATTTCTGTCACTAACTTAAAAATTTTTAGTATACATACTACTAAGTTATAAAAATCCTAACCAACAACAAAGTGAATCAAATTAGTACTTATCTAACCTTCAATTTTTCGGAGTAGAAAGCGGGACTGATAATCTTTCGATGGATCCGCCATTGCTCACCTTCATAATTTGCAAGTCCTGTGCCCAATAGCTTGAAAAGGGGACTCAACTTAGGTTTCACAAAGTCATGCATGTTGTTGAAGATTTCCTTAATTTGGTCAGGATTTGTAATGATCACTTTTGCATTTGGACCTTCCCATAAAAAAGAATTCTTGCCTACACATGATTTTTGTTATATATCTTCTTTTTTTTTTAAAAAGCAAACATATATACAATTATTGACCTAAGTCAAACAAGTTTGAGAGTTGAACTAAATGATGTGATTTTCTTATTTAGTACTTGTAACATAGAGCCGTTAAAAAAAAAACATATAGAAAGAAAATTAGGTAATATGACATTATAAGTTCTTTCCACACATATTAACATTTTCATCAAGTAGAATCATACAGTCAAATTATTATACAGTAAAATAATCTTAGTTGTCGATTTAAATTGGATGATTCAAAGTTGTAAATGCGTCGCGCAATTATAACGGGAAACCCACTTAGGGTTGGTAGAGTTGTGTTGGCTTGGGCCCTTGGAGTATGCTCCTCTCAAGGTCTCAGGTTCAATTCCCACTGGTGCCAATTTCGGTGGACTAAGTCCATACAGAGCAAAAAAAACTCTGACTTTAAATGGGCCCCGCAAGTGGGCGGTGGGATTGATCTCTTGGATTAGTCGGTCCTAAAGCCGGATACCAAGTTTAAAAAAAAAATTATAACGGGAAACCCAATCCCCATAAACATCCCTACTGGCAAGCCTGAGCATTATTATATTAACAAAGTGAAAAGAGGAAATATGTAATCTTTAATTAAAAAGCCTCAATTGATAATATTCGATGCTAGAGAAGATAAAAATATTGAAGATCCTAATAATAGTGGGGAATTAAAGATGTGTACCAAATTTGTGGAAAATATGATGAATAAATGTGAAGACATGTGGTGTGACATCTTTATCATCTGAGAGAAAATTAGTGAATATTGGAGATTTTGCATTTTCCATCATCAACTTAATCATCTCCTTTGTGTCTCCAACCAAAACCTTGTATGGATTTCCTTGAAGGCCTTGTGCTCTCAACACTTTTTCTTGTCTCTTTGGCCTTAACCATAGCCAATTCAGGATCTTCCATCCCCATAGAAGAACCAAAGGGACCACTATGAGACAGCATGTTGTAGTTGTAGAAGTTATCCCCATATCATTCACTTTTAGGAGTGAATATAGATCTAGGAAAGATCTAAGTTATCCCAAGGAAAGAGTGCTATATATAGATCTAGGAAAGATTTAAGGATAAAATAATGCTAGGAAATAGGAACAACTTGGTAGACAACTTTTTAGACAACTTTAACTACTATACACTAGTTTATACTCCCCCGGCCTCATATATAAACAAAAATTATTTTTTTAGATTCATTCAAAAAAAGATGTATCTTGTCTATAATTTGGACTAGATACATTATTTTTCTAATAAATTTAAAAAAGTAACTTTTGCTTATATATAAAGTCGGAGGGAATACTATACAATATTTAAAGAATAGTAATTAAAATTGTCTACAAAAATTGTCTACCAAATTGTTACAATAACATTTCTCTACTTAATATGTACACAAGCTTCGCTTAGTATTTTCTTTTTAAAATTAACTTTTTTTTATTTTGATATATAAAAATAACAAAATTATTATAACCTCACACATATAATTGAAAGAGTCGGAATTCGAACTCATATTATAATGTCCAGTCTAATAATTCCGAGATTGTTTTATCGGTTGAACTAATTATTAGCATCACTTTTATCGATGATAATTTAATTTTATCGGTTGGTACTTTTAAATTTTTATTCCAAATCTCACCTGTTCCACTTCCATGTTGGCATCCGTATATTAGGATAAAAAAATTGAACATTTCGATATTGATATTCAGTAGACAAAATTTAATATAATATACTCCCTCCATTTAAAATATAAGAATTAGTTTGACTACTGCATATATGTTAATGCATAATTTTTATCATTAATATCTTTAATTGTCTATAACTAAAAATTATAAAATATTGTTAAAACAATATAAATGAATAATGTTATTTAGTCAAAATAACTCTTGTAAAATGAGACGATGGAGTACGTAATATTTTAATAATGATTTATTATACAAAATACTACTAACACCTATAAAAACTCCAAACAAGTTTAACTTAAAAAATTCTACAGCGGGGTTCACGTTCTTCTTTTCTATTCAATTCAATCTTTATGACGATTATTTACTCCATCTATCCTAAAATAAATGACTTTTAACATGATATATTATTCATATGATTTCTTTTGACCCTATTTTTCTACTAATATTTATATGCAAATATTATTATATGATATTGTTTGATTTGTCTCGATGAATATTTTTAAAATATACAACTTTTATAATTTTTAATAATACATAACAAAAGATATTAACTATTAAATATATACATTAACAAACATAACTGTGATCAAACAAATCATTTATTTTGGAACGGAGGGAGTATGATTTTGGGAGCAGGAACCGAATTACACTTGACACATCTTTTATTTAAAATTCACCACGTGTCGTTCCACTTATTACTTAATTAGAATCTCATCTTTTGATTCAAAATCCAATATTTTCTTTGAATTTGGAGCTTGTGAGAGAAGAATAAACAATTACTAGTAATATGATAATATCGAACATGTAACATTTTCCTTTTTATATAAAGGATTTTTCTTTTTTTAAAAAAAATGTTGTGGCTTAGTCAACTAATTACTACCTCTGTCCTTAATTATAAGAGTTTGTTTGACAAAAATATATTTATTCATTTATCTTGTTTTGACCGTATTTTTATAATAATATATAAATGTAAATATTACTACCTCCGTCCCTAATTATAAGACCCTATTTGACAAAAATATACTATTCATTTATCTTGTTTTGACCGTATTTTTTTAATAATATATAAATGTAAATATTAGCATATAAGATCTTGTTCAATTTGTTTCGATGAGTATTTTCAAAATATTAAATTTTTATAATTTTTACTAATAGACAATTAAAGATATTAGTGGTCAAAATTGTGTATTGACATACGTGTAGTGATCAAACAGAGTCTTATAATTATGAACGGATGTAGTAGCATATAAGATCTTGTTCAATTTGTTTTGATGAGTATTTTCAAAATAGACTTAATTAGTAAAATGGTCCCTTAAAGACATTTTTGGTTTCAGATTGATCCCTTAAAGAAAAAAAGTCTGAATAGGTCCCTTAAAGAAAAAAAGTTCCGAATAGGTCTCTTAAAGACATATTCGTTAATCAGTTTGGTCCCTAAAAAAAAGATCTAAATAGGACCAAATTGATTAACGGAGATGTTTTTATAAAGGACCTATTCGGATCTTTTTTTCTTTAAGGACCTATTCAGGCCTTTTTTCTTTAAGGGATCAATGTGAAACCAAAAATGTCTTTAAGGGTCCATTTTACTAATTAAGTCTTCAAAATATTAAATTTTTATAATTTTTACTGATAGACAATTAAAAATATTTAGTGATCAAAATTATGCATTGGCGTACGTGCAGTGATTAAACAAGTCTTATAATTAGGGACGGAAGTAGTATTATTTGATAAAAGAAAATTGTAAGATAACATTTATGTAAAGTATTGTTCGACAAAAGATTCTACCTTGGATAAAAATGTGAAGTTAATCAACTCATATGTATTATTATTACTCTGGGTCCAATGTAAAGGATTACTCCGATTGTCATCTCGTAACCCAAATTTTTTAATGAATTTCATATCTCTTGGTGTATGATTTGCATCACCTAAATTATTTGATCAAATTAATTGTTGGATCAGAGATTCAGAGGCAGTATTGTATTTTGATACTTTTCATTCAACATCTCAAATAGTTCCAGTTTTTTTTGTACTAAAACTGAGAACAAACAATTTTAAAGTGGGGTTCACGTCCCTTTTGGGTTTTTTTCTATTATGATTGTGTTGGAAAAAAATGGGAAAAATGTTACTTCTTTCTTTTCCTTTGGTTTGAGTATACGCAACAAAAGCCAAGCTTAATAATAATAATAATAATAATAATAATAATAATAATAATAATAATAATAATAATAATAATAATAATAATTGTTGTCTTTTTTATAAGGCGAAAAGAATCTAGACATCAGGGGACAAAACAATCTTCGCCTATGTCCTCTTGCAATATCTCCTTATTATATTTAAAAAGAAAAAGATATATATATATATATATATATATATATATATACAATGACTGAGAGGACATAAAGCTTAACCCAGTGAGTTCGAGAACCGTGAAACAAAACGACTAACTTCTAAATAATCCTAAAAGACAAAATAGAAGTAAGGTGAATGAACCGACCGTCAACACGGGAGAGGTTCACGTACCCAATACTTGTTGCACCAAGCAACAAGCGATAATGGTTTTTTCAAGGTAACAGTCCGAAATCAAAGAAAGACACGAATATTAAGATAGACCTAACCCAAATAGGCAATATGAAATCTCTCTATCAAACGCTGAGGAAAAAGTTTTGTTGCAAATCCAAATAACCTAAAACCAGTTGAAAGCCAAATCGAGGAATGGTAAATCAATGAACCTAGACACCACCAGCAAAAGAATCACCAATTAAAACAGACAGAAACCCTGTTATATATATATATACTCTTGACGAAGAAGTCAGGAGGTAGTTTAAATACCAATACATGTATTTAAACATTAGGTTAAATTAGTGTTTTTGTCCCTTAATTTTTTTTTTCGGATTCATATTAGTCCCCTAATTTTTTTCCCGTTCCTTTTTAGTCCCCTAACTATGTTCCGTTAGTCAGTTTTTATACTTTTCCATCAATTTTAAACCAAAATCATTAAAAATCAAGAACATTTATTTTTTTTCATCAAAACATTTAGGTTAATTAAGGGACCACTAAACATCAAGTTGAAGAATGATGATTGATATATGATTGATTTCTAGATAAAAAAAAGATGTATAAGACAAGCAACATTTACAACAAGAACAAGAAATGAGTCTATGTTATTTTATTCTTGGACGGGCAATGAGATAAGGGATAAATTAGTTAGGTCCAATAAGTCCAAAAGTAACAAAGCCCAATTAAAATGATCCATGAAGACCCAGTAGGCGAGATGGCGAAACTACCTGACGTGACGAGATGAAGCAACGTGGCGCCAACTAGTCTTGAATGATGAATCATATCCAAAATATCTTCTTCTTCCAAATGGTCAACTGCTTAACTTCACGTGGAAGAAATCATCACCCCCATAACCTCCATAGTTTGGGGACGAAGGAAAAGATAATCACCCCTATTCTTACGCTGGTTCGCCGAAGAAGACGGTGGTGGCAGAAGTTCTAGAAGATCAAACTTGGAGGAGAAGAAATCTGTAGCCTATAAATAGCTACATATTTTTATTGTAGAGAGAGATATATTTTTTCAGTCATTCTTTGATAACTCATGTAACATTATTCTCATATATCTAATAATATAACCCCCTTTGAGTGTTCACTAGAACAATATTCTTCATCAAAATCATTAAGAAATGTGTTATTTTTGCGACCAAGATGAAATTGAAAAGAAAAGTATAAGGGACCAAATTAACACTAATTTAGCTTAAATATTAAGTTGCTGCTATATTGTTTTGTTAATATGTTTTGAACACGTGTTTTAATTTTTTATTTTATTTTTGAGGAACTTGTGTTGGACTGTTCAAAACATACCTCGATGAAATTTTTAATTTTTTGAAAAGCCATACCAAATTTTATTCAAATCAAGAATACAGATGATACAAGGTGTACACAATTATTTTACGGAGAGAATAAAGCACCAACACCGAAAATCCACTAAAAAAAAAAAAAAAACCTAAAATAGAATCAAGAGCTAGCCACTGAAAACCTTTTTTTTAAACAAAGCTACTCAAAACCTAACATTGATGTTCCAAAAAAATAACATGACTTGAACACTTCCGGGCCAAAGTTCCTTTGTTTCATTTTCTTTTCCTAATTTCGGTGTCTTGAATTACTTATCAAAGGGGTGGCTGAAATCAAAGATGAGGTTACAAATCATTTTTCTAAACACTTTGAGGAGGAGTGGAGCAACAAACCTTTCTTGCAAGGTATCGAATTTAACACCCTCTCAGTTGAAGACAATGCTTATCTTTTAGAACCTTTTGATGAAGAAGAGGTTAAGGAAATCATATGGAGTTGTGATGGTAACAAGAGTCTAGGCCTTGATGGTTTCAACGTCAATTTCTTAAAAGCTTGTTGGTCGATTGTGAAACACGATGTGATGGCTTTTTAAAGAGAATTTTACGAATTTGCTATTTTGCCTAATTAAAGCTCTTACTGCTTCCTTCTTGACTCTTATTCCTAAGAAGGATCATCCTCAAGATTTATTTGATTATCGTCTTATTTTCCTAATAGGGAGCTTGTACAAAATCTTGTCGAAAATTTGGGCTAACAGGATGAAAAGAGTTTTAGGGAATTGATCTCAAACTGTCAATTGGCATTTCTTCCTCATAGACAGATTTTGGATAGGGTTGTGGTATTAAACGAACTTATTGATCTTGCTAAAAGAAGAAATGATGATTTTTTATTGTTTAAAGTTGATTTTGAACGAGCTTACGACACAGTTAGTTGGCGTTTCTTGGAACGTATGATGATTAAGATGGGCTTTGTTGAAGGGCGGTTAGAATGAATGAGAGCTTGCATCTTTGAAAGCTCGATGTCCATATTTGTTAATGGTAGTCCCACTAGCGATTTCAAGGTTGGTAGAGGATTACGTCAAAGTGATCCCTTATCTCCTTCTTTGTTTCTGATTATTGCTGAAGGCTTAGCAGGGTTGATGAGGAAAGTGGTTGAAATTGGTAAATTTAAGGGATACCGAGTCAATGATGATATTCAGTTCCAGATTCTACAATTTGCGGATGATACTATTTTTATGGGAAAAGGGATTTGGGACAATATTTGGACAATTAAAATTGTTCTCAGAAGCTTTGAACTAGTGTCTCGTCTTAAAATTAACTTTGTAAAGAGTAAGCTATATGGTATAAACGTTGATTCAAGATTGTTGGAAACAGGGTCCTCTTTTTTATCATGTCAATCAGAAGTTATTCCTTTTAAATTCCTTGGAATACCGGTTGGGGCCAATCCTAGAAGGAGGGAGACTTGGAAATCTGTTGTGGATGCTATGTCGAAAAGGTTAAACGCATGGAGCAGCCACCTTTTATCTTACGGTGGTCGTATTACTCTCATTAATTCGGTATTGTCTAGTCTTCCCCTCTATTTCTTTTCTTTTTATAAAGCTCTTGGCACTTCTAAGCAAATGGAAGTGGAGGATGTTATCTGAAGGTGATGCGATTTGGGCTGATTTGTTACATTTCAGGTATGACCATTTACCCTTTCAATTGTTGGACAGCAACACTGTAACGACTAGAGCAAATTTGTTGATTTGGTGGAAGAACGTTACAGGTTTAAGTAGAGGAATGGAGGTTGATTGTTTTAAGTTAAATGTCAGAAACTATGTTGGTAGTGGTAATAACATTGGATTTTGGAAGTTTATTTGGTACGGGACTCAATTTTTTAAAGACTTATTTCCTAATCTTTATGCTAAAGAGTCTTTTAAAGATGTTATGATAGCAGAGAGGTTTCATGGGAATGGCGTGATCCCCTTGTGGTCTTGGCAGTGGAATGATCGCTTAACAGCAACTGCAGAACAACAGTTGGATGATCTTAAGGAGTTGTTGGTAGGTATACATTTACATACGAATACCAATGATAGTTGGCGATGAGGTTCTTGGACAAACGGGTGTTTTTTTCCGTAAAGTCTTGTTATACTTGGTTATTAGATCATCGTAAGGTTGAGAACTTGAATCTTAATGTGTTGACAGCTATTAAAAAGTTGTGGAAGAATGATGTGTCGTCAAAAGTAAATGTTTTTGGTTGGCGGTTATTATTAGATAGATTTGATAGAATAGAATATTGCAGTCATTAAGAATAATTATATGTGTAATTATTTGTATTTATTCTCATTTATATTTGTCATTATTCATAGGCTTGACTAGACTATGATCATTGTATATATATACACTCTTGGAAAAGCGGAACGCAAAATAAGAACCATTAATAATATGATACGCACTATGTTGGTGTTTTGATTGGCTACATTTTGCAAAAGCCAACCAGCCAGATGCTGGACTGAGATGCTGTAGCATTATAGTACAGCATACTGATACTCTGTTTTCGTGCAGAATTTTTATTTCAAATCTGAGTTAAGATTTGCTCCAATTATATATTCAAGCACGTGCGCCTGGGCAAAACGAGCCTTGCCCAGCAAGTTTTATTGAAGTCGGCTGAAGGAACAGTATTTAAAACAAAAATATAATTATATTATATTTTTGCGTGTTTTTTTTGTTTGGTACAACATGAATTGTATTTCTGGAAATAATTTAGGGTTGGGCCGCAATTTCTACAGCTGTATTTGTCTGAAGACCTAACTTGGACATCAAGACAATTGAAGACTATAAATATGTGAAGCCTCAAGCTATTCAACTCATGCATTCTAAACCGTGTTTTTTACAAAGTGTGAGTTTTTAAGGTTTAGAGTTTGTGTCTTTTGTCAGCCTTTCTTGTGTCAATTTGATGCAAGTTTAGGACTGTGTTTTGGTTGTTAATTGTAAGCTACTCCTAAGCTTTGAAGCACGGAGTTAGTGTGTGTGATTCACTCATAAGCTTTTAAGCAAGAGTATGGTCTAGTTTCTAGGAGAGTGTCTCCATCCTGATTATTATTATTGACAGCAACATGGTATGTGTTGTTAGAGGGAATTTGGGACGGGGTCTCATTATCTAAGAGGTTCTTAGGTAGGATTGCACGGGTAGTGTCTAGGTGATAAGTCAAGTACCGGGTGTTGGTCGAGGGCTTTGAACTAGAGCTATTATAGTGGATTCATTCCTGGATTGGTATCCCCCAGAGTAGGTGACGTTGCACTGAACTGGGTTAACAACTATCTGTGTTATTTATTATTCTGCTATTTATTTATTTATTTACTGTGTTCTGCGACTGTCTTGCTGCAACATATGCTATAGCATCTTGTGCAGCATTGTGTTCACTGCGTGCCAGATTTCAATTGGCATCAGAGCAGGCACCCTTTCTGGTTATAGGGTGAGCTCCAGGGAGAATGTCTGGCAACATGGACAAAGAAGGAGGGCTTGTAAGCAGACCACCGCTTCTCGTTTGTGTCTCCAACTATGATTATTGGAAATCACGCATGATTGCTTTCCTAAAATCTATGGATAGCAAAACTTGGAAAGCTGTTCTGAAAGGATGGGACCCCCCTGTGGTCATGGACAAAGATGGAAAGCCAACACTTGAACTAAAAGCTGAGGAGGACTGGTCTAAAGAAGAAGATGAGCTTGCTTTGGGAAACTCAAAAGCATTATATGCATTATACAATGGGGTAGACAAACACATCTTCAAGCTGATCAAAAAATGTGTCTCAGCAAAGGAAGCTTGGAAGATTCTTGAAACTGTTCATGAAGGTACTCCTCAGGTAAAGATGTCTAAATTACAGATCCTTACTACTCAGTTTGAAAATTTACGTATGAAGGATGAGGAAACAATCCAAGATTTTCATATGACTATTCTAGATTATGATAATCAATTTGATTCTTTGGGGGAGAAAATTCCCGAAGAAAAGTTAGTAAGAAAAATGCTCAGATCTCTTCCAAAGAAATTTGATATGAAAGTCACAACTATGGAAGAAGCCAAAAACATATCTCAGATGAAGCTGGATGAACTTGTTGGATCACTCCAAACTTATGAAAGTGCTGCAAATGGAAGAAGTGAAAAGAAAAATAAGAGCATTGCCTTCTCATCTAAAAATAATGAAGAAGATCTGGAGGAGGATGAAGAATCTAATGAAAGTATCTTTGAAGCTATGGAGTTGCTGGGAAAACAGTTCAACAAAGTTCTAAAACAAATGGACAAAAGACCCAGACCAAATTCTAAGAATGATGCTCCAGGCACTATGCGCAGTATTGTGAATCAAGGAAAACCTAAGAGTGATGAAAAGTCAAGCTTAAACAAGAATATTCAATGTCATGAATGCGAGGGATATGGTCACATCAGACCTGAATGTCCAACATATCAGAAAAGAACGAAGAAAGGACTAACTGTCAGTTGGTCTGATGATGATGACTCAGAAGATGATACAGCATCTGTGACTGCCAAACATATCTCAGTCTTAACAGGTACTATTACATCTGATACAGAATCTTGTGATGGAGAGGTAACCTACGAAGAACTTGCTGATTCTTACAGAGAACTCTGCCTCAAGAGTGGAGAAATATGCAGAGTCATTGAGAAACAAAAGGTAACCATCAATCAATTGAAGGCAGAAAAATTTGAAAATATATCAAAGATGGATGAGCTCCAGAAGAAGGTAAATTATCTATCCTCTGATCTTGATGAAGCTAAGGAAGTCATTGAAAAATTAAATGCTGACATTTGGCGTTTGAGAAAATTCTCTGACATGCTGTATAAAGATGATGATCATCTTGATAAACTTCATAAAGCTGATGGTCAACTAGAAGAAATCATAGAGAAAAATGTTCTAAAGCCTAAACATATTGGGCTTAGTTATGAGAATGTCAACAAACACAAAGGTTACAGCTCAGATCTCACGTACATGCATCCAAAAGAAACTCATAAGCGAAAGATGCCTCAACAGATGCTACAGCATCATAAGCAGCATCCCTTGTCAAAGAACAAAAGAAAACATCACTCTTGGATATGTCACTACTGTGGTAGAAAAGGGCATATAAGACCTTTTTGTTACAAATTGTTTGGATACCCTAACAGGCATCATCAGCCTAAACCAGTTTCCACAACTGCCTCCACTCAACAAGAATGGAAACCTAAAGGTAAGAATGTGAAGACCAGTGATGGTACTCAACTTGAGAAGAAGATTACTGCTCTGGTTGCTCACACATCACTTAGAGCTTCATCAAGGGAAGACTGGTATTTCGATAGTGGTTGTTCAAGACACATGACCGGAATTGGAAAATTTCTTGTTGATTTAAAGTCTTACTCAACTAGTTTTGTAACTTGTGGTAATGGTACTAAAGGAGAAATTGTTGGTATAGGGGAGCTCAACAGTAATAGCTTGCCTAAACTAAGCAATGTGTTGTTAGTAAAAAGATTGACTGCAAATTTAATAAGCATCAGTCAATTATGCGACCAAGGGATGAAGGTAAACTTCACCAAGTCTGAATGTTTGGTTACAAATTATGAGGGTGAAATTTTGATGAGGGGCGTCAGATCAAAAGACAACTGCTACTTATGGGTTCCCCAAGAAGAGGCAAATGTGTCGACATGCTTAATCACGAAAGAAGATGAAATAAAATTGTGGCACCAAAAACTTGGTCATCTCAACCTAAGAAGCATGAAGAAAGCTATACCTGAAGAAGCCATCAAGGGCTTGCCAAATCTCAAGATCGAAGAAGGAAGCATTTGTGGTGAATGTCAAATTGGAAAACAAACCAAGAAGCCACATCCAAAGCTGCAGCATCTTACCACTACCAGAGTTCTTGAGCTTCTACACATGGATTTGATGGAACCTATGCAAACTGAAAGCTTAGGAGGAAAAAGGTATGCCTATGTTGTTGTAAATGATTTCTCTAGATATACCTGGATAAATTTTATTGGAAAGAAATCAGAGACCTTTGACGTATTCAAAGATCTATGTATTCTACTTCAAAGAGAGAAAAATAATGTTGTGTTAAGGATCAGAAGTGATCATGGAAAGGAGTTTGAAAACTCTAGATTCTCTGACTTTTATGCCTCTGAAGGCATCATCCATGAATTTTCATCTCTCATTACACCACAACAAAATGGTGTAGTAGAAAGAAAGAATAGAATTATACAAGAGTCTGCAAGAGTAATGTTACATGCAAAGAAACTCCCTCATGGTTTTTGGGCAGAAGCTATGAACACTGCTTGTCATATTCATAATCGTGTCACCTTGAGATCTGGAACTACATCTACTCTGTATGAATTGTGGAAAGGTAGAAAACCTACTGTTAAGTACTTTCATGTGTTTGGAAGTAAATGTTATATCTTGTCTGATAGAGAACCAAGAACTAAAATGGATCCTAAAAGTGATGAAGGCATATTCTTGGGATACTCAACAAATAGCAGAGCCTACAGAGTATATAACTACAGAACCAAAACCATGATGGAATCTATAAATGTAGTAATAGATGATATTTCAAGTGAAGTTGTGAAAGATGATACAAAAGATGCTACAACATCTATCCCAGGTAGTATAGATTCTGAAACTATTGAGGAATTCAAGAATGATACAGAGATTACTACACCTGAACCAATCTTTGCTACTTCAAAGAAAGGGTCATCCATTCGTACTCAAAAGAATCATCCTACAGATCTGATTATTGGTAATCCTAATCATGGAATTACTACTAGAAGGACACTTGACTTAGTTCCTAATGCTTGTTTTGTTTCTAAGTTTGAACCCAAAAATGTGATGGAAGCCCTCACTGATGAGTTTTGGATAAATGCTATGCAAGAAGAGCTAAATCAGTTCAAGAAGAATGAAGTTTGGGACTTAGTTCCTAGACCGGAAACTACTAATGTGATTGGTACCAAGTGGGTCTACAAGAACAAGTCTATGCTAGAGGGGTATTGTGATGCTGATTGGGCAGGTTGTGCAGATGATAGAAAAGGCACCTCAGGAGCTTGTTTCTTTTTAGGCAACAATCTAATATCTTGGTTCAGCAAGAAACAGAACTGTGTGTCTTTATCTACAGCTGAAGCAGAGTACATAGCTGCTGGTAGTAGCTGCTCCCAGCTATTATGGATGAAACAAATGTTGCTGGAGTACAATGTGGTACAAGATGCTATGGCATTGTACTGTGATAACCTTAGTGCAATCAATATTTCAAAGAATCCTATCCAACATAGTAGGACGAAGCATATTGATATTAGGCACCATTTTATCAGAGATCTAGTTGAAGAAGGTATTGTGACTCTTGGGCATATTGCCACTGAAGAACAGTTGGCTGACATTTTTACTAAGGCTCTAGATGCGGTTCAATTTGAAAAATTGCGAGGCAAACTTGGTATTTGCCTATCTGAAGAGTTATAGCAATTATTGCTAGTGTGGCGTGCAGTTCTCTTTTCAATTTATTTAGTAATGCACGCTGTTATGGGTAATGTTGAAACATCTGAAGATTTGGTAAGAATTTTGTGTTTGTTGATGATAAGGATGTTTCTTGTGGTGAGAAAGTATTTGTCAGAGAAAGTTATGTGGTGTTCTCCCCTGCTGTGTTTAACATTTGTTGGTAATGATATTAGCACTCCAACTGAGGTCAAAGATGACTCTGTGTTGGAACATGTCAAGAAGAGTGTTCCTGAGAAGGATGCTGCACATGATGCTACAACATCTGCAGCACGGGAAAATTTGGATAACATCGTGATACCCGAGTCTCCAGATGATGTTATTGTTCCTGACAAAGAAAAGGGTTCTGAAGCAACTACTACTGATAATGTTTTTGTTCATGATATCTATGTGATCCCTTATGTTGATGATAGTGGTAAAACTATGTCTGTTCCTTTGAATGTTGATGAATCTGCTGAGAAAGATTCAAATGTTATTTATGTGGACAATCTCAACCTTACTGAGAGAACTCCTGTTTCTAGTACTAGGAGGTTAAGGAGCAATGCTGTTAAAGGTGTAGCTGTTTCTAATGTTCCTGTCAAGACTGCCAAGGAAAAGAAAATCTATGGTCTTAAAAGACAGTGGAGTAAGATTACTAGGCCCTCTGAGCCAAAGAAGAAGCTTTTGAGGAGGAAGACTATTTCCTCTAGTGATTCAGAGTTTGAGGAAGACCAACATGCTACTGCATCGCCTGCAGCATCCTCAAAGAAGTCTGTGAAGAAAAAGAGGATCCCTCAAGATGTATCCCCTGTACCCATTGACAACATTTCCTTTCATCGTTTTGAAAATGTTGACAGGTGGAAATTTGTGATAAAAAGAAGGCTTGCTGTGGAAAGGAATTTAAGTGAAGTCTTTTTACAATGCCAAAAGCTTGTTGATTTGATTAATGCAGCTGGATTGATGAAAACTGCAACTGGGCTCCAACTACTCATTCCAATACTGTGGCTACAGGTTTGGCTAGGTTTATATATGTTGTAGGGACCAGATCACCTTTTGCCTTTAGTTCTTATATTCTTGATGAAACTGTTCTGCATGGTAAGTCATGTACTGTGAAGATGTCTATAGTCTTTCCTACACTAATGTATGACATTATTCTAGCTCAACATCCTGACATTTGTACTAAGGCTGGTGTTCCTAGTAAGAGAGGTTGTGATTTGTCTTTTGATTTTAGACTGTCTGAGGGTACGCATGCTGCAGACTGTGCTGCATCATCTGTCAACCAGTCAAACTGATGTTTTGCCTAGGAAGCAAATGACTGTTGACCTCAAGGTGTTTTCTCCAATGTCAATCCTGGTGTTCTAGATGATAATGCAGGCTGTGATACTGAGGTAGAGGAGGAGGAGGAATCTGATGCAAGTCCTTCTATGTGACCTGCTTATGCTTTATTTGCATGTCCTTTCGGATTTTAATTTTG
Source organism: Trifolium pratense (assembly GCF_020283565.1). Taxonomy (NCBI): domain Eukaryota; kingdom Viridiplantae; phylum Streptophyta; class Magnoliopsida; order Fabales; family Fabaceae; genus Trifolium; species Trifolium pratense. The sequence goes on from NC_060065.1 coordinate 42,010,259, forward strand.
TGGGCTACGCCCTGATGCTCTCTGGGTTGTAACATGTACAATCCATGTCTTTTGGCTCTGATACTCCAAGTTTTCTATGCCCTGATGGTCTGTCATATGCACTTTATGAGTTCCTATGCTCTTATTCTCTCTGCACTCTATGTTCCCCTATGATCTGACATCCTGTGACTCTATGCTACTTGATACTCTATAGATCTTTGTTTTTGCTCCTATTCTATGGTACTGACTTTATTTGTCAGAATTTATGGCTAAAAAGGGGGAGTAAAATGTGAATGTGCATGATGTGATGAAGAATGCTATAGCATCTAGTATAGCATGTTTTGCTTATATGCATGTTTTGAGGGGGAGTGAAATTTATGCATATGTTGAGGGGGAGTAGGTAGAATTTACTTTTCTACTACTTATGATATGCATGTTTACATAGGAATTTATTTTTCCTATTCTCTGTGGCGTTGCTTAATTATTAAGGAGTTTATTTCTCCGATCTTAAATCCACTATGTGAGAGTTTATTTCTCTCTATCTGTACTTTGAGGCTAGATGTGTTATATTCCGCTGTTGCATGCCTCTGATGCTTACGTGCTAGCTATCTATTCATCTGATGAACTTCTTTACTCTCTTTCCTAGTTGTGTGCGTATGTTGACTCGAAGGAAAGTTTAAATAGCTTAGCATCGTTCTACTTTCTTTCCTAGTTGTGTGCTTATGTTGACTCGAAGGAAAGTCTAGACTGTATTTCTCTATGCACTGGTCCAAGGTTGTTTTAGCCAAAATTTGCCAAAGGGGGAGATTGTTGGTGTTTTGATTGGCTACATTTTGCAAAAGCCAACCAGCCAGATGCTGGACTGAGATGTTGTAGCATTATAGTACAGCATACTGATACTCTGTTTTCGTGCAGAATTTTTATTTCAAATCTGAGTTAAGATTTGCTCCAATTATATATTCAAGCACGTGCGCCTGGGCAAAACGAGCCTTGCCCAGCAAGTTTTATTGAAGTCGGCTGAAGGAACAGTATTTAAAACAAAAATATAATTATATTATATTTTTGCGTGTTTTTTTTGTTTGGTACAACATGAATTGTATTTCTGGAAATAATTTAGGGTTGGACCGCAATTTCTACAGCTGTATTTGTCTGAAGACCTAACTTGGACATCAAGACAATTGAAGACTATAAATATGTGAAGCCTCAAGCTATTCAACTCATGCATTCTAAACCGTGTTTTTTACAAAGTGTGAGTTTTTAAGGTTTAGAGTTTGTGTCTTTTGTCAGCCTTTCTTGTGTCAATTTGATGCAAGTTTAGGACTGTGTTTTGGTTGTTAATTGTAAGCTACTCCTAAGCTTTGAAGCACGGAGTTAGTGTGTGTGATTCACTCATAAGCTTTTAAGCAAGAGTATGGTCTAGTTTCTAGGAGAGTGTCTCCATCCTGATTATTATTATTGACAGCAACATGGTATGTGTTGTTAGAGGGAATTTGGGACGGGGTCTCATTATCTAAGAGGTTCTTAGGTAGGATTGCACGGGTAGTGTCTAGGTGATAAGTCAAGTACCGGGTGTTGGTCGAGGGCTTTGAACTAGAGCTATTATAGTGGATTCATTCCTGGATTGGTATCCCCCAGAGTAGGTGACGTTGCACTGAACTGGGTTAACAACTATCTGTGTTATTTATTATTCTGCTATTTATTTATTTATTTACTGTGTTCTGCGACTGTCTTGCTGCAACATATGCTATAGCATCTTGTGCAGCATTGTGTTCACTGCGTGCCAGATTTCACACTATGTTAGCTCATTCTTCTGTCCCCGCATCGTTCTGGCATCATGCTCTTCACATGGCAACTTATCTTTTAAACATTCTTCCCTGTAAAATACTTCAAAATCAGTCACCAACACAACTCTTATATCACCGGGATCCGACCTACACACATCTACGAGTTTTTGGTTGTCTATGTTACCCGTTATTCCCGTCCTCTAACATTCATAAGTTACAATCTCGTTCTACTCCGTGTGTCTTCTTGGGCTATCCGTCGAATCATAGAGGCTACAAGTGTTTTGATTTGTCAAATAGAAAGTTAATAATTTCGAGGCATGTTATCTTTGATGAAAACCAATTTCCCTTCACCAAGATATACTCCCCTTCCCCTCACTCTTATAACTTCCTAAATGATGACCTACACCCCTACCTTGTACATCAGTGGCAAAAACAAATATTACCACCTGTTGCACACAACCAATCAACTCCAACAAACATAACTAACCAACCACCTTCACCATTAAACCAACATTCACTGTCTCATAACTCCCCGACCAACTCGCCTACTACAACCTCATCTCCCTCACCACCACCAATTCAACCACATCCACCTCCACCTACACGAACCATCACCACCCGTAGCATGAAAGGCATTGTCAAACCCCGCAAAATTTTTTCCTTATCAGTCTCTCAACCTGACCACACCATCTCTCCCATACCTAAAAACCCCAAACTAGCCTTATCCGACCCGAATTGGAAATCTGCAATGCAATCTGAATTTGATGCTCTTATTAGAAATAAGACTTGGGATTTAGTTCCTCATCCGTGTGATGCTAACCTTATTCGATGCATGTGGATTTTTAGGCATAAGAAAAATTCTGATGGCTCATTTGAGCGTTATAAAGCTCGTCTTGTAGGTGATGGCAGGTCACAGGTTGCAGGAGTGGATTGTGATGAAACTTTCAGTCCCGTAGTGAAACCAGCTACCATTCGAATCGTACTCACCATTGCTCTATCAAAGTCTTGGCCCATTCATCAACTGGATGTGCAAAATGCTTTTTTACACGGTGATCTCCATGAGACTGTCTACATGCATCAGCCATTAGGTTTTCGCGACCATCAACATCCAAATTATGTCTGTCGATTGAAGAAGTCACTTTATGGTCTCAAGCAAGCGCCCAGAGCATGGTACCAACGCTTTGCTGATTATGTTGCCACCATTGGGTTCCACCATAGCACATCAGACCATTCCCTCTTCACACTACTAGAAAACTCGGCTTTAGCGACCGATTTAGAGACCGATTTTCATCAAAATCGGTCTCTAAATCTGTTAGCGACCGATTTTGCGACCATAAAAAATCAGTATCAACGACCCTGGTCGCTACTCCGTTGTGACCAACCCAGCGACCGATTTGGTAGCGACCAAAGTAGTGACCGATTTTAGTGACTGAAATAGAGACTGAATTTGTGTCGCTGGTTGCGACGCGTTTTGCGACGCTATAGCGACTAATTTAGTGACTGATTTTAGCGACTAATTTAGTGACTGATTTTAGCGACTAATTTAGTGACCGATTTTAGCGACTAATTTCTCAATTCGTTGCGACCAAATTAGCGACGCTATGTGAAAAATTCAGTCTCTATTTCAGTCACTAATGATATATATTTTTTTTTTAAATTATTAGAAAAGCAATTTTTGAATCTAATTTAATATCTCAAACTATTTCATACACACCAAGCAATTAAACTATGCACACAACAATATGAACATAATATATTTATATTTAAGTAATAAGTATTACAAATCAACCAAAACATAACCAAGACTAAAGTAAGCCACACTACTACACCATCATCAGACATCATCATCATCATCATCATCAATTTATCATCTGCCACATCATCTTCATGAACTTGATCATCATCATCAGACATACATCATTATCATCTGCCACACTCAAGTTTATTCTTGCGATGTTGGTGTGTGTGAACAAACAAATCTGAAGGAGCGGGGGGAGTGCCATTCAGTTCCGTCTATAACAAAACAAAGAATATGAATTATAACTAGAAGTCAAAAATTGTGGAGTATGGATGCTACTACAGTTAGTGTAGATGGCTTACAAATATTTTATATCAGTATTTGTGCTCCATAATCCGAGCTATGTTATGCAGGAAACCATAACTAATCCATCACATGCTACTGAATAAAAGAGATAAAAAAAATGCACTGCACCTGCAGTGCCTATGCGTTGATATATTAAACTAAGCTAGTTAGCACTAAAAAATGAATTGACTTCCATTTTCCTTCATCATTAATTTCCCTGATATATTAAACTAGTTATCTCTAAAAAAACTGATTTCCAAGTTACTTGTGACAAATCTATTTCTGCATTGATCTAAACATCTAACAGATCTGCTATAAGGTGAGGGCTCAACTTCAGTATTTCAGAATCCAAAACTTCGAGGTACATACAAACATAAAGCAATTGAACATCTAGAATTCAGAGGTGAAAATTAAAATCTCTTACTCTACAAGGGTGCATATGAAAATATAGAATTCAGTTTAAAAGACAGATATTTGAAAGATAACATACCCACTTCCTCCTTGCTGCAATGTCCACATCATAATGTTAACTCGAGCCCTTCATCCTATATACACTATGATGTATTGATCATGAGAAATCACAAATAATTATAAATTCATCCAAAATATGGAAACAAGGAATATATACCTGCTTAAAAGTGCTTACAACAATGCTTGATTCCGAAGACTTTTACAAAACTTCTGGAAGTTTATATGAAGATAAACACAATAGGAAATCTGTAAAAAGTAAGATATGATATAGAACTTAGAAAGCTCTCAACAAACTAGCTCCCCTAAATTATTCAAATTCATTCATGGCTTCAAAATCTGCAAGTCAAAGAATAAAATGAAGGCTTATAGTCCTATTAAGCCTATTCCTCAAAGGACTGCAAAATACATAACCTGTAATTTGATATTAATGGGTGCAACTAATACTAATATATATGACATATTAATCTATATTTTTGGGTTAAAAAACAAGAATAGACTAAGATAAAATAAAGATACTGTTGGTCAAGACACTACAATGATTTCATGAAAGAAGAATTTTTTAAATATGTGCTTCAAAGTGAGCCTACCATCATGACTAATATGGCACGATGTATGATTTGAGGTTCCAGCCGAACTTCCCTTTCTTCAAGTACACCAAATATCGTAAAAACCATGAAGAATCAATCAAATCATGAAGAAGATAAAACTGAAATGGATAAACACAATACACACAAAAATAATCATTCAAATAAAAAACTAGAAACTTAATAAACATAAAATAAGCTAATTGATACACCTATAGTCTATAGACCTACTCGATACATGAGTGATGCTATCTCCATTAGTCAATTGATATTTCAAACATACAATCTACCTGCAAAAATCTATGCAAAGAGCAAAGCAATTGAGTACCTAGATTGATTATATTAAATTCAAGAGCATGAAATGCGTGAAATTTGAGCAAAAAAATATGAACATTTGGTACTCTATCTACGAAATTCTAATTGATCGAGACAAATATTAGACAAACCTTTGTAAGAGAACTTCTTATTGTATATATTTGTACAATAATTCCCTCTTGTGTATAAATTACTTGTTCAATGAACTTCAATGTGTGTCTGGGACTCAAATTACTTGTTCAATAATTCCCTCTATCTTTACATACTTTGTTACCTGGTAGGTCAGTACTGTTATAAAAACATATAAACTGAATTGTGACTGACAGTTCACAAATTGGAGCGAACTGAAACGATTCGGTTTGGTTAAGTTCGTGAACAATTCAATTCAGTTCACAAAGAAGCAGTTCAATTTGAAAAAAATACGATTCGATTTTCTAAAAAGGGAGTTTGGTTTGGAACCACAAAATCGATGCACCGAACCTTTATACCAGTTCAGTTTGGGATAACCGTTAACAAATTGATTCAGTTTTACCGAACTATTATAATGGTTCAGTTTGGTTTTTCTTCTTGAACCGAAAGATCTAATCTGACTATAGTATATACATACTTGTGTCCCAAATTGTAAGTTTTAATCTTTTTCCACCTACGGTGAGTCTTTTGATCTTGAAATCAACACCTACAAATCATAACAACAATATTATAATTTTCTTTAATTCTCTGCTCATTGCTATAAACAACAGAAAAACTCTCTGCTTCCTCAGCTTGGCAACCTCTACTTATTCATACTCTTTTGTCCCCCAGTTGTTGACACTACAAACATGCATTACTTTATAACATTTCCTTCTTAAAGGCATTGAGATATGAGTCGACATTTGAAAACTTATACATTCCCCCTAAACATGTCAACAACTCACACCAAAAACCCTGATTCTTTCATTTCAAGTTCCAATTTTTCGACTACATTCTATTTTGAGCCAAGTAAATTCTACCAAGCACTTACAGACTTACACTGTGTTTATCATAATTATAATTTACAAAAAAAAAACAATGAGGGTATTTTCAAATACTGCTATTATTATTACACAAATTCACCTCTAAAGGCCATTTTAGATACTAAAATAAATAAATAAAAAATCAATTTCGGTGGGAGTTCAATTCAATTATTCGAAATCTCAATTCAACCAATTAAGAAAACTCGATTACCTATGAAGTTATAGGTATGAATTTGTGAATGAAATAGTGATGTTGAGATGATAAAAGAAGTTATAGGTATGAATTCGGAAATAATACCTTTGAAGAAAAGGAGCTTTGTTGGAACTGATTTGAATCGAGGAGCCGTGGGTTTGGACGATTTGATGATGAAAAACCTCAGCAACACAGTATTATTGGACGATTTGGAACTCATAGAGAGAGGGAGAGAAGAGATGTTCGGTGTCCCGTGGAGAAGAAGAGAAGAGTTGTACGAGAGAGAGGTGAAGCGGTGGTGTGGAAAATTTGATTTAGGGTTCAATGAGTGAGGTATATTTGCAAAGTTGATTTAGGGTTCAGTGAAGCAGTGACAATTTATCTGAGAAAAAGTTTGAAGAGAAATTGATTTGAAAAGAAAACAATGAGGAAACGTGTTGACTAATAATAATAATAATATTGGAATAATTTGTTGTTTTTTTTTTTCTATTTTTTAAAAGATAATAATTTGATTAATTTTTTTAGTGATTTCTAATATATATATATATGCGACGGATATAGCGACCGAACTTCTGGTCGCTAAAGATCAGTCTCCAATTCGGTCTCTATAATTATATAGCGACCGATTTAGCGACCGATTTTTTTTTTTAATTTGACGCTCAAAATATTGGTCTCTAATTCGGTCTCTATAGCGACCGAATTAATTCGGTCGCTAAATCGGTCTCTAAAAGCGAATTTTCTAGTAGTGTCATATATCGACGGAGTTCCGACATGGCCTACATTCTTTTATATGTCGATGACATAATCCTTATTACCTCCACTCAGACCCTTCGCAAATCTATTATGTCACTTTTAGCATCCGAGTTTGCGATGAAGGATTTGGGTCCACTGAGTTATTTTTTGGGTATTGCTGTCTCTCGTCATCCTAGTGGCATCTTTCTCAGTCAAAGTAATTATGCCTCAGAGATCATCGAACGTGTTGGCATGGCGTCTTGCAAACCGTCAGCCACTCCTGTTGACACCAAACAGAAACTTAGCACCTCCTCTGGCACACCTTATGAGGATCCCTCTTTATATCGGAGTCTTGCAGGGGCTTTACAATATCTCACCTTCACTCGACCTGACATATCATATGCAGTTCAACAAGTTTGTCTTCACATGCATGCACCTCGCACCGAACACATGCTGGCTCTCAAGCGCATTCTGCGCTATGTTCAGGGTACACTACATTTTGGATTACATTTATCACCATCCCCTATTACACAGCTCATCTCCTACACTGACGCTGATTGGGGCGGGTGTCCCGACACTAGACGCTCCACATCTGGTTATTGTGTGTTTCTCGGCGACAATCTTATCTCTTGGTCTTCCAAAAGGCAACCGACTCTCTCGCGTTCTAGTGCTGAAGCAAAATATAGAGGTGTTGCTAATGTTGTCTCTGAGTCGTGTTGGATACGTAATCTTCTTCTGGAGCTCCATTTTCCTATTCCTCAGGCCACTTTGGTGTATTGTGACAATGTTAGTGCCATTTATCTCTCTGGTAATCCTGTGCAACATCAGCGCACAAAACATATTGAGATGGACATTCATTTTGTTCGGGAAAAAGTAGCTCGTGGTCAGGCACGCGTTCTTCATGTTCCTTCCCGACATCAGATTGCAGACATCTTCACCAAAGGGCTTCCCCGCATTCTCTTTGATGACTTTCGGACCAGTCTAAGCGTCCATGAACCTCCCGCTTCGACTGCGGGGGTGTGATAGAATAGAATATTGCAGTCATTAAGAATAATTATATGTCTAATTATTTGTATTTATTCTCATTTATATTTGTCATTATTCATAGGCTTGACTAGACTATGATCATTGTATATATATACACTCTTGAGAATATCAATCAGATAAGCATTCCATTATCTTACAAGATTACCAACGAGGATTGCTCTTAGTCATAGAGGAATATTACTTTCTCCGCATGATCTGCCTTGTGTTTTCTGCTTCTTTTTTAATGAGGATTGTGACCATATATTTTTTCGCTGCCCTTTTAGTAAAGGAGTGTGGGAGGCGGTGTATAATTGGGTTGGTAAATCTCTCCCAACAAGTGTAGTAGGGTGGAATCATTTTCTGTTATTTGGCGACATGGTAAAAACAAAAAAAGGAGGGCGGATTAATCATTTGATTTGGTTGGCTACTACGTGGAACCTTTGGAAGCTAAGAAACAACGTGGTTTTCAATGAAGTTATTCCAAATTCTATTTCCCTAGTGGACGATGTAAAAACATGTTTTGGGTGTGGTTTAGCAATCGGTATGGCCGAAATTCTAGTTTTTCTTTTTCGAATTGGCTTTATGATCCTCTGTCTTGTATCCAAAGCATATTATAATTTGCTTTGAGTTGTAAGGGATTGAGTACCTCTTGTACTCCCTTATAATATATTTTGCTTATAAAAAATAAAAAACTGATCAAATTTATTTTGTTGTTGTTGGGGTATTTGACTATCTCTCCAATTTGTAGAAACTTTTTGTGGTATTCACTATTAGTATCTAGTTCACAATACCGCCTAATTTGATTAGGAGGTCAGTTATGGCAACAAGTGGTTTCAGCCCTCTTCCGATCACAGTTGAGGGGTCACACTGTCATCCTCCCCGGTTTGTAGAATTTTCAAGTTTCAAACCACTTATTTTGTTGTGTTTTCTTTTCTTATATAATATATGTGGTTGCTTCTTCAAATCCTTATAATTGAAATGTATTAAATTTGAGAGAAATACAAAGAATTTTGAAATCCCTGGATAATTTGCTTCGATCCTAATTTAGTGAAGATTGAATTATTGCACACGCAATCCGTGTGGAGACGATCTTACTTACTACTTTATTACTTGAATGATTTTGTACATTTGCAAAAGAGTCATCAATAATATTAGTTAATTTTGTGGAAAACTCCTCTAGAACCTTCGCTATTTTAAGGCGTTTTTTCGGGGAATTCGCCGCTTCCCCTTATTTATGCCTTTAGCTGCTCCACAATGCTCTCACATTAACATGTGTTTTTAGGGCACATGTTAGCTTGACCCATCCTTCCTGAGGCTGCTTCCAACCAATGAAAATAGTATCGTATTGATGCATCCATCCCTTCAAATGATTTTGCTTGTATTTATCAATCTCCATAGCCATCTTGAGGATCACATGAGTTGGGTTGGTAGTTCGACGAAAGTCTTCTTCAAAAATACTCTTATTTCTCCACATCCACAAGTGCCGACATGTTACCATGAAAGTAGTCTGCCACTCTCTATTATGTGAACTCGTCATATTTATTATCGAATATCCATTCTCTGCAAGTCAAAGAAAAGAAATTAGTAATGTGAGTTGAGGCTACTAGCCTAATCTAAATTTGCATTGCATGGACACAATCCCTCAAAACATGGATAATAGTTTCATCTCCATTCCCACAAGCAACGCAGACGGGACTTATACCATTCCCCCATCTGCTTCTGCGATAGTTCGTTAAGGCGCTCATGAGCAGCAGTCCACATAAAATTTTATGAGATGTTAATAAGTTCAATATGAATAACACATCAAGACAAACTTATAGAATACAAATATCTTTATCAAAATCCAATCCACACAAAGTTTTAACTATATTTATAAGTGAAGGAAATTAAACATGATGGCACTCAAGAGATTTGTGTTATTAATTACAATATGAACTTTTTGGACAAAGTAGTACTATATAATATAATAAAGTTCCTTCCTTAACATCTTACTAGATTATAGTTTTATGTTTCCACTTTGCGTAGAATAATATGAGCACCATATTGTGGTCGAAGAGTAATCGTTGTGGATGGAGCATGAGCATATGTTGGTGAAAGTTCAAATGAGAAATGTTGCAAAATCATTGCCATTGCCATCTTTGCTTCCAATAGAGAAAAATTTTGCCCTAAGCAAATTCTAGGACCCCATCCAAATGGAAAAAATGAAACTCTGCCATTTGTTGCTTGATAATTACAGAGACGAAACAGCGCCATACATAGAGGGATACGAGTAGTTAGGGACTAGGGTTCGTGAGTAGTTAGGGTTCGTGAGTGTTAAAGGGTTTCTGAAAGAGAGATTCGAGTGGTGAAGGGTTTCAATCGTGTGAGTAGTGTTCTGGATTAAGGGTAGTTAAGGGTTTCAATTGTGGTGAATGGTTTCAGGTGAATAAGTGTTATGGGTTCGTGAAAGAGAAGAAGTATGAATTCGATGATGATGATGATGATGATGATGATGAGGGAAGAGGGTGGTTCAAACAATTTGGGGTTTTAGGGTTCAATTTAAGTGAGGTGAACAAGAGAGTGACTTAGGTGTGGTTTATTGTGGAGTTCGTTTATTGTGTAAGAATAATGCTAGCAACACACTTTTTAACAAACACACTCTCTTTTATTGGTTGAAATTCACATGGGTCCCATAACAAAATGTGGACCCATATAACTTTTAAGGGACTCATATAAATTTTAACCAATAGAAGAGAGTGTGTTAGAGTGTGTTTGTTAAAGAGTGTGTTGCTAGCACTCCTCATTGTGTAAACAATTTCAATGGTTTGGCTTTATTTTTTGTCTAGTTAGTAGTAATATTTGATTTTTTTTTAGTAATTTGTAAAAAAAATAACCTTGCATCAGCTTTGCTGTCGCTAATAATCAGTCTCCAAATTGGTCTCTATAATCACTTAGCGACCGATCTAGCGACCGCAATATTAGTCGCTAATAATCGGTCTCTAATTTGGTCTCTGTAATTATTTAGCGACCGATTTAGCGACTGATTTTTTTTTAACTTTGACGCCCGAAATTCAGTTTCTAATTCGGTCTCTATAGCGACCGAATTATTTCGGTCGCTAAATCGGTCTCTAAAAGCGAATTTTCTAGTAGTGTACCATTCCCCCATCTGCTTCTGCGATAGTTCGTTAAGGCGCTCATGAGCAGCAGTCCACATAAAATTTTATGAGATGTTAATAAGTTCAATATGAATAACACATCAAGACAAACTTATAGAATACAAATATCTTTATCAAAATCCAATCCACACAAAGTTTTAACTATATTTATAAGTGAAGGAAATTAAACATGATGGCACTCAAGAGATTTGTGTTATTAATTACAATATGAACTTTTTGGACAAAGTAGTACTATATAATATAATAAAGTTCCTTCCTTAACATCTTACTAGATTATAGTTTTATGTTTCCACTTTGCGTAGAATAATATGAGCACCATATTGTGGTCGAAGAGTAATCGTTGTGGATGGAGCATGAGCATATGTTGGTGAAAGTTCAAATGAGAAATGTTGCAAAATCATTGCCATTGCCATCTTTGCTTCCAATAGAGAAAAATTTTGCCCTAAGCAAATTCTAGGACCCCATCCAAATGGAAAAAATGAAACTCTGCCATTTGTTGCTTGATAATTACAGAGACGAAACAGCGCCATACATAGAGGGATACGAGTAGTTAGGGACTAGGGTTCGTGAGTAGTTAGGGTTCGTGAGTGTTAAAGGGTTTCTGAGAGAGAGATTCGAGTGGTGAAGGATTTCAATCGTGTGAGTAGTGTTCTGGATTAAGGGTAGTTAAGGGTTTCAATTGTGGTGAATGGTTTCAGGTGAATAAGTGTTATGGGTTCGTGAAAGAGAAGAAGTATGAATTCGATGATGATGATGATGATGATGATGAGGGAAGAGGGTGGTTCAAACAATTTGGGGTTTTAGGGTTCAATTTAAGTGAGGTGAACAAGAGAGTGACTTAGGTGTGGTTTATTGTGGAGTTCGTTTATTGTGTAAGAATAATGCTAGCAACACACTTTTTAACAAACACACTCCAACACACTCTCTTTTATTGGTTGAAATTCACATGGGTCCCATAACAAAATGTGGACCCATATAACTTTTAAGGGACTCATATAAATTTTAACCAATAGAAGAGAGTGTGTTAGAGTGTGTTTGTTAAAGAGTGTGTTGCTAGCACTCCTCATTGTGTAAACAATTTCAATGGTTTGGCTTTATTTTTTGTCTAGTTAGTAGTAATATTTGATTTTTTTTTAGTAATTTGTAAAAAAAATAACCTTGCGTCAGCTTTGCTGTCGCTAATAATCAGTCTCCAAATTGGTCTCTATAATCACTTAGCGACCGATCTAGCGACCGCAATATTAGTCGCTAATAATCGGTCTCTAATTTGGTCTCTGTAATTATTTAGCGACCGATTTAGCGACTGATTTTTTTTTAACTTTGACGCCCGAAATTCAGTTTCTAATTCGGTCTCTATAGCGACCGAATTATTTCGGTCGCTAAATCGGTCTCTAAAAGCGAATTTTCTAGTAGTGTACCATTCCCCCATCTGCTTCTGCGATAGTTCGTTAAGGCGCTCATGAGCAGCAGTCCACATAAAATTTTATGAGATGTTAATAAGTTCAATATGAATAACACATCAAGACAAACTTATAGAATACAAATATCTTTATCAAAATCCAATCCACACAAAGTTTTAACTATATTTATAAATTATAAGTGAAGGAAATTAAACATGATGGCACTCAAGAGATTTGTGTTATTAATTACAATATGAACTTTTTGGACAAAGTAAGTAGTACTATATAATATAATAAAATTCCTTCCTTAACATCTTACTAGATTATAGTTTTATGTTTCCACTTTGCGTAGAATAATATGAGCACCATATTGTGGTCGAAGAGTAATCGTTGTGGATGGAGCATGAGCATATGTTGGTGAAAGTTCAAATGAGAAATGTTGCAAAATCATTGCCATTGCCATCTTTGCTTCCAATAGAGAAAAATTTTGCCCTAAGCAAATTCTAGGACCCCATCCAAATGGAAAAAATGAAACTCTGCCATTTGTTGCTTGATAATTACAGAGACGAAACAGCGCCATACATAGAGGGATACGAGTAGTTAGGGACTAGGGTTCGTGAGTAGTTAGGGTTCGTGAGTGTTAAAGGGTTTCTGAGAGAGAGATTCGAGTGGTGAAGGATTTCAATCGTGTGAGTAGTGTTCTGGATTAAGGGTAGTTAAGGGTTTCAATTGTGGTGAATGGTTTCAGGTGAATAAGTGTTATGGGTTCGTGAAAGAGAAGAAGTATGAATTCGATGATGATGATGATGATGATGATGAGGGAAGAGGGTGGTTCAAACAATTTGGGGTTTTAGGGTTCAATTTAAGTGAGGTGAACAAGAGAGTGACTTAGGTGTGGTTTATTGTGGAGTTCGTTTATTGTGTAAGAATAATGCTAGCAACACACTTTTTAACAAACACACTCCAACACACTCTCTTTTATTGGTTGAAATTCACATGGGTCCCATAACAAAATGTGGACCCATATAACTTTTAAGGGACTCATATAAATTTTAACCAATAGAAGAGAGTGTGTTAGAGTGTGTTTGTTAAAGAGTGTGTTGCTAGCACTCCTCATTGTGTAAACAATTTCAATGGTTTGGCTTTATTTTTTGTCTAGTTAGTAGTAATATTTGATTTTTTTTTAGTAATTTGTAAAAAAAATAACCTTGCGTCAGCTTTGCTGTCGCTAATAATCAGTCTCCAAATTGGTCTCTATAATCACTTAGCGACCGATCTAGCGACCGCAATATTAGTCGCTAATAATCGGTCTCTAATTTGGTCTCTGTAATTATTTAGCGACCGATTTAGCGACTGATTTTTTTTTAACTTTGACGCCCGAAATTCAGTTTCTAATTCGGTCTCTATAGCGACCGAATTATTTCGGTCGCTAAATCGGTCTCTAAAAGCGAATTTTCTAGTAGTGTACCATTCCCCCATCTGCTTCTGCGATAGTTCGTTAAGGCGCTCATGAGCAGCAGTCCACATAAAATTTTATGAGATGTTAATAAGTTCAATATGAATAACACATCAAGACAAACTTATAGAATACAAATATCTTTATCAAAATCCAATCCACACAAAGTTTTAACTATATTTATAAATTATAAGTGAAGGAAATTAAACATGATGGCACTCAAGAGATTTGTGTTATTAATTACAATATGAACTTTTTGGACAAAGTAAGTAGTACTATATAATATAATAAAATTCCTTCCTTAACATCTTACTAGATTATAGTTTTATGTTTCCACTTTGCGTAGAATAATATGAGCACCATATTGTGGTCGAAGAGTAATCGTTGTGGATGGAGCATGAGCATATGTTGGTGAAAGTTCAAATGAGAAATGTTGCAAAATCATTGCCATTGCCATCTTTGCTTCCAATAGAGAAAAATTTTGCCCTAAGCAAATTCTAGGACCCCATCCAAATGGGAAAAATGAAACTCTGCCATTTGTTGCTTTCGAAATTCCTCCAGAAAATCGCTCGGGATTGAACATCTTAGCATCATCACCCCATAGTTCGCAATCATGGTGAAGCAAAAGAATTGGTAAGAAAACCTCTACTCCGCCTGGTAATGTCAAATTTCCAAGTTTCACATCATTCTGAACATTTCGAGCTAGGCCAATTACGGGCGGGTATAACCTAAGAACCTCGTACAAAATCATGGTGACCTATCACAAAAATTTTATTGTTAGATTATTTTCTTAGAAACAAGTCAGTTATTTTGAGAGCGATGAATTCATATAATAATACTTACGATCTTTAGGTTATTTAGCCCATCAAAATCTGGTTTCTTATTGCCGAAGAAATTCAATACTTCATCCCTTGCACACGTTTGCCAATCGGGGTACCTACTCAACAATATCATTGTCCAAACAAGCAAAACTGAAGTAGTCTCTTGTCCCGCAAAGTAGAACAACTTGCATTCCTCTATTACATCGTCAATACTCATTCCCACATTCTTGTTGCTTTCATTTTCTTCAATTTCCTTTTGATTTGATTCAAGAAGAATACCCAATAAGTCATTCTTAGTTGATTCCCCTGCCTTTAATGCTTTCTCCCTCTTGTTAATCATATCTTTAAGCGAAGACTTTATATCGTTGTTGACTTCATTCATCCTCTTATGGACAATGGTAGGTAAAAACCTACAAACAAAAATGTCGGCCGCCTTTTAGTAATTAACTCGAAGTGTTGATTTGTTATGAAATAAATCACTATTAGAAAATGCTAAAGTAACGATAGAAATTAGAGACGCGAAAATGTTTAGGGTTAAAAATTAAGTACTATGATATAAATATTAGACTTACATCCATAAAGGGATTAAAGATTTCATTACAGCTTTTGTTATAAGTTCAGCTTGTTCTCTTTGAAGTTGAAATATTCTTTTTCCTTCTTCATAACTACTTCCAAATGCGGTTCGAGAAATAGCATCACTGGCTAAATTCTGAAGGGAAGGCCAAACATCAATTTCACATGATCCATCTGAAGACAACATTCCCTCCCAATTGCTAATCAAATCATTGCAACTTGTGAAGAAAGCTGGTGTCATAATCTGTGGTGTAATAATAAAGAAATAATAACTAATAGTTCAAATTTGTGTCAAAATGAGTGCATAAATATTTAGATTTTAGAGCAAGGGGCATTAAAATGTGTAGTATAGGGAAACTAACCTTCAATTTTTCTAAGTGAAAAGCAGGGTTGATTAGCCTTCTATGCTTGCTCCATTTTTCTCCTTCATGACTAGCAACACCACTAGCTAGTAACTTGAAAATCTTATAATTGGTTTTTGGAAATTCAGAGATTTTGTTCAATACATCTTTTATTTGCTCAGGTTCTGTGAGAGTCACCCTTGGTTTTATTCCAAACCAAATAAAAGAATTCTTTCCTGCATACAATTATCAACCCTATAAGCACTTTTAGATAGGAAACTGATAATTAATGGCCTGAACCAACTCTCTCAACCCTCTCTCTTGTTAAAGCTCCAAAGATTTGTCACTTCTCATATGAAAGTTGACACACTACAAAACATTTTCCAATGAAAACTAGAATAATTTTTATGATTCGAACATTCCTTCTGGTCACACATATAAAAAAAAAAAGTAGGGAAAAAATAACAATTAAATAATTACTATATGATTTGAAATGTTTTTAAGTATGACTAAAAGAGGTGATTAAAAGAGGTGACACACAAGAATTGCTCTAAAAACTAGTGGACAATAGTAGTAGTTACTTTTGTGCAAACTATCACTAATAGACGGGATCAGGTTGTCTCCTGCAACATTATGACCGATTTGAGCACCAGATCTGCTCCAGTGTAAAGTACACTGGAGATAATTCATCTCCTTAATAGACTTATTGCACCATGATGTTTCGTCTATGTCCCAAAATATAAGTAAAGATTGATTAAGAAAAGTGAATGTTTTTAGATGGATGTTGTGTAGTAGTGGTAATTAGGAGTGGCAAAACGGACCAATCCACTGGCGCACCACTATCAACCTTTTTGAAAGGGGGGAGGCCAGACCAACATAGGTGAGCGTGCTGTAACTCCCACCTCACCTTGACACCGGACGGATTGAACCGTCAAAATAACGAAACTCAAGGTAACCCAACAATCATTACATAAGTTATTAAAATCTAAGTTTATTGGTTTGTAGCGAGAAAATATGCTAATGGCTGCAAAAATATTACTGACTAAGCATAACATAACAGGTTAAATTGATTTTCCAGTGGGCACAACCTATTTTGCAACTCTACTAGTAGTAGAGACTAAGCATTGCATAGGATTCTCAATAGCTCTTAGTTGCTGTCTGATCCTTTGCAACCTCTCCTGTGTTAGAAATAATATAAAATCATTGATGGGGCTCTAATCCAAACCAATCCAAATAAAAACCGATAACCGATCCAAAAAAACCGAAAACCGCAAAAAATCGAAGTTTTTTGGATGTGTTTGGATGTTCTTTTGTGAAAACCGCTGGATCGGATCGGATTTCGGATTAATTTCTTAAAACCGATCCAATCCGAACCAAACCGCATACATATATTTTAATATTTATTTATCTTTTTATTAGTATAAATATATATATTGCATTAACCTTTTTTATTCATTTTAAATTTTGTTAATATTATATGTTAGTTTAATTTAATCTATTTTTTTTACTTTTTATATGTTTCGAATATAATTGGTAATTGTCATTCCAAAATATTAATTTTCAATATATTCTATGTTATATTTTACATCAAACTTAATATTTATTTTGTCAAAAATGTCAAACTATTATTTTGTAGCGTTTTTTATAATATTTATATTTATTAAAAAAAATTACAATTTATAATTTGGATATCCAAAAACCGATCCAAATTAAACCGCGTAATATTGGATCGGATTGGATCGGATTTTGTTTATTTGTCATCCAAAATCGAACCAAACCGCAAATGAATTTATTTTTGGATCGGATGAGTTTTTGCCTCAAAACCGATCCAAACCGAACCGCGAACACCCCTATTTATAAGTGAAGGAAATTAAACATGATGGCACTCAAGATATTTGTGTTATTAATTACAATATGAACTTTTTGGACAAAGTAAGTAGTACTATATAATATAATAAAATTCCTTCCTTAACATCTTACTAGATTATAGTTTTATGTTTCCACTTTGCGTAGAATAATATGAGCACCATATTGTGGTCGAAGAGTAATCGTTGTGGATGGAGCATGAGCATATGTTGGTGAAAGTTCAAATGAGAAATGTTGCAAAATCATTGCCATTGCCATCTTTGCTTCCAATAGAGAAAAATTTTGCCCTAAGCAAATTCTAGGACCCCATCCAAATGGGAAAAATGAAACTCTGCCATTTGTTGCTTTCGAAATTCCTCCAGAAAATCGCTCGGGATTGAACATCTTAGCATCATCACCCCATAGTTCGCAATCATGGTGAAGCAAAAGAATTGGTAAGAAAACCTCTACTCCGCCTGGTAATGTCAAATTTCCAAGTTTCACATCATTCTGAACATTTCGAGCTAGGCCAATTACGGGCGGGTATAACCTAAGAACCTCGTACAAAATCATGGTGACCTATCACAAAAATTTTATTGTTAGATTATTTTCTTAGAAACAAGTCAGTTATTTTGAGAGCGATGAATTCATATAATAATACTTACGATCTTTAGGTTATTTAGCCCATCAAAATCTGGTTTCTTATTGCCGAAAAAATTCAATACTTCATCCCTTGCACGCGTTTGCCAATCGGGGTACCTACTCAACAATATCATTGTCCAAACAAGCAAAACTGAAGTAGTCTCTTGTCCCGCAAAGTAGAACAACTTGCATTCCTCTATTACATCGTCAATACTCATTCCCACATTCTTGTTGCTTTCATTTTCTTCAATTTCCTTTTGATTTGATTCAAGAAGAATACCCAATAAGTCATTCTTAGTTGATTCCCCTGCCTTTAATGCTTTCTCCCTCTTGTTAATCATATCTTTAAGCGAAGACTTTATATCGTTGTTGACTTCATTCATCCTCTTATGGACAATGGTAGGTAAAAACCTACAAACAAAAATGTCGGCCGCCTTTTAGTAATTAACTCGAAGTGTTGATTTGTTATGAAATAAATCACTATTAGAAAATGCTAAAGTAACCATAGAAATTAGAGACGCGAAAATGTTTAGAGTTAAAAATTAAGTACTATGATATAAATATTAGACTTACATCCATAAAGGGATTAAAGATTTCATTACAGCTTTTGTTATAAGTTCAGCTTGTTCTCTTTGAAGTTGAAATATTCTTTTTCCTTCTTCATAACTACTTCCAAATGCGGTTCGAGAAATAGCATCACTGGCTAAATTCTGAAGGGAAGGCCAAACATCAATTTCACATGATCCATCTGAAGACAACATTCCCTCCCAATTGCTAATCAAATCATTGCAACTTGTGAAGAAAGCTGGTGTCATAATCTGTGGTGTAATAATAAAGAAATATTAACTTATGCTCAAATTTTGTGTCAAAATGAGTGCAATAATATTAAATTTCAGAGCATGTATTTTGAAAATGGGGCATAAAAATTGTGTAGTATAGGGAAACTAACCTTCAATTTTTCTAAGTGAAAAGCAGGGTTGATTAGCCTTCTATGCTTGCTCCATTTTTCTCCCTCATGACTAGCAACACCACTAGCTAGTAACTTGAAAATCTTATAATTGGTCTTTGGAAATTCAGAGATTTTGTTCAATACATCTTTTATTTGCTCAGGTTCTGTGAGTGTCACCCTTGGTTTTATTCCAAACCAAATAAAAGAATTCTTCCCTGCATACAATTATCAACCCTATAAGCACTTTTAGATAGGAAACTGATAATTAATGGCCTGAACCAACTCTCTCAACACTCTCTCTTGTTAAAGCTCCAAAATTTGTCACTTCTCATATGAAAGTTGACACACTACAAACCATTTTCCAATGAAAACTATAATAATTTTTATGATTCAAACATTCCTTTTGGTCACACATATAAAAATAAAATAAAAAAAAGTAGAGAAAAAATAACAATTAAATAATTACTATATGATTTCAAATGTTTTTAAGTATGACTAAAAGAGGTGATTAAAAGAGGTGACACACAAGAATTGCTCTAAAAACTAGGGACAATAGTAGTAGTTACTTTTGTGCAAAAACTATCACTAATTGACGGGATCAGGTTGTCTCCAGTGACATTATGACTGATTTGAGCACCGGATCTGCTCCACCGTAAAGTACACTGGAGATAATTCATCTCCTTAATAGACTTATTGCACCATGATGTTTCGTCTCTGTCCCAAAATATAAGTAAAGATTGATTAACAAAAGTGAATGTTTTTAGTTCAAATTTTGAACCAATTCTACATCAAAAATTTGAATCCATATTATTTTTTATATAAATTATTATTATACTTATTAATTAAATTTTAAAAATTGAACCCCTAACAAAGGTTTTTTTTGCTCCGCCACTGCTTTTAACAAAGTTACTACCATAACTTTTATTTAAGTAATTTAATTGTCAAAATTTTACCATTTAAAATAAATAAATTACAATATTTTTATTAACTAAACTAAGGAGATTTTCAAAATTTCAACTACTTTTCTAAAAATCCAAAAACTTTATTAAGAGTTTTACTACAAGGGACCAGTCACCAGTGGAGTGTACTACTACTAGAAAGATGACTGGACATCTAAGATTGAGCAAAGTACAAACATACCATGAATTTTAACACTATGATGGATGTAAGGATTGACACGTGGCAATATGTCATCGGTAAGATTCATTGATTTTGATCTTGCTTCCTTTTCCATCTTAAAAAGATCCTTTGTGTCTCCAACTAAAATCCTATATGGATTCCCTTGAAGCCCTTGTTCTCTTAACAACTTCTCTAACTTCTTTGGCCTTAACCACAACCAATTCAAAACCTTCCATGCCCATATCAAACAAAGTGTCACAAGGATGAGAATTATGCTTGAAATCCATTCCATTTTTTGTTTGTAATAATTAGTGGGGCAAAGAATAGAGATAATAATGTAACAAATGAAATAAAAGGTAGTGAAAGTTTGTGTGTGTATGCCAAATATGGACCATAGATTTTATAGGATTTTGGTGGCTAAAACTATGATGTCCGGCACAATTTTCAATGTTATCCTTTTGTTCTTTTCTATCCGTATTTATCTTTTTGTAGTAAAAGGATTTATTATCAATAATGCCTTGTCGGCCCTCAATATAGTCACCGAGGTAGCAATTTTTTTAGTAATTCAACATTTAATGATATAAGAAATTTAATGTTTTAAAAGTCAAAATGCACAAATTAGCATTTAATACTTTCTATTTTTGCTTCCTTAACATGTGTCTTAAGGGCACAAGTTAACATTCTCCTTTTTTTAATAAATAAAGAGATATGCTAACTTTTTAAATAGTAAATTTTTATGAAGTTTTTATGAAAATGAATAACGTGCTTTGAAAAATGAATGTTTGACCCAAGAGACACTCATGATAAATTGAGATTCAAATTTTGGTAATGCATGTATTCGACTTAATGATTTATGTATTTTTATTAGTTGAATTTGAATAAAAATGTCATATTCCGTACTGTTACCCGCACCTAGGCAATATAGGGTGTAACTTATTCTTTCAATTCCTTCGTTTAAACTATTGTATTTACAAATTACAATTTTACATTTTTCTATCCAGTCAAATAATTTACTTTTTTAAAATCTATACTTAATTACGATCTATATATAATACCCATTCACTCCATTTAGTATATTTTTATTATCAAATAATATTAATTTTTTTTAACAAATTGAAATTCTGTTTTTGGTAGGACAGATGTCTTACACAATGTCTGGGACAACTGTGTAGATTACTAGATGTCTCAGACACTTGGTTCGACAACTGAATCGCATGATCAACTTAAAAATACTGAAGTAAGAGAAATACTTCTCTAGGCACAAACCCAAATATTTGTTGTTAGGCACACTCACAAGATATAAAAAAAATAAAAATAAAAATGGTTAAAGTAATATATTTGATGTGACAATTTTATTTTTTTATTTTTTATTTTTTTTATTTGTGTGTGTGCCTAAATCTTGTGCTCAAAAGCTTGTGTCCAGGCAAGTGTTGCTCAGTAAGTAAAATACTGAAAACAATAACGACACAAGTAAATGTTAATTCAGTTCAGTGCAAACCACACCTACTTTGGGGGATACCAATCCAAGAAAGGAAACCGACTACTCCGAATTAATACTTAGTCTTACAACGCATACCAAAACCTATTGATATGTATGCATTTTCTTAATCCTATATGAGTTACTGCCCACTTTCCTCTCACCACTATCACAAGTGATGGTTCTTCTTCTTTGTCGTTCTTCAATGTTGAATACACATTCAACAACCAAACATCTAATCGCAACTAAAAGCCGGTATCACTTTGCACAGTGGGTACAAAGTCTTGGACTCGCACTCTTCAGTTATTGCTCGTGCTTCAAAACGTATGCTTTAGTCTCTATTTATAGCCATGTTTTTCTTTTGATTTGTAGTTTTTTGAGATGCACGCTAATAGGGGATTTTAGTTTGAAAACAAACTTTTGATTTAAAACTTCCTTCATAAGATAAAAGATTCATATTGATCTTTTCGACACCTCCTCTTGATTGTAGAGATCGTGAGATGTCAGCTCATATGATTCAGTTTTAAAACAAACTTTGTTTTAAAAAAAACTCCATAAGATAAAAGATTTAATCTTATCATTTATCAAAGTTAGTTATGATCCCCAATCATATCTAACACTTAGGTTCGATAACAAACTTTATTATATCACCATAAACAGCTGACAATCTTTGAATTCACGCGAGTAACAACATGAGAGATTTGCGTGTATTTAATAAGCTTTAAGTTCTTCAGCTTGCTGTACTGGGGGCAAGATGTCGTACGCCATTGTTTGGGACATCTTGTTCAACATGTTGCACGTACATGTATTCTCCCCCTGAGTAAGACGTCTGGCGCATCTTGTTCAACATGTTGCACCTGCACATCTTATACTTGCACAAGTTGTTTTAGCTGTATAAAGCTTTTCATCTGGTTCGTGAGATTTCTTCTTTTGGTGTCATTTGAAACCTGTTGAGAATGATGCTGGTCTCACAACCAAAGCTTCCTTCACTGCAAAGAACTAACTTTGAAATTGTGTTCTTTCTCTTTTATATATATTTCTTGGTGATGATTGATATTTGAAAGAAAGCATACACTTCACATTGTAATCACTAAGAAAAATATGTAAACAAGTAATTGAAGGTAAGAAAATGGATATATGAAAGATAGGATGGAAATTAAAGAGGATTTGTTAAGCATGTCAAGTCAAAGCGGAACAAGAGAGGTTTTATATTGTGCTTTATGTATTAATCTGAAATTTAAAGGTGGATCAATCGAAGGGTCAGGATCCAGCAGCAGGCACCGCAGCAGAGGTTGCCGCTGCTGAGGATCCAAATCGGGCCACTTATGTCTCCATTTTTTCAGTCATGACTCTCCGGTACGATGGTTCTCCACTTTTCCAGTGATTAGTTTGTTCTTTTTGCATATAAGATCAGACTTCGCTTTTCCAGTGATTAGTTTGTTCTTTTTGCATATAAGATCAGACAAACAACGGATCTCGTTAATCCATTGTTTGTTAAAGTCGCCGGCAACCACCTTGCCCATCGGCTGGAATTTCCGCTGCCATCTCACCGATAAAGCTAGTTTTCCCAATTCAAATTTGATCTATTCTCTAACAAATCTCTACCGATCCAACATTCCTTTTCACCAACTACTGCTCTAACATACTCACTGGTGATTTCCTTGCCGTCCGATCTCTTTGTCGACAGAAAAGGAACGATTTTTCTGCAACGCGTAAACATGTTTATTGTTGGCATTTACTGTTCAAAGAAAAAAAGTGTGCTATAATTTTTTGGGTCTTGTTAACATGTGCATATAGGACACATGATAAGGTATCTTAATATAAAAATTTAACATTTAATGATACAAGACATTTAATGCTTGAAAAGTTAAAATGCACAAATTATAAGACATAATTTCTATTTTTACTACCTTAACATGTGCCATATATGCACATATATGGCACATGTTAACATTCTCCTAATTTTTTTTTATTTAATTTGCTGCTTTATTTTACTTCTACCAAGGTTAAACAAGTGGGACCCATTTAATTTAAGAGGTTGATTGTTCAAAGTTGATTCATCTAGTCTTCTTCGATCTTGATCTCCATCTCTTACTCTCTCTCTGTCTCTCTAAGTTATGAGATTATTCTTAAAATGACACTACTAAAATCTACTTATTTCCAAAGAGATTATATTATATATAAAATTAAAGCACAAAAAGTCTTGCTTAATAATTACAGTACTAACATATTTTGGTATTGAGCAGGATAAGTTTGTAAAAAATAAAACAATAAAAGTACAAGCTACACATAAGTCACACCATTACAAGCTACACATAAGTCACACCATCTTTCAATGAATATGTAGTTGGTATAAGTAAATTTCACTGAGACACAATTTTTAAGTACACTTTTAGATACACTCAGTCTAGCAGCAAACGTTACAACTCATGAAGTGAAGATTACCAGTCATCTGCTACATCTGTTGCTCCGAGAACAATCGCAATTGTAGCCACAAGAGCCTGCAAAAACAGTCTCAGAAAACTGGTGTTATTGTATGACAAAAGTGAAGTAATATTCTCATACATATTATAATTTGATACAAGAAATCCAAACAAGTTTTATAAGATATTTAATGCACAATCTAAATACATGACAAGTTCATCCATATACATTTATAAAACAACTTGTAAAATTTCAATAAGCTATTTTTTGCTTTTTTTCAATAAATTCTTTAGAAAAGCTTATGAACAAACCACTTAGTTAAACCCTCCAAAATATGTTGTTATATTAAATCAAACACTTCAAATTGAAGGCGTGTCAGAGTCAAGACAGCAACATATGTTGTTATATTAAATCACTTCCATTTTGTTAAAGTACTATGGTGTCTATGTGTCAGTGTCGTGTTTGTTTTAGTGATTCATGACACAGTTAAGATATTACCCAAAACGCTACATTAAATTCACTATAATCCCATTTTGTTTACCGTTGTTTTCTCCTTGCTTACATGCTTCTTTATATAGTGTACTTGGGTAACTAGTAGATTAATGAGGGCAAATGATGAAATTTCAAACATGTAATGGCACTAAGTATGCTATATAACCTAAAGACTTTACATAATTTAAGAACTGAAACAGGCTTCAACTGAAATAATGATTATGAAAGGATGGAATCACTTACAGCAATCAAACAAGCAATGTATCCAGGTTTCTCTCGGTAGTCTACTCTGGAACAAAGCATAATTATTGCCCCAACATACCATGGAATAGCAGCGAGAAAGAAACCCATTATAAACCTTCAAAGGACAAAACAATATTAGAAAAGCATAAAATGACAAATGTATGAATTAAAACTGGAAAGTGGACAGCACAAACAGAACAAACGTCAATGACTCAATGGTAAATGGTTCCAGCATGTTAACAAGGCGATAATAAACATGTAAAAAGGTGATATGGATTAAAACAATCTGAAGTACTACTTTAGTGTGTACTCTTCTTACTATCGCGGTATGTGATATTATATTCATTATTTGTCTTAGTTTTATAAATTTATGAGAAAATGGAAATTAGAAAATTGAAACACGTAAGGGGAATACAGTCATACACACTATATGAGAACTGCACATTTTCACAGAAGGGAAACATTATGAACCATACCCCCATCATGTTTGTATAAATAAAAGACCGAACGGATCCAACTGGTTCAAGTTTGTTGGTGTTATGAAAAAAAAAAAATCCTAACTAAGGCATGTAATAATACTTTCTATGAAATTTCTTAGCCAAGGAAACGTAAAATAGCATCCACAACAATCTATACAAAGACGTGAATCATGTCAAGAATTACTTGTTTCACAATTCACATGTAATTCAATATAATCAAATCAAAAAAACATATTCAATATCTGTAAACTTTAAGTCTTAACTCTCAAGTCTTTTATACTCCCTCCAGCCTTAATTATAAGCAAATCTCCACTTTTTAGATTCATTGAACAACTAATGTATCTGGTCAATATAGACCATATACATCAGTCATTTAATGAATCTAAAAAGTAACTAGTATTTGCTTCTAATTAAGGCCGGAGGGAGTATAGCATTGTATGTCAACTTTAATATACAAATATGATAGTCAATAAGCATAATGTTGAGTAGACAACTTTAATATACATCATTGCTTGAAATTTTTATGAAGAAAAAATTAATCAGAACAACTCATCATACACTTGTCCAAATAATAGCAACAAGTTTTTACCATTTTCCTTTGAACATTAAAGTCAGAAGAGATGGGGAAAATATAAAAAAGGTGTAGACACCAATTGACACAAACTGCTGAAAACTTAAAGCAGATTGCTGGAAGGTGACTTTTTCACAAAATTGTGAGTTAATGTTTGAGATGGGTCTCACGAAATAGCAAATGTTATGCTATTTCCCTCTTCTCTCCCTCTCAAATTGTAATATTCTTCAGAAATCACAAGCATGATGAAAAATTTGTGATACTCTACTCCTAGTAAGGAAATCGGCTATCATAAATTGAAAAGACAAAATTGCATCCATTAATTTAAATTTAAAATTTCAAAGAAGTCATTTTCCTTTTTTCAGATATAAAAGATCATATATCTTTCTAAACGACATGAATCATTAACATCCCCTTCAAAACTGAGAAAAAGTGTATGTTTTTTAACCAGAATGACCAGATTACTACGAAACCAGAAAAAAGAACAAAAACACTAATGCCCAAATGCACTAAATCAGAAAAAGCGACATATCTAAGAAACTGGTTTTAGACATAATATCACTAAAGGTCAACCACTGATTGAGTTTTATAGATTAAACGCCATTATGACCAGTTTCTTCAACTCATTATACACCAATCAAAGTAACGATCATATGTATACCCCTTCTACTTTGAACAGTAAAGTGAGAAAATGTGTAGAAACCAATTGACACAAACTGCTAACATTCAAAGCAGATTGCTGGCAGGTGGCCTTTTTCACAAAGCTACGGTTTGATGTTTGAGATGGGTCTCATGAAATGGAAAATTGTATGCCATTTCCATCATCCCTCTCGAATTGTAGTATTCTTCAGGGACGGAACTAGGTGTGACAGATTTGGGGCAGCCGCCACCCCCAAGTTCCAAAGATTTATTGGTATATATAGTTGAAGTTATATATTCGCCCCTCTGAATATTTTTGAATATGTGTTTACAAACTTTGAATATGTGGTTACAAACTACAGCTGCCACCTCAAATTCTAAAGTGCACCATCTAGTTTTCACAACACAACCATGCAATGTTATGCCATTTTCAGTAATTAAAAAATCTTCACATGCCACATACATACATATATTTAGAAGGGTTAATTAATAGGTGTTTAACTCCTGCAATATGGGCGAGTTTTGGTTTTACTTTGTAAATTTTGTTTTTTGGATTACCCCTTGTAATGTGAAGATTCTTTCGTATACCCCCTTATGGAATATGTTGACTTAAGATTCCACAAAAATGATGACGTGGCATGCTTAGTGAAAGGGGTAAATCAAAATTCAATAACATTACATGAGACAAAATGACAGAATCTTAAGTCAACATATTCCATGAGAGAGTAAACGAGAGAATCTTCACATTACAGGGGGCAATTAAAAAAAATTACAGGAGGTAAACCAAAACTCGCCCACATTGCAGGAAAACACCTTAAATTTTCGCACACGTTAAATTTTAAAAACAAAGACAAACGCACACGTTAAATTTTCGCCACCCTTAATAATTTTTCCTAGTTCCGTCCCCGGTATACTTCATAAACCAGCTCTTTAATACTATGATATGACGACTAATTTATTCAGCTTAAAATGATATTAGGTAGACACACCATCAAATTAAAAATCAGAATGGAATTAACATTTCAATATTCTCTTGGTGCAAACCCTCCCTCAATAAGACGAAAGGGAAAAAAAAATATTAGAAATCAAAGAGTGTATTTTCCTCATGCACGATAGACAATAGACAACTTTGAGAACCAATATGTAGATATAGCTTTGAATGCCGTATTATGAAAAGAAAAGCCAACTTATATATATATCGATCTATGAATCTATCTAACTATACACGTTATTGCAATCTAATCTGCAACTACATCGGAGACTGATAAATTAATTTACTTACAGGCACCAGCCACAACCAATACCACAACACCCCAGTCGCCTTTCTCTCACAGGTCTTCCTTCAGCAACTGCATATCCTGAATCAATATCACACAACAAAACAATCTCAAAATCTATCCCTCAAAATAAATGAACATAACCATGATCATTCACCAACCTTCAACATCAAATATATATAGGGCCTGTTTGGATTGACTTAGTTGAGCTTATCTACTGCCATAAGTTTTGTGAGACTGTTTGGGAGAACTTATTAGAACACCTTATGATAATATTCATAACTTTTTTTCGATTTATTTTCATAAGTTCTCCAATATAGCTTATGAAAATAGCTCGTAAGCTTATACATAAATGCTTATCATAATAAGCGTTTGTGTTATACGCTACAAAGAAGTTGTTTATCCAAACAGACCCTAAGTGAATAAATAAATAAGCAAAATCAATACTCCACAACAAAATTAAAGTCAACTCAAAGCTTAGCAACATTTCCCTAAACCCAATAATTTCATATGAGGACAGTTGACCTACCACTAAAACTAAATCTCACAGCTGCAAAGACAATATCAAAATCCAACCAATTTTGTCTATTAAACTCCAAAGACAAATTCCATTGTATTGTTCAACAACAAACAGTAAAAAACATATCCTTGATCATCCATGCCCATAACCACACATAGAAACCATTTCCAAAATTCGACCTTCAAAATCAAATATATTGATTGAATAAACAAAAAAACAAACAAACTCAATACTTCACAATAAAATTAAAGTCAACCCTAGCTTAGAACATTTCAATCATAGAGAGTTGATCTAATACTAACTCTCACAGTCACAGCTCCAAAACAAAAAATCACGAAAGTTCGAATCTTTGATCCAACCCATCATAGAGATCATCGAATACAACAACCCCAGAAAATCAAAATTTTCAAATTTTCATTTCCAACCTAAAAATCAAACTCAATAATTAAAAACCCTAAAACAATAGAAAGAAAGAATAAAGAGAAGTATAGAACAATACCGGGAAAAGCTTGGTAGCCATGAGGGTAATAGGGAGGAAGAGGTACGGAGGGGTCGGAGCCGGGAGGAGGGACGGGTTGAGGGAAACCGATGGCAGGGTATGGGTCGGTGTGAGGAGGAGGGAAGTTGGAGACACCTTGGAAAGTACCGTACTGAGGAGGTGGAAAAGGTTGAGATTGCGGCGGAGGAGGGTGGCCGGAGGAGGCTCCGAGTTTGTCTTTTTCGGTCATTTTTGTTTGATTGATGGGAGTTTTGGGGGTTTGGTGATGATTGGAGAAAGGTTTTGTGAAAAGAGTGTGAAAAATGTGTTTGTGCTTTGTGGTGTGGGAGATTGGAACTATGAATGAACTAATTAGGAAATTTAATATTATTGTTATGTGGACCCAATGAATTTTGTGAATTTGAAACGCAAATTAGAGTAATCTCTGTATGAAAAAAAAAGTACTCCGTCCTAAATTATAAGATAAAATAAAAAAATCACATTTATTAAGAAAAAGTAAAACATCAGAATTTGAAGTATGTTTTTGTGAGTTTTCCTTGGAATAAGTTGCATAGGAAGATGTAAAAACAATTTTTATTGGTTGTTGTTTATTAAGAAAATGAAAGAGAGAATAAATTAAATGCAATTTGCATTTAATTTTATGAAAATAAGAAAAAAACATTTTTAAAAATAATTTTTTCTCTTATAATTTGGGACAAAAAAATGAACTTTTTTTCCTTATAATTTGGGACGGAGGGAGTAATCTCTACTTCAAATCACTGTGAGTTATTATGCATAAGTGCATAAATAAATTTTCACCATCAAATAAAGCTCGTTTGAATTTGGTTTATTTTATAACTTATACAAATAAATAAATTTTTGTGTTAATTGAAAAGTTTTTATTGATAAAAATTATATCTTTATAAGTTGTTTTGTCATAAACTACCTTTTTTTTTTACTAAATATCATAAGCTACCATGAAAACCTTATAAAATTACATAAAAATTTATTTATTTGCATAAGTTATTTCGTATAAGCTAAAAAATAAGTCAATTCAAACAGACATTTTGTATTGTTAGGTAATTAACGGTTGAACTAACTTTTTTTTTAAAAAAAATAAAATATGTTTAATTAATATTTTCTTTTTTTTAAGTAAGATAGGGGTAAAATTAAAAGAAAAAAAAAAGATAAGTAATAAACTATAAGCTGCTTGAAATAGTGTTTGAAAAATAAACTATAAATTAGTAAAATAAGCTATAAATTTATTTTGAAAAACGTTTACCAAACAAGTTTTTTTATCATACAAAGCTTATAAACTATAAGCTCCAAATTTGGTCATACTAAACAAAGCCTTATTGTTTTTTGAGACCAGTAAACGAAATAAAAAATATTATTGAAAATATTATGTTTTCTACTTTTAAGAAGTTAATTATGCAAATTTTAAAATATTTTCACTATATGTGATTCTCTAGTAATTTTAAAAGTTAATGTAAATATATTTATAAGTATTCTTTGAACTTTTTGTAAAAAAAAGGTATTCTTTGAACATTAAGATTTCATTTGTTTTGTTGAGTTGAGGAGCATGACATCACCTAATTAATGAGATCATAAGTTTATTAAATATGTGGAAGAAAAGTTATAAAATGTCTCCCGGGTCTGATGCAGGCTCAGAAGCAAGCGTAAACCAAGAGCTGCATCAGCCTTCCCGCCCCGCAGCTCCTATCGATGGGTCGGCTTCCACAAGTAGTTCAGTTGAGCAGCTAGCTCCGGCTGAAAAACCTTACATAGCCCTCCTTCGGAATTTACACTTAAATATTTTCGATGAAGATGCTTTGAACCCAATTTAAAGTTCAATTCACATGATAAAAAATATACATGGGCTGATTTATCGTCTAATAATATTGCACTAAATACTCCTTTACCTGGTCAAATTTTTGAAAAACGATCCTAGTCTCTTATCATCACCCTTCATCCTAAATTTGTTTTATAAAATAGAAAAAGGAATACTAGTTTACTAGAGTAATCTTACTAAGTATTAGTGTATTTATTTACTAAGGTATACATGTAAATAATATTTATTAATTAGAGGTAGAATTAGAAGAAAAATAATTAATGTTGTAATGAAAATTGAAAAAAAAAAAACAGCTCATTTTGGAGCATGGACAATGGAATAATATCAATAAAAGAAATTCGTCAATATTTTTCTTTTCAAAATCTCTAGTGATAAACTCAATACACATTAGACATTAAAAAATGGTAAAAAAAATATAGGGTTCAAACTTCGAACGACAATCTAGCATATCAAATTTTACGCGACTCTCCCACCTATTAGACTATTCCTTTGGAATGGACTCTCATCATGTGTTAAGTTCTAACCTTAGTGTTTTCATTTCTTGAATTTCAACACCTCCCATGACTTATTCAAACCTTATTCCTCCATTTTTTATCCCATCAACACCACCACTCAATCTTCAGCACCCTCAAACATATATATCCTTTTCAACCGCAAACTCAAACATTCGATACTCCCATTTCAACTTTTCCAAATCCATTACCAAACTCATACCTTTCATATTACAACAACTCTCAACAACAAACTCATCACGTTTATTCACAACCTGTTGCAACATTTAAAAATTAAAATACTATTCAGAATTTTTTGTTTAAGTTTTCTTAGATTTTAGAAAAATATTAAAATGATTTGAAAGACTCTCCTCTTGCTATATATAGTTGAAAATTTAAAAGATTCTCAATGTTTTAAATGAACAAATGCAAGCCTCTCGTCTTGCTTTTAAACTGAAACTCCAATAACTCTCTAATTCATTTGTCTTGTAAAAAAATAAAAAAAAAACTCTCTAATTCATTTAAAGCTTTTACACATAATTTACAAGAGAAAACTCATTTAAAGCTTGGGCTAATGGATAATGGGCCAATATTTTTTGTTATGGACCAATTTTGTTGGACAAAAATCAGAATTTTTTGTCATTCCATCTCCCGTGTTTCTTTTCTACCCTCCATTTTTCCAGTTTTGTCTTTGTAAAAAAACATCGGAACATGTTTTTCGAAGTTTCTCTAGTTTAAATTTTGAAAAAATTCGAAAAACACATTCCAAAGTTTTTTCTCAAGGCAAAAAAATTTCGGAAAACGCGTTCCGAAATATTTATTTATGGACAAAAATGGAAAATTGGGGGTGCAAAGAGAAAAATTCCAAAAATCATACATGTCTTAAGGGTCCGTTTGGCCAAGCTTTTTTTGAGCTTATGCAATATAAATTAAGTTTTATGTTATTTTATAAGTTTACACTAGTGAAAATTGTAATTTTATAAGCTATTTTATCATAAACTACATTGAAAATTGTAATTGCATAAGTTGTTTACATAAGCTCTAAATAAGAGAGAAAAAAGTCAGACCAAACGATACCGAAGTCTCACTCCAACTTAATTCATCTAGGCCGCCTGATACTCGTTCAACCCGTAAACCTTCAGACTTGTTACTGAACCTTGAGACAAGGTTCAAGTGAACGTGTCTGCAATGATAGAGAGTTAGATTATAGTTAACTAAATAATTTAAATATTTAAGATAGAGGTAGAATTTATTTATATCGATATTTAGACTTTTACTTGAATTTTGGGTCTCTTAGGGTGTATTTGGCTGTGAGAAGAAAATGAGAAGAGAGGAATAAGTGAGAGAGAGTATGAGAAGAGAGAAAGATGTGAAAAATAGAGTAGATTTGATGGAATGATTGGTATATGAGAAAGAGAGGAGAAATGAAGAAGAGAGAAGTGTTGAATTTTAGTGGGTCTTTTTTTATATTTTCATTAGAATAATTACTTTTTTTTTTAGAGATTCATTAGAAATAGAATAATTTCAGTTCTCTAATAATTGGTGTTTTCATTGAGAGTTGAGCCACGAAAAGAGCTACCTATATGATGGATTAACGTGTCCACTGAATGCCGATAGGTGAGTGAAATCGCCAAAAGAAAAAGACTACTATCAGATTAGTGCCAATAGAATGAAAGCCGATCTAGACATCGACTCTTAAAGGACATAGCAATGTTATAAGTCCCACACAAATATGGTAAATATGATTCTTAAGCTATGAAGATCTTTCATTTAGACCAATCTTTTGAGTTTGACTCTCATTATATATACTTAATTGTCCTAACATAAATGGTCGAATGAAAACTTTTTATATGAGGTATCAATTGAGTGAACTAAAAAGACAAATATGATACATCGATCTAACTAAGAGACATTTTAAAAATGATTCTATGTTAAGAAGGTTTTCTTGCAACTCCTAAATGATAAAACTCATTTAGTTGAAGTAAAGGATACATGATTTATCATTTGTTACAAATAAAGGCTAGGAGAAAAACTATGGTTCAAATGTTCAAGTTTGCTTATGTTACAGTATTTGTTCTTTACCTATTTCTTGTTGTAACCAAAATCAACTGTGAGATATATATTCTCTCATTTTTTTTCAAATTTTCTTATTAATTTACATAAACTATTTTAACTAACTTCCATATTATTCATGTCTTATATCACAGCACATGATGATGATCATGATCATCCTCATCCTTGCATTCTTGACAGCGATTGTAATCATATTTGTCCCAGGTCTGAAATTCCTGTGTGTGTTTACAAAATTTGTTTCTGCCGTCATCCGAAATAGTTAAGTGACAAAAATTTATATATTTTTTTTTTGTTATGAAATTATATATTATTTCTAAGTATATAATTGTTAATTTTTACATTTTATTCTCTCATAATTTCTCTCACACTGATTTTTTTTTCTTTAAAGGAATTACTCTGGAAAGCTATGATGATCACCTTTGGGTTTAATGTTATTGCTTTATTTTATGGATTTTTTTATTGTCTCTTTGATGTGTAACTAAATTCATAACCAAGGATATATTTGATCTTCTGTCATTTTAGTATCTTATGTGTAACTTTATTTTATGGATGTTTGTTATTGTCTCATTTTAATATTTTATTTCCTTTAATTTTTTTTTTTTATTTATGATGTTGGCAATGAAGATCGAACCTAGGTCATCATGTATATTACCTTAATCTCTCACCACTTGACCAAACCTAGTGGCTTTATATTTGATTTCCTTTATATTTATTGAAGTAATGTGTTTTAAATCCTATAAAGATGAATAGCTAATCTTTTACATTTTAGCTCTATAGCATTGAACTCTGACATTTAAATGATAATCTTGCTAAACCTAACGTGTCAAAACATTGAAGGGTAGTTTTTAATTTATTATTATAGGATTTTGTCTACTTTGATAGATGACATCGATTTGGCATAAAGGTATGACAAAATTGGGCAAACAACCGTGGCTAATAGAGTAAATGCTGAATTTTTTGTAGTGTGTTGTAATTTAAATTTTTTTTATTATGGAAGTTTGACATGTTTTAGATTTTTGCTTCGATAATCAAATTTAAATTTACCTTGTGTTTTCTTTCACGACCTTCAAGATTCAAGAGGTTGGTTTTGTTACATGACCGCAAGACCTTATTTATAGATTACAACCAACAATGAAAGTTGTAACTGACTTAACAAACTAAAACATATTTTAACCTTTAATTTTAATTTATTTTTGTTGTTACCCATTTGCTGTTAAGGTGAGGAGTCACAAATATTCACTTTAAAATTTGGAGGCACAAACAAAATAATGTATAGAAAAAAAAAATCACTTTTTTTTTTCTCTTTAAAATATTGAAAAAATCCGGTACTCAACAAAATTCTAGATAACAAATATATAATCTCTTTTTATTTGAGGGATGTTACAAATTTTCTAATAAGGCTCTAAGAAAAATCCACCCCTTGACTAAAGCATTTGGTAGTACAAGTTTCCCTTTCAATACTATCCAAAAAAAGTGAAATCCCAACAGCCTGTAGAAGTCACAAAATTGAAGTACCATTGTCACAACACGATGCCAAAAAAAAATACCATTGTCACAACTAATCCATATTAGTTATTATGGAACTACTCTCTCCGTCCCAAAATATATAAGAAAAAATGAGTGAAAAAAACTTGATGTATTTGGTTAAAGATCTAGACCAAATACATTTATTTTTGTTGACCAATTTTTACTTATATTTTGGGACGGAGCCACGGAGTTTATGAAAATAATTAGGTAGAGTCACTTACTCCGATGAAACAAGCAAGGTAACCATATTTGTCTTGCATGTCTGCATTGAAACAAATCATAAGTAAAAATATTACTGCCCCAACCAACCATGGGATACCAAGTAGAAAGAAACCCAATATAAACCTGCATAGTACCAAAATGTATATTAGAAATAAAATTGGAATTTGTTTAACACCAATAGCAATAGAATCAATGGTTCCAGCATGTTAACAAATTTGAGAATTAAGTTATTTCTACAATTTAAACTTTTCACACCTATTAAAAAAATAAGGTTTTGTTTTAGGTAAATAAAAAGATGGTTAAGATGTGGATAAATGGAGAATTGAGAATTCAAATTTATGTCACAACACATGAAATGTCCTTGCAATTTTTACTACTCGTAAAATTAATTTACTTACAAATCCCAACCAAAACCAAAACCAAAAAATCCAAAGCGTTTTTCTTCACCTTCATCAACTTTGGAACCTGCGAATCAAAATTAAGTTTATTATATTATGACACTAGAATAATCTACAACCAAATTAAAGTCATTCCCAACCTTAGAAACTTAACTACTAAGGGCTCGTATGGATTGACTTATTTTTGAGTTTATGTAAATAAATAAAATTTTATCCATTATTATAAGTTTTTCATTGTAGTTTATGAGAAAACAATTTATAAAGATACAATTTTTATTAGCAGAAAAATTATGAATCACCATAAAAATTTATTTATTTGCATTAGCTAAAAAATAAGTCAAATCCAAACGGACCCTAAATATTATGTTTTAATTTTACCCATTTAATTTGAATTTATCTATCAATATATGCTTGCAATTTATTTAAATAAACTCTTCAGAAGTGTTTATAATAACAACTTGTAAATTATATCAGTAAAATTTGATTTGATTTTATGTTTTAATATAAAAATAATTTGTCTATAAACACTCATATATTCTATATTATCGTTTAATTAATTAAATTGTTTATCAAAATATGGCCTAAATTGAAGACTACTATATTTACACATGACACATGACAATAAAAATTAGATAAGAACATGTAACGTATAACCTATAGCTTCAATCTTTTATGTATGATTACCTTTAATTAGTCCCTTCAATCTTTGATGTATGACAATAAAAATTAGATAAGTGCATGCAAACAAAATGAAAACAAATAAAAAATAAAGAAAGTTTCAATCTTTAATATAACCTATAGCTAGCACAAAGGTCAGCTAAACCATTCATTTTTTATTTTCAAGGTCAAAATCCAACCCAATAAATAAATAAAGGGTTAGATAGCGAAAAAATTACGCTTTTGGGTGCAATTAGTTTATACAAAACTTTCACTCAATTTAAATCCTTATTTTACTCTTAGAGGATTTAACTGCAGAGACTATAGGTATTAATTTTTTGTAAAATTTAATAAAACTAAAAACTTATATCTTTGTAAAGGTTAAACACAAGAGTTGTAATTTGATCAAAACTATCTTTAACTCCTAAATAAATAAAATAAACCTTTTTTATCAAAAAATAAATAAACCTTTAAACCTAAACAAAAAGAACAAGGGCGAGAAGGATATATAAAACAATCAATAGTAGGAAAAGCTTGGGTGCCGAGAGGGTAACCGTGTGTGGGAGGGGCGATGGAGTCGACGGTGCCAGAGTCAGGAATATTGATGGAATGGTTTGGATCGGTGTTAGGAGGAGTGTGGCTAGGGACGTCTTCAAGTTTGTTTTGTTCAGCCATATGTTTGTTTGGGTTGCGTTAGACTTATTTTCGAGCTACACAAATTAAGAACTAAAAATTATATTCATTTGCCATCATAATCACCTTATATATATATATATATATATATAGGAATTCATAATTAAAAGAATTTGTTACTCCATGCTGTATGCATTTTGACCAATTTCTATGTAAGATGTGCGGTAATTGACCAATGACAATTGAAAATTTCTGTTTTGAATCCAAAATTGGAGTACTTCTCATATAAACAAACTTCCTCGTACCTCAGGTTTTCGTTCAACATGCCAACAATTGTATTAAATATATATATATATATATATATAAGTGGGAAAAAATATATATAAGGGGGATCCATATTGTCCTATAAGAAATCATCCCAAAGAAATGAAGGCAAAGAGTCCCACCACCTAGATTCAGCAATTGAATGACCATAATTTACAAGTGTATTCGCACATTTATTACCCTCCGGATAAAAGACATTTTTGCAAACAATTCAAGTGGTAAGAGTTTTGGTCCTTTAAATATGTGGTCAAGGGTTCGATTCTTGACTCATGCGTATGGGAAAAATTCGGTTGGGAGGGGTGAACTCACCTTGTGCCCCACAGGTTTCCCGACAGAGATTAGTCAATGCTAACGACGGTGAAAACTTCGTACCAATATCATAGTAAAAAATGATGTTTTTGCAAACTATTGATATGTTACCACCTCAAAAACAAAAATTGGTATCCCTTATAATCATTAACATACACTAGGAAAAAGATAACTTATTCCTTCCAAAATATTTATAAATATACAAAATATGGTGCCTTTAAGTATATTTATAAATACTTTATTCATGTCAAACTCTACCCTTTCACTCTCGAAATCAAACCTTATTAAAACTCTTATTATGTTGGTTATAGTCCCCAATGTGGTTAGAAAATTCTCTACCCAAAGACTATAGATACGACAAGGGCTTACCAAGTCCATCATGAGAAAATCAGCACGGACGTGAGTGTCTAAAAAAGTATTCGTCGATTCAAATTGAAAATACATAGATCACTATAAATTTAAGATTGTTAAAAATTGAAAAAGGTGAATCTACAAATAATCTTACAGCATCTAGGTTAATAGCATATAATCGAAATATTCATACTCTCGGATCTGAAACGTTTACGTCCAAGTCTTCATCAGATATGTAACGAGTTGAGGTAGATATGTCAATTTGAATCAACGGAACACCGTACTAAAACGAAAAACCAACAAACGCCACACAAAACGACGAAAAACACAACGCCGCACAAAAAACGAAGAAGCAAATTGACGCAGTACGGAAGCGTGAAAGAAAAGCAAGCGCTAATCCTGTTAGATAAAGGTTCTGGAATCCACCAGATTTCCGGAATCTACCAGAAAGAGTAACTAATCTAGAATCCACTAGACTTCCGGAATCCACCAGAAGGAGTAATTTGGAATCCACCAAATTTGAGAAAAATCTCTGAATTTTTATTAAATCAAAAGGTTGCCTTCAAGGCTACAATAATTTAGCTTAAATAGCAGTGAAATAGAAAAATAACAAATCTCCTACAAGATTATAAAAATAAAAATAACTAACCTAACTAAATAAAAATAACAAATCTACCTAAAATATAAAAATAACTAATCTAGGTGAAATATAAAAATAAGAAATCTACCTAAAATATAATAAAACTAAATCTAGCTAAAATAATAAATTACTAAAGAAACCCTCCTACATCACAAATCTATGTGGATAACCACTTATTTAAATAAAAAGAGAGACAGAAACGGTGTCGAGGGGTGATTTCAGGCTAAAAATGGTCAAAAACCACCCTTATTGTGAAAGAATAAAAATACAGAAAAGTTGAGAAAAAATAGATGGCCGCTAACCCTAATTTGTGAAAGACTTTAACTAGCTTATTTAGCATGATACTTATTGTATTTATTTTCTAAGCGAATAACCGTTGAGGATGGATTGATGTTACCATAGCCTATCCTTTTATCTTTCATTTCATTTTTATTGTATACTCCATCCGTGATAATTAATGTAGCTGATTTATATTATAGATCGAATAAGTTAATTATGCAATGAACTTAGAAATATGAATTTTGCTTATATTTGTTACTAAGAAAATATAAAAATAAAATTAAAATTTTGGTGTGGCTAAAGCCACACTATGCCATAACATGAAATTTATCATTAGTGGCTAAATTAAGGACCAATTTTGAAGAAAATTTGCCATTAGTGACTGTATACGTAAGTAGAAGTTAGGAAATCAGTTCCATACTTCCATACAATTAAAATAATGGTTTTCCGGTGAGTCTCATTTGGTAAAAACATCACATTTTATATATAAGAGCTCATGTTCAAATCTCAAATACTATTTATATTAAGAGTGAAATTTCATGTACCCACTAGACTATTTGAAGAAAAAAATAAAGGCATGGTTTAATTGCAAATTTGTGAGAAATTGGATCGAGAAATAAGGTATACTATTGAGAGGGAAGTATATCATTCATTGGTTGGTTTAATATAACAAAGGAATTAAGGAAATTGGAATAGTATCTATGATAACTAGGTATGGGTACGATACCGGGTAAGATACCTGGTACAGGTGTGAGTATCGATATGAGATACAATATTTAAAAAAAAAAATAAGTTACAAGTACGATGTTAATATAGAATATCAAGAATTATTTTTTAAGGGAATATGTCCACCACATCTACTATTCAATAAAAAACGAGAGAAATAATAAAAATGTAAAAAAATTAAAATAATTTATTCTATTTTTCCTCACCTACACTTTTTTTTTAATTTAAATTTAATGTGAATGATTCCCGACTGTCCCCAATTTTATTACCTCTTTGAACTAGTATATAAAGTTCATGTAATTGTTTGCTAGAACTCAACAACACTACAAGAATTTCATGGCCATTTATGTCTATTAGCCACAGTTTAACTGTGGCTAAAATAATCCAAATATATATTTTTTTTTAATTTCAGACGTGTATTTTTTGTTCTCCCTTATTTTTTTATAGTTTCACTTTCACTCTTTGCAGACCAATTTTCTCATTCTTCAAAAATTTCACAACATGAATCACCCTATTTTTAGATTCAAAATTTTGCAATGCCAGCATAAGTCACCCTCAAAATTAATGTGGCAAAAATTATTAGCCACCGTCTATGACACATTTAGTTACAGTTTTGACCGTGGCTAAAAAAAGGCATGTTTTTTCTCATTCTTCAAAAATTTCACAACATGAATCACTCTATTCTTAGATTCAAAATTTTGCAATGTCAAGATAAGTCACCCTCAAAATTAATGTGACAAAAATTATTAGCTACGGTCTGTGACACCTTTAGCCGTGGCTAAAAGATTTTTTTTTAGTGCAAATTAAGCTTCTAGTG
Organism: Trifolium pratense; assembly: GCF_020283565.1. NCBI lineage: Eukaryota > Viridiplantae > Streptophyta > Magnoliopsida > Fabales > Fabaceae > Trifolium > Trifolium pratense. The sequence goes on from NC_060065.1 coordinate 42,050,618, forward strand.
ATTTATGCTTGTTCAACTTCTCTTCCTTTAATCACCAATTCTCTCATTCCAAACAATAAGTAATTAAGTGTATCTCCGAAGAAGAATGCAATTTAATTTATTTTGTTGTGGTCCATTTGAGGTTAAGGTGGTGAGACAAAATTTTCGCAGTCAAAATGTGGAGATCGAGGCATAGTCAAAATAATAATAATAAATTGATTAAAAAAAAAAAAGAAACTAAGTCATCTGCATGAATTTCTTTCTTTCTTCTTTCAATAAAATATTACAAATTTCTGGTACTCAATAAAACTCTTGATAACAAATAATCTCTATTTATTTGACGGCTGCTGCAAAATCTTTTCATATGGCTCTAAGAAAAATTCACCCCTTCACTAATGCATGTATTATAACAAATTACCCTTTGAGCACTATCCAGAATTATTGAAGTCACAATAGCCTGCAAAAGTCACAAGACAGGGGTACCATTGTCATACATACTAATTTGATACATACATGTAGTCTATATTAATTACTATGGAACAATAATTATATTTTTTCAATTATTTATTTAAAAAAGGTTATGAAACCTAAAATAAATATATTGGACTAAATATGCAATTAAACTAAAAAATTAATTGGTAGAGTAACTTACCGCAATAAAACAACATAGGTAGCCATTTTTATCTCGCGGGTTTGCTCTAAAACAAACCATTAGTAAAAATATTACTGCCCCAATAAACCACGGAACAGCAAGAAGAAAGAAACCCAATATAAATCTACACAAAACCAAAATTTATATTAGAAGTCAACACGAGGTAAAAATTAACACAACATGAGAGAAAAAATTGGAAATTGCATAAGACCAACAAGATTCGATAGTCGTAGCATGTAATTATTATTTTTATTTTTTTTATGTGTGGATAAATCGAGAATTGTGAATTAAATTTACGTCAAAACATATCAAATGTTTTTACAACTATCATTACATGTAAAATTAATTTACTTACAAACCCCAGCCATAACCAAGACCAAAAAATCCAAGCCGTTGCTCTTCATCTACATTAACTTTGGAACCTGCGAATAAAAATTAAGTCTATTAGATTATGACATTACACTAATCCACAACCAAATTAAAGTTAACCCAACCTTAGAAATTTTACCACTAAATATATGTTTGAATTTTACTTATTTGAATTTATCTATCAATATAGCATTCGTAAGACTACTTGCAATTTATTTTCAATTTCATAACCTCTTCAAAAGTGTTTATAAATACAACTTGTAACTTATATGAATAAGAGGGAGAAGGATATAGAACAATACTAGAAAAATCCTTTTGGCCGGGAGGGTGACCGTGTGTGGGAGAGGAAGCGGAGTTGGCTGGGAGGGTAACCGTGTCGGGGATATTGATGGCATGGTGCGGATCAATGTGAGGAGGTGGCTGGCTGGAGAAGGCTTCATGTTTGTTTTGTTCAACCATGTTTGTTTGAGTTGTGTTAGAGTTATTTTCAAGATACACAAATAAAGAAGAGAAGAGAAAAAACTAAAATGTATATTCATCCTTTGTCATCATAATCCCCTTATATATAGGAATTAATAACTAAAAAAATTTGTTGGCAATATTCAGACTACATGCTGTATGCATTTTGGTTATTCTAACTACACTTTAACAGAAAAATAAATCACTTTATACATATAATTTGAGGTAATTGACAATCGATAATTTCTATTTTGAATAGTCTAAAAATGGAGTACTTGTCATCTAAACAAATTTCTCATGCCTCAAGTTGTCATTCAACATGGCAAACATTATAAACATTATAAATTTTAGTGGTCGCCAATTTGAACCTTAGATGAAAAACATTATAAACATTAATAATTTTTTTTATCCTCTATTTCTCTATATATTTGTATTTTTCTCTTTTTCTTTCTTTCATACATTTTGTCCAAAATTCCTTAGAGATAAAAGATATTTTAGCAAATTATTGCTCGATATATTAATATTTCGAAAACAAAAATTACTAGCCTTTATTATGATTTACATATACTATGAAAAAAATGTATAGTCGTCCAAAAATTTATTTATGCATATTGCTACAAAATAAGATTCCTTTAAGTATGGGCTCTAGGCTAGTTCATCTCAACCGTCCTCAGGACTAGCGGTGGTAAAATGGGGCCAATCAGTTGGGGCTGACCTATTTATTCCGCCATTTTTAGCGGACTGATCCTAAGTTTTAAGCTCGACCTTTTTAGTTAGTCTGATTTGCCGAACTCGCTTAAAAAGCAAGACGAGCACGGGGCGGGCCGGCACACGAGTTACATAAAAATATTAAAAAATAAATAAAAATATTAGTAAGGAATAGTATAAAATGGCCCAGCCCAATAAAATAAAACACTTATTTATAGTAAATTTAGGTTTTCTTTTCTATTCATTCATACAACCGAGCTAAATTTAGGATTATTTCTTGCCACTTTACTCTCTTATTGCATTGGTCGTTCTCGCTCTTTTTTGTCTCTTCATACTTGTTCTTCTTCTTCACCGGATTTCTAGTGTAACTTACTTTCTTTATTCTACGGTGGCAACTTACTTTCTTTATTCTATTACTTGAATCAACATCACATACGTTGTGGTTCACATATTTTCCCGATTTATTACCTTAAACACATAGCCATATACTTCATTGATGATTAGAGTGACTACATACGTGTTTATAAGTATATAATTAATGAACTTATAGCATACTTCCTTGATAATTTTATCTCATAAGCTAGTTTTTTCTCACAAATTTGTTTGTTTCTATTTTTAAAAAATAATATTAGCATGTTTTTTTAACAACACAAATGTCTAAATAAAAAAAAAAACAAAAAAAAAAAAATTTGTTTGACTGGTCAGTCTGCCAACTCGCTTGTCTACCATCAAATAAGGTGGGCTGTGATTTTAGACTCGACCACCTAAATGGGTTTGGCTCGTCCCATTTTTAGGCAGACGCGAGCCGTTGATTTGCAGATATTATTGGAATGCTTATTGGTGCATGCAAGTGCCCAGTAGGGTATGATGAATGATGTTTAGACAAAGATAAAGAATTTAATCTATTTACGATGGATTAGTGTTTGAATGTTTGATTCTTAGCAGTATTTTGGAAATTGAAGTTTACTATAATTGTTTCATAGTATCATCTATTTGTGCGGGGTGTTGCATAAACTACGTACTCGTTTATGGGTGATCGTGGTTGTATCCATGTTCGGCTCAAGTTATAATTTCATATGGGTACGAACGAAATACGTAAATCTTATTGTAATGTACTTTGGACCATTATCCTAATTCTTGCATATATATAATACGATGCAAATTTAACTAGAATAATAGTTTATAAAATGTTTCAAATAAAAAGAATAATTTGTGTAAAAAAAAACATAAGAGCCAAATATGAAAAACAATATAGTTTTTTTTTTTTGGACAGGAGTAGTATAGTTTTTTTTTAGATGCAATTTCATATTTATTTTTTTTGTTACAATTTCATATGTTTGTTTTAAATGGAATTAAACACAATGTAACCAAAAAACATACAAAAAATAACAATTGGACCACGTAGGAAGAAAGTCCAAAATGAGTTAGAGAAGAAAACCCTAAATACAGTCGACTTTGGCTAACATGAACTAGTGAGTAATGTTGTGCATGGTGCACAAGTTTTTAATAACACTATAACGAATACAAATTTTACAAAATCCACCGTTGGATTCAAAGGTTATATCATATAGATCATCCATAATTTTTTTTAGAGAAATTGAAAATCATTTGATAGGCTATTGAGACCCATCAAAATTAACGGCATTCAATAAAAACTCATAAACAGTTAATTTTCATGGGTCTCAATAACATATCAAATGATTTTCAATTTCTCTTAAAAAATTAAAAGATGATCTATATTATATAAAATTTTGATCCAACGGTGAATTTTGTAAAATTTATAAACTTTGTACGAAACTTGATGTGTGGAGCAATTGAATCAAGCAACCAATATATGAAGTAGATAGAGATGATGATAATAAATAATCCAAAGACAAGTAAACAAATAAAAGAGAAGAGACACAAATCTTTGTTTACCCAGTTCGGTCAAAATAACCTAGTCTGGGGTAGAGAGCATCCCCTCCATTCCACTATAATCAAATAGTCACCTTACAAAAAGAAATCCCAAATTGGGATTACAAGGATTAATCCTAGTTCTACCCAAAAAACCCGAGTCTCTTCCCGTGGCCAAGAGACTCAACTTGACCTAGTCTACATAAGGTGAACAAACAATAAACTTTTGCCCTAGAATTATACCAAAAGAAAACTTTTTGTTCTCTCTCTAAAACCCGAGCCTTTGTTGTTGGCAAATCTTTATTGTTCCCTCAATCTCTCTCAATTTTTCTATGAATAAAGTGATCCATATTTATAGAAAAATATATGCCAAAAAACTAGTAACAAATCTATTTTAAAATAAAACAAATCAAAGTCAGAGTACCCTCCAAGAAATATTTTTTCCAAAAAAACAAAAAAACAGCAAAACAACACATGCTGTCAAAAAGCGCTGCGTCTGGGCGTGAGAAGGCAGAATTGATCCCAGTTCTGCACGTCTGGGCGCCAGCTCCCACGTCTGGGCGTGATCAGGTAGAATTCCAAAAAACATAATTTTCTGACTTCTTGTTATCGAGATTTTAAGGCATATCCAACAGTTTTTACCTAGAAATCATTTCCATAAGGAGACTTTCACCCTATCCACAAGATTATCCATCGTTGGAGACCCACCGGCAAAGATAATATCATTCCGGAAGGTCCAGATAGACCACACAACAGTATGCCACATAAGGATCATACCTAACCGTACTCGACGCCCCACACTCATCCCCAAGAAGCTCTCAAAACTTGCATTATTCTATTCGGGGACACATACTCAAACCCTAACCACCTAGTAATACAATACCAAATCGGAGAAATCCAGTCACAGGAAACAAAAAGGTGGTCGACCGATTCCTCAATCGCCCCGCAAAACATACATGAGGTATCAGTAGTCCCAATCAATACCCTCCGCTTGCGGAGGTTCAGCCGGGTTGGAGTCCTATCCTGGAGGAGTTGCCACGAAAAGACAATCACTTTGGGCGAGGCCCGAGAATTCCACACCCTAGCAAGATTTTCAATGTCATCTCCCGGGAGATTCCTTTGGGGCTTAGTTCTCTTGTCAAGGGCCAAATAAGCTGATTTAATTGAGAACACCCCTCCTGGCTCGTGTCACCAACACCAATCATCCTCCGTAGTCAAAATACGAACCTGACACAAAGACTCGATTAATTGAATATATATATATATATATATATATAGGGGAGGGATCAAATTACACCGGTATAACATTTGAGTAATGTTACACCGCTCAATAACGCTTTAACGAATATAAATTTTACAAAATCCACCGTTGGATTGAAAGCTTATATCGTATAGATCATCTATGTTGAATTGTATAAAAATCTAAAATCGTTTGATATGTTTTTGAGATAGATCAAGATTAACGGTATTCAATAAAAACGCATAAACCATTAATCTTCATCGGTCTCAATAACATATCAAACGATTTTAGATTTTTGTAAAATTCAACATGGATGATCTATACGATATAAGCTTTCAATCCAACGGTGGATTTTGTAAAATTTGTATTCGTTAAAGCGTTATTGAGCGGTGTAACATTACTCAAATGTTACACCGGTGTAATTTGATCCCTCCCCATATATATATATATTGATATAAAAATAGTATTACACATCAGCACTGCCACATAAGCAAAATATGATAGAGGGCAAAATCCAAAAAAATTAAAATAGAAGGGGTAAAAGTCCGGATTTTAAAACAAGGAGGGTAAAATTCCAATTTAATCAAAACATGTGAGGTAAAACTGCATTTAAGCCAGATAAATATTGACATGTATTTTTATTTAATAATTAAATTAATATTTGATGATGTTACGTTTTCTATTAAATATTCAAATAAAAAACATTAACTTCTGTATTACAAGTTAAAAGGAAACGAAAAAAGAAGGCTAATGTAGTCTATTTAGTGGAAACTACTTTTCTCTAGTTTATAGAGAAGGAGAAATCAAACAATACAATACCTAGTATTTTTCAATCAATAAATATTAGGTACAATAGTTAATAAATCACTCATTGAGACACGAAGTTAAGTACAATTTAGATTTAGATACACTCTCTCACTAAGAATTTTTTTTTAAAGGCAAAAGCTAATATATTAATAAACCCAAGCATAAGAAATGCTAAGGTAAAGAAATAACAGTACAAGAATTTATTGTCTAATACATGATATACACCTCCCACAACACTACAGGAAAATATGAGAATTCCCACGTTGAAGCACCAAAGCAGATAATGAGGAACATCACCACTACATAGAATTAAGCTGAATCACCGATACTGAGATTAGAAAACAGAGATTTACTCATCCAGGCATAGAATCAAATTAAGGATAGAACAGAGACACTGCCAAATTAGCACAGCAGAATCTAAATATGGATCGAGAAATTTGGATCTCTTGGGATCTCGCTCCAAGTCACTAGTGAGCATCCAGACGATTGAAGAACATGCAATGATGCAAAAACTTCAAATCCAGAGCCAAATCCGGACAAGAATTTTAAGATTCAACCAAAAAGATACCGAAAACTCAATCACCTTTTCTTTTCTCTAGTTTATAGAGTAGAAGCACAATCCACTTCCACTACCATCTCTCACTAAGAATTAATTTTTATGAGTGTAAACGACTGAAGAACCACCCATGATAACATTTGGGACACCTTGTCGTTTCAATAATACCGTCAATAATAAGCACAGTTGCAATCAGAACAACCTTCAAAAGTCACAAAATAGAGGATTAGAGGTACCATTCTTCTCTCATACATGTACTATAATCTATAGAAATTCAACAAATGCAATTAGGTACAAGTAAGCCACTTTAATTAGTGTTTACATTCAAAAATATTGAATGTGTTTAGATGTTCTTTTATAAAAATTACTCAGATTAGATTTTATTTTTATCAAAATCGAACCGAATCGCATATTATTTTATTTTTAGATCAAGTAGATATTTGCTTCATGATATTTGCAATAATTTCATTAAAAAAATGAGAAAGGTAAAATCACTTACTATAATAAGACAAGAACGGTGTCTACTACACCAACTGCGTTTTCCTTCACCAACAACAACTTTAGAACCTGTGAATCAAATCAAGACAATTACATTAATAAAATTTCTATTTAGCTCAGTTGACAGGAACATTGCATTGTATATGTAGGGACTGGGGTTTGAATCCGATCATCTCACTTATCCATTTTTTTTTTTGATACACTCACTTATCCACTTTAAACGTAAAATTTCAAACTACTAAGCTACTTGACAAAAAAAAATTACATTAATAATTCACCACAACCAAATATATCCAAGCCTTAGAAAATTTACCACTAAATGTATGTTTGAGTTTTATTTTATTGAGTTTATCTATCGCATGATACTTTTATGAAATTAACTTTTTTTTTTTTTTGAAGGATTATGAAATTAACTTGTAGTTTATGAAATCTCACAACTGCTAAATTTACATGCAAACAAAATTGAAAGAAAAAAAAAATATTATGAGAGTTCCGATCTTTCATTAACCCAACGCATATATCATTCAATATATTTAGCCAAGAAAATAAATAAGAATACTTCCATTGTTTATTTCTAAATTCAAAATCAAACCTAATAAAATAAATAAATAAATAAAAGGTTGCATACCAAAACTTCGACTTTGTGAAATTAGTCAGTATAAAAATTTCATTCAATTTTTATACAGACTAATTTTTTATTAGCAAACTAAATGGAAGGACTTAAAAGTATTTATTATTTGTAACAATTAATAAAACTAAAACTAATACCGAATAAATCATTTGTAGAGATTAAATTTTAAAAGTCATAATTTATCAAAAAATTATTTAACTCATAAATAAATAAAATAAACTTTAAACTAAATAAAAATAAAGAGCAAGAATGATATAGAACAATACTGGGTAAAGCTTGGTCGGAGTGAGGATCATCAGGCGGATGAGGGACGATTGGGTTGACAGAGCCGGGGTTAGAGATATCGATGGCATGGTGTGGGTCAGTGTGAGGTGGAAAGGGTTGAGATTGTGGCGGAGAAGAGTGGTCGGAGAAGGCTTTGTGTTTGTCTTGTTCGGTCATGTTTTTTTGGATTTCGATATATTTTCTTTCTAGCTCCACAATTTAAGAAGAGAAACAATAAACTAAAAAAACAAAATATATGCTCATATTTATTCATTTGTCATCAAAATGACATTATATATAGGAATCCATAATTACAAGAATTTGTTGGCAATATTTTTGGTATCCAGGTTGTATTCATTTTAGTTATTACTTACATTTTAACGGCAAAACAACTTTATACATATCATATGAGGGAATAACTCAATTGAAATTGAAGATTTCTGTTTTGAATCTTCTAGAAATTAAATAGAATACTTGTGATATAAACAAAAACTTCCTCATACTTTTGTTTTCTGTTCAAGATGCCAACAACTCTCCTGGTCTAACAACCACATTGAGCACTTTGATATACTTGATGTAGGACTCCTAACATTGTCATGCCTTTTAAGAGCCGTCGTCCACAGCGGCTTAATTCACTCTATTGGCATTGACTTGATGGTATCTCTTTCCTTTTTGGCGGCTTCAGTCACCTATCGGTACTATTCGGTGGAGCATCTTAACTCAGCCTCTAAATAGCCCTTTAAGTGGCTCAGCTCTCAATGAAAGCACCAATTGTTAAGACTTAAGCACATGAGGATAGTCTCCAACCCAAAAGACTAGCCCAATAGGTGGAAGAGTCTCATGATCTTAGTACCACATCGAACTCTTTGATATACTCAATGTAGGACTCCTAATAGATGGATTGATCCCTTTGGTTGTATCCTCTGACTCTGCTCTAGCTGTCTAGATGAAGATTGAATTCTTCACGAATCTTTGGTTGAATCCCAAAATCCTTATGCTCAGTAGACGCGGAGCTGCAGTTACCTCTACTGCATTTTCCTGTCAGCTTTTGTGGCAAGGGCCGGAATCCCGAGATATTCACATTGGATGCTTAATTTTGGTCTGGCAATAGCATCAACGTAGGTAGCCGTATCATTGGCACTTGTTATTGGCACTGGTTATAGCTATGTGGAATTAAACTTAAGGGGTGTTCTAAGCCCGTAAAGGATTCTTTCCTATGGATCTGTATGAACTTTGGTAAAAATCATCATTTTCATACTTTTTTTTTTTTTTAACGATAAATATATTATTAATAATAATCAGGTATCTGCACAAGACGATGAGAGACCCATAAAATCATCATTTTCATAGGTTGCAAGAGATAAAATTAGAAAATAGCTAATTATCAAACCTTTGAACTTAAATCATTCACAAAAAATTTAGAGTTATTCCCCCACGTCAAGCATATGCTTTTGTCAATCAAGGCCTAAGATTCACAAAACAATTTCAACAATTTAAAGCAATGTGGAGTTTTAGTTTTATTGAAAGCATAAAAGACATAGAACAAAAGGAAATTGATGAAGCAAACCCCCCATAGAGTTGAAGATTGCCTTATATTATTTTTATGAGTAGGCAACATAGACTAAGCATTCAAGAATGCCTTGTTGTTTTAAACTTTTTTTTTTTCCAAAACTCAGAGTTTTTTTTTTTTTAAAAGCTAAATTAGCTCACCTAAACTGACATTAAAAAGAATCGAATCTGAAACCTTAAGGAGGAACACACTCTCAAGTCCCAAACTAATACTATCAGACCAACCCAAATGGGTTCCAAAACTCATAGAGTTAAAGATTGTCTTTTATTATTTTTAAATTTTTTTCAATATGGCATCTCTATATATTTTCCTCTTAATCCACAACTTTCTTACAACCCGGTGTCTTACTATTTTCCTCTAATTTCCTTTTATTATTGAATAATATTTGTTAAACATGTACAGTTGTAATTTGGAAATTCATGTAGCTGCTGACTAATATTAATATATTTTTAAACATGTATGGTTGTAATTTGGATATTTAAAAATCGATTCAAATTAAACTATATTAAATTGGATTGAATTGGATTTTTTTTTAATGAATCGTCTAAAACCGGACCACATGTAATTTTATTTTCGAATTGAAATGTTTTTTACCTCAAAATCGATTCAAACCACACCTCGAACACCCATGTCATACAGTGATAGAGAGAGGGAGAGAGGATTTTTTGAAATAGAAGAGTGCTATGATATGAACATCCTTCTCTTTTTCTTATTGTTAAAAAAAAATTATTTAAGAGTTGTGTCCATCAAAATAATGAATTTTAATGCTTGAGTCAGATATCAAACTATTAAGAGAATTTTTTTTGCCACCCTATCGATTTTTTCACGCGCCCTATGAATTTACCAAAATACTTTTGTCCGATACTTAAGTAGCGGATACACCCTACCATATTTTTGTTTTATAAACTCCGAGACTTAAGTAGTGGAAGGGTAAAATAAAAACGCATAGGACATCCGAGAAGTTGGTAGGGAGGCAAAAGAAGCAATCAACTAATAATTACATGCTTAAATATTTGGGTTCTTAGATCACACCAATTTTGTAAGAACAAGCCAACATATTCAAACTGCCTACAAATTTCATTTCAACATCTTATCAATATATTTTTTTTCTTTTTTTTTTTCATTATAAAAAGTTTGCAGCGACGGCTCTCTGCATTTCAAATATAAAATTTTCCAACAAGTTATTTCCAAACTTCCTTTTAATTCTGAAAATTAATCTTGACACATTGTTAAAGTACATTGTTGAACATATAGAAGATTGTGGAACAGTAACTTACTTGACAAGTTACCTCATTAGTTTATATTTTGCATATTTCCCTCCATTGTAACCAGCTCTAGTTTAGTTAGTAATCTTGCTGCACACTATCTCTTCTATAAGAAGTGGTCATATATGTAACTAACTTATTTTTCAAGTGAACAATGATGGATTCACTCTATCATTCTTGTCTCTGTTAGCTTGACTTTAACATATATATGAGACTTTTTTTTTGTACATAGACGAAATGACAAAGTCATCATAAACTCACACACACACACACGAGTGAGAGAGCTGGGGTTCGAACCCCAGTCATAGCATCCGGCCTAACCATTTCGGCATTATTTTGTAACCAAATAGAATAGAACGCAGCATAATAATATTGAGTTCAATAATCATCAATTTATTTGTTTACAATCTTCATTTTCCTTTTCCTTTTCAACACAAAGAACAATTAGCATTATTTATTTTCCTTTACTAGCAATGCCTTCGTGTTGAATAACATCGCCATGTGACTGTCAGACAAGACCGTTAAAAGCTCAGCCTGTTTTGGATTGGATTCCACAAACCATATTTGTCGGAACAGCTACGTCGATCATTTTTGGATATGACAAGTTAAGATCTGTTTCACAAATTAAATGAGCCATCAATAGTTTGTCTTTGCAATAATTTGATTGCAAAAATAAATGAGCTAAAAGATTGATTTTGATAATTCAAGTTAAAATAATATAAATTTGACAAGGTTTCGTGAAATATAGCTAGCACTTACTTCCCATGATGTTCTTGAAAGTTTCCTGCAAAAGAGGGATCAGCATGTTAAACATTTTTTATTGGCTAATTTCAGTGTTGTCAATTGTTCAGATCACAGAAAATACAGGTTTGTTCAAATTCCGTTATGCTCCGGTGGTATAGCGCCGTTATAGCCATTATTTGACAGCACATTGTACTAGACAGCATATTGCGGAACAATAATGATTTGTTTAAATTTTGATGCGCTATAGCTGTTATTTAACAACACTTGTTTTAAATCAAGATTACTCTAAACTAAAAGAATCATTCTCAAAATATATAGTCAAAACTTTAATTGGGTGGATTGAACTCAAATTATGGATGTAATCAAATGTTACCTCATCTTTTGTTAGGCGCGGATTATACTGTATCTCCTCTCCGACAGTACTTACCTAAAATAACAGTATATGTATAAGCACCACTACAAAAAAATTCAAATAAAAAGCATAAAAGTTTTCTTACAGAGAATCCTTTGTAGTCATGAGCTGGATAGAGTAATGTATCTTTCGGCAACGTAAATATCTGTTTCCAGAAAAGATATTAATATTCAAATTTCATAAACCAGAAATTTCATAATACACAACAAGTGTAAGTTCATACCTGTGAATGGACCGATTTGTAAAGATTCTCTGAACTACCACCCTGCATATTAATAATGTGAATTAAATACCAAAAAAAAAACTCCGCAATGAAATCACAAAAATAACCAGAGAGTAAAACTCAGCCTTATATCATCATCATCATTCAATAAAAGTAACGTAACAGTAATGTATCCTTTGTAAACCCTTTGAGAAGGATAAGCTAAACATTATATACCTGAAAGTCAGTCCTTCCACATCCGCGTATTAATAGGGTATCCCCGGTGAATGCCATTCTAGGTTGAGGTTGATCAGGTCCATCTCCTGTAACATAGGTAAGGCAACCTAAGGTGTGGCCGGGAGTTGCACGAACCTACAATGATAAATAAAATACAATAATATACATTAAAAATATATAATACAATAAACCATTAACATTTGCAATCCACATCCATCACAAGAGAAAATAAGATCCATTTAAAACAAAAATTCCCCATTTCATCGAAAATTTATAATAATACGAACAAGGTTAAGTCATCCTTGATTCTTTGGCCAATTTCATTTCTTTACACACAATTTACCGCCATAACGAGCTAGCTTTCAACACCATCGCCTTTGTAGTTTAAGATTAGTCTGAAATTAAGGACATGTCTATGATCTATCCATCGACTTGACTAATCAGATCTCTTATCTTAAATGATGTTCCAAATTGTAACAATACTAGAAACCGCATCTAATAATATTTTATCAGAGTCGTCCTAACTTTAGAGTTTTGTAGACATGTTCAAACTTATCAAACAAAATTAAGAAATGGACGGCCGAGCCAGGAAGCAGCATATATAGATCCCAATCATTCCCTTACACAAAATAACACGTCTTTGACATTTACAAGTCATTAGTATAGTATTAGTCTTACAAAAAAAAGAAGCAAAATCAATCTAGGCATGTAGCTGCAGACTAACCTCTATATAAAGATTGCCGAAACGGATTTTATCACCCTGCTCTACATAAATATCTGCCGTTGCACCACTTGCTTTTGAAATAACAGACTTTACATCAGGAACTTTGCTCTATATATAGTAAGTGAAAAAAACAAAACCAAACTAGGTTACTACCACGGGAAAGTAATTACAAATATTGGAATAGACACTCTAGAATGAAGTGACTAGGGTAAGCATACATCACCCTTGAATAATTTAACCGGCTAAGATAGAATTTTAATTCTGATTAGACACTGGTTGGATATACAGCATAAATAAGAGCTTATAACAAAAGTGTTTATCATATAAGTGCTTATGTACAACATATTTCTATACCAAAAGATATAATGAATCAAAATGTCAAATGGATATCATAAGCTATCCTAGAGAGCTTGGAAATAGATTGAAAACAGCTTCCGGACATGTCATAAGCTGTTTATATATATCTTGCCCAAACTGTATCACAAGTGTTTATGTTATTATATCAGATCGAATAAGTCGATCCAAACAGACCCTAAATTAAATTGGAAGCACCATATCTTGCTCACTTTCTACCTCCCGAATTGATTATAATTGAAGCTAGAAATTGTAGCTTTTGATTCTAGAATACATTTTTACATTCAAATTTTGTGTTCAACTCACATTTACATGAATGCAACCAAACATAAATCACTTTAGCTTCAACTCAATTCCAGTCAAAATCAATTTTACCAATCAATTCACTCAAAGTCACTTTTATAAGCTATAAATTGTTTTCATAAGCTATCCTAGAGATCTTGGAAATAGGCTAAAACACAGCATACAGACATGTCATAAGCTGTTTATATAATCTCTCCCAAACAGTCTCACAAGGTGTTTATATTAGTAGATCAGATCCAATAAGTCAATCCAAACAGACCCAAATTAAGTTGGAAACACAATTTCTTGCTCAATTTCACTTCAGATGAAAGTTTATCACAAAACTTATCAGCAGATGCATACGACTACATACCTTGATGAGGCCAGTCCCAGTAACATGATCAGCATGTACATGTGTATTCAAAGCATACACAAGCTTCAAACCCAATTCTTGAATAAGTGATAAGTCTCTATCTACTGTCCTATCAACAGGGTCAATCAACTGAATTTTTCATAAAAAAAAAATATATATCATCAATCACCAAAACAAAAGAAACCCATAATCCAATTCAATAAATGATTCCAACCCACATAAAAAATTCTCAGAAACAATGAAACACACTTCAAAATTACTTTTTTTTCACAAAAAAGTCAAAATCATCAATCTCATAAACAGAAGAAACCCATCATCAAATTCAATAAATGAGTCCAACCGACTTAAAAAAATTCCCAGAAATAATCAAAAACACACTCAAAATTACTTATTTTTTCACAAAAAAGTCAAAATCATCAATCACAAAAACAGAAGAAACCCATCATCAAATTCAATAAACCCACATAAAAATTTCCCATAAATAATCAAACACACATCAAAATTGGATTTTTCTTTTCAACTTACAAGTGCTGGTTTTTCAGCATGTGAAGCATCAGCAAGAAGGTAAGTGTAAGTAGATGATTCCTTTTCAAAAAGCTGACGAAACAAGAGTTTGGAAGAAGAATAAGAAGAGTAAGAAGCCATTTGTGATTTGAGCTTAATTGTAGTGGAAATTGAAAGAGGAAAAAATGAGGGTTTTGAAGGAAAAAAAGAGGAGAATTTGATGAATTGAAATTTGAGCATTATTGTAGTTGAAGTATGGAATATAAATAGTATATAGTATTAGAGATTGAGAAGAGAAATAGGAGATAAAATAGAGGAATGACTATGATGTTGTTGTTGGATGATGAATATAATAATGAAAAATTGAGTTAAGGAGTCGATGGTTTCCATCAAAAGGATATAGACAACATTGTTGCCATTGGAGTTCAGGTATGCTCCATTTAATCCATTCCAACCGTTGGATACGTGACATGCGGCAAAAAACAATCGAAGGGATAAGATTAGAAGAGAATATGAAAAACAATCTTTGTGATATATGGGTACAACAACATCATCTCCTTCCTCTCATGGCCTCACCGCCCTATTTCTCTCCCCACCGCTGCCGGTTTTGGGTGGTGCTATTACCACTTTCACTTTGAAGTTGGAGCCATCTTTTAACACCGGTAGAGAAAAATATACCTTTCAGCAAGAACCCTAATCTCATAAACAATGACAAACAAAGCTTCAAAATTCCACGCAGTTTCACAATTACGAAATTCCTGAACAAACGCACTGAAAATATCCACAATTACAATTCATCACTTCAAATTCAAATAAAAAAAAAAAACAAAAATTAAAATCAAATCAACGAATGAATGAACCGAGAGAAGTGATATCAGACTGCTTATAATGAATTAAAATCAAATCTTTGTGATATGGGTTCAACGAAATTGGACTGCTTATAGTGTTGAAGTGATATTGGCGAACTGAGAGAAGTTTTCGTTTTGATCGATGAGTCTATTGGCGTCGTTGAAGAGGGAGAGGGCGTCAAGGAGAGAGAAGGAAGCGAGAGTTGGAAGAAAGAGCGAAGAGAGATTTGAAGGAAACTGCGTTTTGCTAAGAAACGGCGTCGGAGAAATAATGATAGCACCACCCAAAACTGGCAGCGGAGGAGAGAAAAATAGGGCGGTGAGGCCATGAGAGGAAGGAGGTGATGTTGTTGTACCCATATCACAAAGATTATTTTTCATATTCTATTTTAATCCTATCCCTTTAATTGTTTTTTTGCCACATGTTACGTATCCAACGGTTGGAATGGATTAAATGGATAGATGCTAAATGGAGCATACCATAACTCTTGCCATTGTACAGGAATGGGGAGAGACAAGACATAGAAATCAATGTCAAAATTCTAATCGTTAGTGGTTTCATCTTGGTGTCCAATATTCAATATAAAATTTGATATTGCTAAACGTTGAGATGTGGGTTTTCTTTTTCTAGTACGGGACAAATTGTGGGTCAAGAAGTACGATAAAAACTCGACAATTTTTTGTCCTCTGGAAATCGGTGCTGACTCGTTTAAAGAATAGATTATTTGGGTGGAAGAGTCGTTTCCTTTCTTTTGGTGGTCGTTTGATCTGCTTAAATCTATCTTACCTCTCTGTCTATGATCTTTCCTTCTTCAAAGATCCCTCGTATACTATCTCTTCTATTCAATCTCTTTTAATTTATTTTTTTGGAAGGGGGGGGTGGGGTGGGGGGTGAGAGAGCGAGGACTTTAGGAAATCCTTTGTTTATATAAGGAGTATGGAGGTCTGACTTTAGGCAGTTGAGGGAGTTTAACTTGGCTCTTTTAGACAAATGGTAGTCAGAGGATGCTAGTGTATGAAGAGGGTTTGTTGTTTAGAGTGATGGTAGCTCGCTACAGGGTGGAGAGAGGTAGCTTGAGAGTTGGAGGGTGGAGAGGGTCCTCGTGATGATGGGAGATAGGGCGAATTAGGGACGGTGGAGAAGGGTTCGGGGGTAGGTGGTTCGAGAGCATATTTCGAAAAAATGTGGGGCACGGGTCAGACACTTTTTTCTGGACCGATCCCTAGGTGGATGGGACTCTTTTGTGTGAGCGGTTTGGTCGCCTGTTTGACTTGGCGGAGACCAAATCGCGGTCGATGGCTGAGATGTATTCATTAGGGGTGGGTGTGGAGGAGGTAGTTGAGGGTTTGGGAGGAGGAGATGTTGGGGAAATGCCATACTTTACTTCTTAATCTCTCCTTGCAAGATCAGTCTTCATATAGGTGGCAGTGCCAGCCTGACCCTGATAAAGTCTACTTTATTCGTGGTGCATATCAGCTCTTGACTTCACATGAGTTGATTACTATGGATGCTGCGGAAGGTCTCATCTGGCACACTCAGGTTCCCTTGAAGGTTTTCATCTTCGCGTGGCGACTCTTGCCTGACAGATTACCCACAAAAGCAAACTTGGTTACTCGGGGCATCTTATCATCAAAAGATCAATATTGTGTGTCTGAATGCGGAGTGGTCGAATCGGCTCAACACTTATTCCTCTCTTGCAACACTTTTGGTTCTATTTGGTCACTAGTTCGTTCTTCGGTTGACTTTTCATCAGTGGATTCCCATACTTTATCTAATCATTTTGTCCAATTTACACATTTAGTGGGTGGTCTCCGAGTGCGCTGTTCTTTTATGCAACTCATTTGGCTTGTTTGCGTTTAGGTTATGTGGAACGAAAGAAATCATAGATTTTTCAGAGGCTCAACAAACTATTTACATCATATGTTGGACAAGATCAAAAATTTCTCCTATAGGTGGTTGAAGGTGACGGGTAGCACTTTAGCTTTAAATTTAAACTACCATAGCTGGTTGTCTATTTCATTGCTTTGTTTGAGCTAGGGGTGTACGTGGGCCGGTTTGGATTGGGTTTGGCCAAAACCAAAACCCGAACCACATAGGGTATTCTGGATTGGGTCAAGTAAAATAACCACCCGTTACAACATTGGGCCGGGTAGGGTAAATCCACTAATTTTCGGGTTGGATTGGGTTGGGTCGTGGGTTACCCAAATTATTTTTTCTATTTTTTTAATATTAAATATCTGAATGAAGAATCATCATATTTTTCCATAAAAATAAGTTAAATAACTCGCCCATTGTATTTTCTTGAAAAATATCGTAACTTTATTTCACTATTAAAAATAGTGCAATGAATTATCATATTTGTTTATAAAATTATTCAATCTTTTTATTTTCTTAAAAAGTAGTATAACTTATTTTCACTATAAAAATATTTAACGATTAAATGACAAAAAATTTAGTATTTTATATAAGATATTTCAAACAAACATACACCGGTGGGTCAATGGGTTTTTTGGGTTGGGTTCGGTTTTACCCAGAACCCGAATTTTTTAATGGGTTTTTCACTTTTGAAATTCATATCCACTCAATTGCCCGACACAACCCACTTTTTTGGATTAGGTGAGTTTGACCGGGTTGACCAGATTTGCTCAATCTATGTACACCCCTAGTTTGAGCCTTGTATAATTTGCTTTTATGGATTTCTTTCTTTGACTCTATTGTAATCTTCCATAATCTTTCTCAGTACACCTTGTGCTAAGGGGATCACTTGATTCTGTTTATATATAATATATCTCATTTTGGCTTGTTCAACAAAAGAAAAATTGTCTTTTGCATGTGTTGTCTAAAACATTTTGTCCACCAAACATTGTACATCACAAAATTTATGCAATACATCAAACGTTTGTCATGTGGTGTTCTATCTTATACTGTCATATATTATTTTGTCAACTACGTACATTTTGCAGATCAAACGGACTAGTAGTCATTAGGCTATTTGATTATAAAAAATAAGACATGGATTTTTTAATTAAAATATATATAGGCCAAATACATGTAGAATATTTAAGTTTAATGTTTATAAATATTGGGGTTATGAGAATCTTAAAGTATGAAATTGATCTTTTAAATTTGAAAATGGATTTCCTTCGGCGGGTGATCACAAACGTCCGATTCATAATATAATTTTTATCAATTTTCAGAATTATTAATCTTCACTGTCCGATATAAATAAAGGTTCGCTTCACTCCGTCCGGTTTGAAATATTAAACAACAAATACATTTTATTTTTTTATAATAGAAATACATTTCATTTTTAATTCTTTTTAATAGTTTTTTTATTTGTTATATATTTCATTGGGGAGGAAGTATGTTACTAGTGTCAAGTACTTATCAATTTTTTAATAAAAAAAAAACAGAAAATAATTTATCAACTTTGTCAATAATTAAATTCTGCAAAATAGTTTAATCAACTAATTTTTTTTGAAGAAGTTTAATCAACTAATTTTAGTGGAGTCTTTTCTCTCTTAATCTTGTTTGAAGAACAATTACGTACCTTTAATTTTGCTTTATTTATTTTTTTTTGAAATAAAGTAGTTTGAAGAGCAATAATATTTCATTTTAATTTTGACCATAATAAGATATAAGAGAACAACTTTATCCTCTAATGTTTGTTTCATGAAAGCATTCTTGATAATCTGGTAGTTTTTACTTTTTATCCTCTGCTTATTCTTGACGGAATAAGAATAAGCAGAGCATCGTCTAGAACTCACTACAAGAAAACAACTATTTACCGACGAAAATTACTGGGGGTTTAGGCCCTCTATACGTTTCTGGCGGCCTAAGCCCCCAATAAGTATACAAAACCGCCACAAACTAAAAAACTATTATTTAAATGATTATCGTCAAACTTACCGGCGGTCCTGGCCGCCAAAAAGTTGCTTTTCTAGTAGTGGCGGTTCAGGCCGCCAGTAAACTGAACGAAACGATTACTGGCGGTCCTGGGCGCCAAAAAGTTGCTTTTCTAGTAGTGGCGGTCCAGGCTGCCAGTAAACTGAAGGAACGAAACGATTACTGGCGGTCCTGGCCGCCAAAAAGTTGCTTTTCTAGTAGCGTCGGTCCAGGCTGCCAGAAACTTGGCCATAATTCAAAAAAAAAAAAGCCGTTCGCGCTTTGGAAACTGCCCAGCAGTTACTGTCGGCCTTGGCCGCCGCAAATGTGTTGAGAATTTAAAAAAAAAATAGCTGTTGCTGTCGTCCTTGGACTTTGTGGCGGCTTTGACCGCCAATAAGCTCCAAGACACAACTTTCGACGTTGGCTTCCCCATCTATATATATTTTCATTCACTTCACAACTCTCATTCCCACAATCCATTCTCTATCTAAAATTTCTCCAACATCTCTCTAAAAATTCTCTAACTCTTTATCATTTCACTCTACATAATTTTTGTATTGAGCAAGATTTCTTTTAGAAATTTTAATTTGAAGGTAATTTTTTTTAATGTAATTCTATTTTATTTTATTTTAAGAAAAAAAAACAATTTTACTTAAAATTTAGATACTATTTATCAAGTATTATTCAAAAAAAAAAAAGTGCACAAGCTTTTAGTGTATATATTTGGAACAACGTGAGTTTAACAAGATTATGGTGACACCATAATTTTATTGAAGATTTAAATATAGTTTTTGAAAGAATTATAGTAGATCCTAGTTTTTTTTTTATATTTATTTTTTTTGAACCAAAAGCAATTAATATTTTAAAACAACAAAATAATTAATTAAAAACGTTTTTTTTTTTAAAAAAATCGAATAAGCATTAGTGGCGGCTTAGACCGTCTCTAACTGGTCAAACCTGGGAATTTGTAGTGGCGGTCCAGGCCGCCAGTAGTTCTGACACTATCAATTTGCGGCGGTCGAGGCCGCCAGTAATGGTTTTGGTCCTTGAATTGACCGTTGCTGGCTTGTGGTGGTCTGGGCCGCCAGTATATTTCGTCAGGCTGGTTTGCGATGGCTTTGGCCGCCAAGAACATTACCGACGCCTTATTTACTAACGTAACGTGGCCGCCAGTAGGCCGCCACTAAATCCTCACTTTTTGGCGGTTTTTGCCTCTTCCTGAGGGCTTTTGGCCGCCAATAAATGGCTATTTTCTTGTAGTGACTATTGATCTTCCGGATGATTTCCCTCTTAAAAAGAAAAAAATAACAACATTCTACAAAAAAAAAAAAGGTAACCACTCAAACAATCACAAAGGGGAGAGAAGGGTTATTGCGCTCACTGTGAAACAACACAATCGGGTAAATTCTAATTTCTTCTCTCCTCTACATCTCAACTCAACTTGGCCTTCAAAATCATGGGTTTTTTGTGTTAATCTTTTTATTCAATTCAGATTTTATTATGATTGATTAATTTTTGTCATGTTTTAGCCTTTTCTAAGTGTGTGCTTTCTTTCTTTTGTGTAATTTGATGTGTACTTTGATTGTTTCACAAATTAATGTTCTCATGCAGACTTCATTTAAAGAGAGGGAGAAGGTGGAAAAATACAGTGTTTCTATATACAAAGTTACAAACAAATTAAGGTTACGGTTCTATGCTTTATTTTTAATTTGTTACAAAGGCATGTTATAACTACAAGGAGTTGACGTTCTTTTTATTATTCCAATTTACTTTTTCATATCCGAATTTGGCATTCTTATTTATTTTTTGGGTAAATAGTGTCATACCCCCCTGCAAAATAGGCGAGTTTTGCGTTACCCCCCCTGCAAAATATTTTTTTTAGATTACCCCCCTGCAATGTCAAGATTCCTTGCGTTACCCCCCTGGCTCAACAAGTGACCTTATGACATGGACGAATCTTGACGTGGCATGACACGTGGAAATTAATTTATTTTTTATTTATTTTTAATTGCCAACTCAGTAATTATTTATTTTTTAATTAAAAAAAATGAAAAAAACTTTTTTTTTAAAGAAATCTTTTTTTTTTTAAAGAAACTTTTTTTTAAAAAAAAAACTTTTTTTTAAAGAAACTTTTTTTTTTAAAGAAATTTTTTTATTTAAAGAAACTTTTTTTTTTCGTTCCGTTCATATGCAGCGATTGTTCTTCGTTTTCAATTTGGGGGTTAGGGCAAAGCGATTGTTCTTGCGTTACTATGTGATTGCAGTTTTTTTTTTTGGTTACTCTATTATTATTAGTTATTATTATTATTATTATTATTATTATTATTATTATTATTATTATTAGTTTTTTGGTTACTATTATTATTATTAGTTTTTTTTTCATCTTCGTTTTTTTTTTGTTACTCTATTATTAGTTATTATATATATATATAAGAATATAAGAATTTTTTATATATATATATAATAACAACTTTTAGTAAAAAAAAAAAAAAAAAAAAACTTTCTTTTAAGTAAGTTCATAAAAATATAACAACTTTTAAGTTTTTTTTTCATTTTTTTAATTAAAAACCCACATTAATTAATGAGTTGGCAATTAAAAATAAATAAAAAATAAATTAATTTCCATGTGTCATGCCACGTCAAGATTCTTCCATGTCATATGCCCACTTGTTGAGCCAGGGGGGTAACGCAAAGAATCTTGACATTGCAGGGGGGTAATCTCAAAAAAATATTTTGCAGGGGGGGTAACGCAAAACTCGCCTATTTTGCAGGGGGGTATAACACTATTTACCCTTATTTTTTCATTGCAAATGGGTTAAAATCATAATTTCTTCTTACTTGGTTTCTCTACTTTTCAATAAAGACCAAATTCAACATGTTTTCATTACTAATTGTTTCACTCCATTTTTCTTAGAAATGGGTACTACCTTTAAAGTTTGTGATTAAAGGCACAAATGCAATGAAGTATCACATGAAAGGAGAGCAATTTTATGAAACACAAAAATCAATTCAGAATGGGAGGGGGCAGGAACAACAGTGCCGAAATGTTATCTTATACTTTCTTTCAAAGATATGCATACATTTAGTGATGGCAAAAATATCCGCACCCGCAAATATCCGCGGATAAAATCCGCCATGGATACAGGGCGGATAACTTAATGGATATCCATGGATGAAATAAATGGATATTTTAATTACCCGATACTTAATGCATATGAATACGGATTTAATGGTATATCCACGCCCGCAGATATCCATACCCGCTAAGAAATAATAAAACTACTTAAATATCCTTATTTATTAAATATAAAAGAGGCTTTTATATTTCGCATAACTTTGTAATGAAATTTATTTTAGTTAGAAATGTATGTATATTATTCTTTTAAAAAAAAATATGATATTATATTAAGTCTTGGTAAAAAGAAGAAAAATGAATGTGGTGACATTGTTGTTAAATTGAAAGTGAAATGTATGAATATTATTATGTGTTAATATTTTTTTTTACTTCTTTTAAGAAATTTTAGGTAATTAAAAGAAAAGATATTTTTTTAAAAAATTTATCATCCATAGATATCTGTTAATATCCGCGGATTACCCGCTTAGTGGATACCCGCACGAATATGGAGCGGATACGAATATCATATTTATCTAATGGAGTGGACACGAATATCATACTATTCGCGCCCATGGATACCCATTGACATCCCTAGATACATTAATAACCACTACAATTTTTCTCCTAATTTGTTAATTATTCTGGGTTTTAATATCGTTTTTTCAATTCTCCTATGCAAGAAACGACAACTTTGAAAGATGCACACATTAGTCACAAAGGTTTTGACATAGAGTTTGTTATTTTAATGCTATTATATCATATTTTTTATTTGCCTTCTTTTTTTAATTCAAAGTTTATTTCCTCTTTTTGTTTAGATGTCATTCATTTAACATTGCTTTTATTGTTGTGTTCATTGTTGTATTCGCATATTCTATAGTCATGCTTGAAATATAAATATTGAAATCATCGAAGAATTATGTTAAATTTTTGTTTTCTTAACTTTTGATGTAATTGTTTTCATAGCGCCCTTGTGTGACTACGTTTTCTTAACTTTTGTTTTTTTACACAAGTTCTAAAATAGACGTAATAATCACAATGTTGGTTTACTAAAAAAATGGCTAAATAAAATAGTAACCACATCAAATAGAAGTTATATACATGTCTTTCATGTTACCGAAAAAAGAAGAAGGAAAAAAATGAAAGTCACAATGAAGAGAAAAAGAGAAAAGCATTTAATTTGGTAAGTCAAAGTTCATACACAACCTCATAATGTTATGAATTCAAGTTTGGATTATAAGTATGGATTATGGAAAATATTTGTTCTTTGTATCTTTTAATGATAGTGTTTAGGCCAATTATGTATTTTTTTTACTCATTACTCATCATATATATATATATATATATATATATATATATATATATATATATATATATATATATATATATATATATATATATATATATATATATATATATATATATATATATATATATATATATATATATATATATATATGTGGATTATGGAAAATATTTGTTCTATTTTATGTGTAATTCTTTTTATTTTTAAATTTTTTATAGGGTATAGATATTGGTATTAACCCTGACGTTCTCAAGAGTAATTGACTTCGATAATTCGAAAATCGATCGTCAGTTAAATAAAAACCGACCAATAATCGATAATAAATATATATCTACATGTGTTACTTACCTATGCACGTAAATTACAATTTTTATTTTGAAGGAAACTAAAAATACACAAATTATTTTAATTGAAAATCAAATTTATAATAAACCACTGTTTATTATTTATATACATTAGTAAAATAAAAATTGTGGATCACACAAACAGACACGGAATGTGTTAGTCTGACCACTAGTTATTAAATAATAGAACATATTAGAGGGGAGGCTTAAAAAAGTAATTTAAAAAGGATATTTCAATTATTAAGAATAGTAAAAAATTAGCAAAACACGTTAACGGGGTATGAAAACAAGGGGTTTATACCCCCGCAAACGGAGGAGTAGTGGGTGAGTTGTTTGAGTGAAATACACAGAATATTTAGTGGGGGTTTAAAACCGCTACTACCTACTGTCAAAACCATCGCTAAATAGGACACCCATAAAAAAGAAAAATTGGGGGCGGGCCATGGCCTTGCCAAGTGCAGCTCCACCCGTGCCTCTATGCAAGACCAAGTTGTCGTCCTCTAGAAGCTCATAAAATGAAGATCAAGTCTATGGATTTCTAGAAGGCTACTCTTTATTTTGTCGAGTCTTTAATGCTCTGGAAGCTAATCCTCTAAAGTTTAAATGTTTATGCTCTAGAGTTTTCCCTCTTAAATTCACATACAGAGGCAACTCGCAATAGTACACTGTACACAAGGTACAATAGTACAAGTTATGTGCGACAATTCCTTTCTAATTACTATATTGACACAATTCATGTGGAACACTTTGTAAAAAAAAATTGGTCATTTTTATAAGTAACTTGCGACATTTTTAGTACACTTAATACAATTTAGTGAGTGTATTTAATATCTTTCAATTGGTATAATCCAAACAATTTTTTATGAGTATAAGAAACTCGCACAAACATTGGGGCTTATGAGAACGTATACGGAAAATGCGCAAGTATTTAATGAAGCTTATAAATGAAATATTGAATAGCCACATAAATATTTAAGGCGGTTTATGACGGAAGTATATGAAATTCACACAATAATTAATGATGTTTGTCATTGGTATTCCACATTAAAAATTTATTAGCAAGTTTTTTTTTTTTGAACACTAATATTAATCAAACACTACAACTAACTTATCAATTTTTTTTTTTAAAAAAAAAAACTAACTTATCAATCATTAGTCATACACTATAATTTACCAACTACCGATCATTAACTATAAGTTATGAACTAACTTATCGGTACATGTACATGCTATTTTTACCAAACAGAATTCAATAAGAAGAAGAAAAAACATTGATTTTTCACAATCTAACTTATGGAAAATGCTAAATAGTGTCCCCGGGGCACTCTTTAAGCATCTTAAATAGTAAATTTTTGTTAAAATTTTATGGAAATGTGTGAAGTCAACGCCTCGAAAATTGAAATATTTCACTTTTTGAGTAAATTATTTCTTTAAATAGAATGCTTAAATAGTGCCCCGAGGGCACTGTTTAGCAAGACCCCTAACTTATTACTCCCTCCACAATATATTTGATCAAATTATACAAATTAACAACTGTAATTAATGTTGTATTAAAAGAAAAATTATGAGCTAGTTTACAAAATTGTTCTTCATTAATGTTATAGGAAAAATAAATTGAATAATTAAACGAAAAGAGAGTACTAATAAATACTCCCTCCGGTCCCTATTATAAGGAACAGTTTGACAAAAACACACAGACCAAGAAGACCTATTTTTTTTATTAAAAATTCTAAAATGTTATGTTTAATTCCAAAAATAACCTTGGTCTTAGTTGATTGTTGTCTCTTGTAATTATCAATATACTAAACCACTATTCTTAATTCCAATGTAACTCCTCTTATATACAAGGCTAATTAATTCCAATGTTACATTATCATTTATGTGACTCTTTGTTTCCTAAAATTTGCCTCCATATTTTTTGTATAGGAAATATGTGTGTAAATAATGTTAAGCATTGGAATAGGTTATATTGGAGTATACAATTCAATTCAATAAGGGTATAAAAGGAATGACTTATTTAATAAAGCATAGATTTAAGGAGTGTTCCTTGTATAAAGGACAAAAAAAAAATATTCAAATTGTTCCTTATAATAAGGACCGGAGGGAGTAGTTTAGGAGTATAACAAAAAAAAATAACATTAAATTTTTCATTGGTAATATAATGCGACTTATAATTTAATACAATTTTTTTAAAGTGAATTACTCCCTCCAATCATTATTATAATGAAAAAAAAAATCAATTTTAGATTCATTCAAATAGTAATACATCTAGTCGATAATAATAAATACCAAATATATTATTTTTTCAATAAACCTAATTTTTTGGGTTATCGGAGGGGTGAATTCTAGGGTGAGGGCTCAATTAAGTCTCTCACCGATGTACCACTCATCTTAACCATTGGATTAAAGAAGCCTACATTATTTCATTTTACATTGGCACACTGGATACAAATTCTTCCTCAAAATATTTAGAATTTTTATTTTTTTTTTATAATGTAAATATTCAGATTTTAAACCGCTGCCTTTTCACCATGTTCATCTAACGCCTAGAAACCAAGTAATCTTGCATTTAATGTCATGTTTCAATTCCATGGCGATCTGCAAGGCCCCAAAAGCATATCACCATTCAAGTACTAGAATGGAAAAGTACTCTACTACATTGCAAGGTTTTTTGAAATACTCATATTATTATTGTGAGATAAAAAAAATTCACTCCTATTTATTATAATAACTTAGAATTTTCCAGTTGTATAGTTATTGTGGTTTTCTCAAATAAACTTTTCCAAATGTGTTTGATTTTGAAATTAAAATACATTTTCTCAATGTCCAAATGTATCATGGTACGACGTGTGATGGGTCAAAAAGGGAATGAACAGTTGTGATACTTAAATTCTTTGGAGAACATATTTTAGTGTTGCCATGGAAGAATTAGAACCGTCCTGATGTTTCTCTCTGGGAGTTATTGTTGTTGTCGTAGTGGCCTAGTGGGATGAAACTAAGAATAAGCAGAGAAGATAAAAGAAGGAAAAAAGATTCAGTGCAATGTGTTGTATACTCAAATCTGTGAATTTATTTAATCCAACGGTTATAATTTGCTATTTAGAGTGATACACCAGTGAGAGACTTAATTGAGCCCTCACCCTAAAATCCACCTATCGGAGGGAGTATAATTTTATAATTCGAGTACAGAAATGTAGTACAGTAAATGTTACGACAACATGGTGATGATGATCGCTTAATTTCAGGCATTGAAATGCTGACAATCATGCACATGTCAATAATCTACAAATGGCACGTGGTAGAGCCATATGGCTAATTGGTCGGTGTATCCTAAAAAAAAGAAATGAATATATGATCAGTTCACTATTTTTAAATAGTAAAATGTCTAAATGTTATATTAGTTCCGCGAGTTTAACTCAATTGATAAATATATCGCATTATATATATATATATATATGATGTTGGAGTTCAAATATCAGATAATCGACTTTTAAGATAAAATTTCTAGTCACAAAACTATTTGGTAAAAACTAAATAAATTACTACCAAAAAAAAAAAAAAAAAAACTAAATAAATTATATTGACACCTTTTTTTGCGATGCGGATCCTCCACAGCCAAATCTTCTACTGCAACCTCTGCTGCATATTTACTAGCCATTAGATTATTTATGTGCCTGTTAAATTAAGCACCAAGCCTTTGCACCAACCTTTTTATTTGACGCCTCAGTTCCAATTTTTTTTGGGAAAATAGGTTTTTATCCTGTAAAGTAGGCGAGTTTTTATCACGAAAAAAAAAAGTAGACGAATTTTTGTTTACCTCCTTGCAATTTTTTTTGGATTATCCCATGTAATATAAAGATTCTATGGTTTATCACTCTCATGGAAAATGTTGACCTAAGTTTCACCAAAATGATGACGTGGCATGTTAGTCGTGGGTAAACCAAAACTCGCTAACATTACATGGGGCAAAATGACATAATATTAAGTCAACATTTTTCATGGGGGTAAATCAGAGAATCTCCACATTACAGGAGGTAATCCAATTTTTTTTTTGTTTTTTTCAGAAGGTAAACCAAAACTCGCTTACTTTGCGGAGCGTAAAAACCTTTTTTTTTTTTTTTTTTTTTTTTCATTTCGACTTTGTTTGCTTGGTTCTCTCATTGTGCATCTTATCTTCATTTCTAAACATTTCTTTCAAGTTTCAAGTCTGCATCCTAATTTTTTTTTATCAATAATGCTAGTTAAAATCTTATAAATTGCTTGACAAAAAATTAAAATAAAAACCTTAAAATTTATTGTAATAAAAACTTTATAAATTCTATTCTCTCCGTTGCAAAATAGATGCTCTAACTAAAAGAAAAATTTATCACAAAATATTTAACCTATTTCAACTTTTACAATATTTTACAAATATACTTTCTTTAGTGGTTAGAATCTCACACATTTAAATGTGTAGAAATGGGAAATTCAGAATTCGAAACCCCGACCACTCCAATAATGTCCTTGTTAGTTACCATTTGAGCTATACTTATGGGACAAATGTACTTTCTAATTATTAGGAGTATTATTTTTACGACTCTCAATTTAGTCACCAATATTTTTTATGGACAATTAAGTAAAATTCACATTCTTTTTCTTTTAATTATTATTACTCTATTCGTCTCAAAGTAGATGACTCAAAAGAAATAAAATTTATTCTAAAATATTTGACTTACTCAACTTTCAATGCAATATTTTACTATAACTTACGTTATTTAATGATGACTAATCTACGTTGAAAAAATCTGTGAAACAAGCCTCCAACAACACCAATCACCACCGATCAATCACATACATCAACGACTCTCATCCCACTCCCAAAAAAACAAACTCTCTTCTTCTTTATCTTTCATAACCGCTTCCAAAATTTAATCTGAATTCTCCCACCATGACACCACTGTTGCTCGCATCAACAACAACGCCTTCGATTCATCTCCTTCTTCCATCATCTCCGCTCAACAACAATGGAGCTCAAATACCTCAGTCAACAAGACCACTTCTACTTCAACTACCTCAAACCAATTATCAACAATTCTCGTTCAATTATCAAATATTTAGTCAACGCTTAAAACCTCGACGAAATTTCAATCGTCGATAACACCAACACGGCTGCTGCTATCGTTCTTCAACACACTGCTTGGTGTTTCCGTGAAGGAAAAATCTACAAAGGTGATGTAGTTTATTATGCTTATGGCGCGATTATGAAATATATGGAAGCTTACGTTACTCATGTCGGTGGAAAAGTAATTAAAGTTCCTCTTCCTTTTCCGGTGAGTTCTAATGATGAGATTGTGACTGAATTTATAAAAGCTTTGGAGAAAGGAAAAATTGATGGGAAAAAAAACGAGAAATGTTATATTGACACCATTTTTTGGGCAACCCACCGACAACCATTACCAATGAGTTAAAATAATATTTCCTTTTATTAGTTGTCTTTCCTCTCTTTGATTCCATATTCTTTTTTCTTCCTCTGTTTCCGGCCCTAACCGAATTTTTCCGCTAACCTAATTTTTTCCCCATCAATTTTTCTTTTCTCCAAAGTTTTTCTAAATTCAGTCACAATCCCATCATTAGAACTCACCGAAAAAGAAAGAGGAACTTCAATTACTTTTCCACCGACATGAGTAACGTAAGCTTCCATAGATTTCTTAATCGCACAATAAGCATAATGACGAATAATAACTACACCATCTTTGTAGAATTTTCCTTCACGAAAATAACAATAGCATTGACGGTGGTGGCGTTATCGACGATTGAAATTTCGTTTAGGTTTTAAGCGTTGACTAAATCTTTGATAATTGAACGAGAATTGTTAATAGCTGGTTTGCAGCAGTTGAAGTAGAAGTGATCTAACAGTTATTACCAGCCCAACTGCACTACAGTCACCGTTTATCCGATTGGACACAACCCCAGTCCAGATCAAACGGATCCACATAGTTGTACTTGTTACAATCGAGATCAATTAGATGCAGTTGATTTTATGGGCACTCATGCATTCACTACATTTATAGCGGTTTGATTAAGATCATACACTTCAATCAAGATTCGATGGTCACCGATGACCGACTGCATGAACTTTTGACTCGACTCGATCCTTTTTTTTAATAACCAAATTGTTAGTATATTACAATAGGGTCTTGCTAACGAGTGCCCCCGAGACACTATTTAAGCATTCCATTTTAAGAAAACTTTTTATTCAAAAAATTAAACGGTACAATTTTCAATGCGTCGACTTTACGCATTCCCATAAAAAATCTATAAAAATTTTACTATTTAAGGTCTTAAAGAGTGTCCCAGGAACACTAGTTAGCATTTGCCATTACAATATTAGGCAAGACTTGAACGCTGTACCTCAAACTCCTTAATCCTTAGTTCAAGTAACTTAACCAATTCAACTATTCATCCCCGACTCCGAATTCTGATATGTGTTAGAATGCCTTGCTTGTTAACGCCCTTGTTGACCCTTTCTCCTATACGTCACCGTTTCAAAGTTTCCAAATTCAGTATTCAACTCAATCTCTATCTATCTCTCTGGGACCCTGTCCTTAATTACGACACACTATCACCATTAACCTCTCCACTTTCCTTATTTCAATTTTCAATTCAATCAATTTCATCATTATTTTCACTAACAAACAATTCCACTTTAATTTTGACTATTTGTTTAATCATTCATTCATTCACTTTGTCACCGACTAGGGTTATACATTAGGGGTTTCCGTCTATGACGCGGGTTTTCCGTGTTTTTGTATTCAATGTCAAATTCAATCAAATGGGTTTTATAAAGTTTCAAACTTTATATAAATAAAGAAACTAGTCACTTAATTTCACTTCTTGGGTGTTCTTCAGTTTTTGTGCTATTGTTATGGATATAACAGAAGTTTCAATCTTGCATCATGTTGGAATCGTCTTACTTTGTCTCTGGTTGCTTTCTACATTCAATTGTTGCTATGTTGTGTTTTACTTTGTGGCTTTGATCTATCTTTATCATGTGAGGATCCATTTTTAACTTTTGGATTTTTATTATTTAGTACTTTGGTTTTTGATTAATTAGTTTATGGTCTTGAAACTTTTATTATATAGTACTTTGGTTTTTGATTAAGTGTATGTTACCCGCCATGATTTTCCAAAAGCTACACTCAGCTTCTGAAAAATCAGGGGTCGCTGTGATTCTGACATAGTCACCGTGATACCAAACATAAGCTAATTAGTTTTTGGTATTGAAGTTTTTATGATATAGTACTTTGGTTTTTGATTAATTAGTTTATGGTTTTGAAAAGGAAACAAATTTGAGAGTACTTATTCTGAGTGTTTGGATCTGGAATATTTTAGTTTGGATTTTATATATATTTTTTGTCTTATTATAAAGGATAAAGAAAGAAAAGGGTTGTAACCAAAAAAGGAAAGAAAAGTGTGGGGTATATATTCTATTTTCTGACTTTGTTCTTTTTCTTTGGAAAGGTTCATGAACGTTATGTTACAAGGTTAAGGAAGAAGTTGCAGTTTGAAGAGAGGAAACAATCTAATCAAAGAAGGGTAATTATTCTACTTGTTATTTGATTTTATTGATCTTTAAGTTTAAGGGAAAATAATAAGGTTCAAGTAAATGAATGGCGGTGAATGAAGAAACAGAAACTAATATCTGAAATAAATTCATTTCAAAAAACCATTCATTTTAACTTTTGAAGTAGAATCTGTACTTGAGTGAAGATATGTAGTTAAAATTCAAATGCGCTGCCACTTGCCACGTTTTGAATGGATTGGCGTTGAAGCTCCAAAGTGTAATTTTTGTCAAACTTGCAGTGGCTCATCATGATTTTGCCAATTTTTCTGCTAATGCTATGCATTAAGGATTGATGTTCAGCTGTTTGGTATCTTTGGTTTTTAGTTATCATTGTCTTAAGAAGTATTGTGACGTGGTGTTCAAATTGCAGAAGATTATGTTATGACGATTTACATTTACTAATATAACTTGCTTGATGATGGTCTTTTTTGTACTTTAGGTGCTTTCTGATTCTGAATCAGTTCGGTGGTTGAACCATGCAGTTGAGAACATATGGCCTATATGTATGGAACAGATTGCATCTCAAAAGATTTTACTCCCTATCATACCTTGGTTCTTAGAGAAGTACAAACCTTGGACTGCTGTATGATTCATGTACCTTTCAGTTATTTCTTTCTGATGATAGTGCTTGATTAAACCATTTTCTTAATAATTATGTTTAAATCAATGTTGTTAAATAGTGCCTATAGCTGCAGAATTTGAACAATTCGTTATTGTTACATGATATGCTGTTTAGTACAAAATGTTGTCAAATAACAGCTATAGCACTGTTGCGTTGAAGTATTAGTAAAAACTGCTATTTTTCGCGATCTGCAAATGATAACACTGGTTTAAATGTTAATTTATCACGAGTTTCTAATTTTTTATGAGGCTTTGGCAAAAAAACATGCTGATATGTTTTCCTTTTTGTTCCTTTAATATTTTGTTTTTTTAATTGTGTTTGAGAGTAAAACTTTTCCGCTGACCTTTTCTATGATCGGATATTAATGTCCGTATATTATATTTGTAGAAAGAAGCTATTGTTCAGCACCTATACTTGGGAAGAAATCCACCTTTGATTACTGATATGAGGGTACTTCGCCAGACTGATGATGACCACTTGGTACGTGATATTCTGAAGCAGCATATAAGGACAACGTATCGTTGAGTATTTGCAACTGAAAATTGTTTTGGTTTGATTAAGATTTCAGGTTGTTTATCAATTTGCAGGTTCTGGAGTTAGGAATGAATTTTCTCACGGCTGATGATATGAGTGCAATACTTGCTGTAAAACTAAGAAAAAGATTGGGCTTCGGGATGACAGCTAAGCTGCATATAACGGGAATGCATGTTGAAGGGAAGGTATGGCTGTGAAATTTCAATTTTACCACGACCCATTTGTTGAATAATGAATATGTTAAAATAAAATTCTTTTATTGATTATTCCTTTACTCAATAAAACTAATGTATTTAAGGACGGATATAGGATATGCACGAGCACGTGGCTGAAATTTTGTGTCGGAAATTCAAAATATTACTCCTGCAATGTGGTTCTTACAAATGATTATTTGTATTAAAGAAAGAAGAGTAGATAGCGGTCCTTCTTAGAAAGTTAGGAGAGAAAAAAGAATGACATCAAAATTTGAAATGTTAATTTATGTTTGTTCTTTCTATAGGTCTTGGTAGGGGTAAAGTTTCTCAAGACATGGCCATTTCTTAGTCGTTTGCGTGTATGCTTTGTTGAGCCTCCATATTTTCAGATGACTGTCAAACCTATTTTTACTCATGGGCTTGATGTGACAGAACTTCCAGGAATTGCTGGCTGGCTTGTAAGTGTACAATTGATTTTATATTTATATTATGCCAGATGAGAATAATTGTTTTCTTTTCATCTTACTTTGTTCTCTCTCAATCTACTCTCTTTTTTATTTTCTCATTGTGTAAGTAATTTGTATTTATCTTGACTTTTCCTTGTTTCAGGATAAGCTTCTGTCCATTGCTTTTGAACAGACCCTTGTTGAGGTGAAATTTGATTTCTTTTGACGTTCTCATATTGTTATTTTTGTATATTTTTCATGTCTCTTGGCTTCTTAAGATGGTAAAATATGTGAAGATACACATGTAATAGAGTTCTTCACGTCTTTTCATTCGTTTCTGATGTTATAAACTTGTTATATATATTTAACTTCATAAATTTTTTTGCAGCCCAATATGCTGGTTGTTGATGTTGAGAAATTTGTATCACCAGAACAAGGTAACATATGTTTGTCATGTTTTTTCTTAGACTTCTGTAAAAATCTTTAGTTAGTGAATATAGCACAGTTCCATAACCCTTGCTAGAATCTTTATTAAGCAAATCCTTGAGTTAAATATAATTATAACCTATGCTTGACATTTTTGCTTACAATTTTTATTATTAATAAATACTCATCTATCCATAAATCATAATGTTACAGAGCCTTGGTTTAAAGTGGATGAGAAGGACCCTGTCGCTTATGCAAAAATAGAAATTGTCGAGGCAGCTGACATGAAACCATCAGATCTAAATGGTCATCCCTTTATCTGTGACAATGATTTTTGTCATTCTCTTTATATGTTGGTTTGTGAGTAACAAATTACAGTATATATTTCAGGATTTGCTGATCCTTACATCAAAGGTCATTTGGGTGGATATAGATTCAGGACAAAGATACAAAAGAAAACACTTGCTCCAAAATGGCAAGAGGAATTTAGAATTCCCATCATAACATGGGATTCTAACAATGTGCTTGTTATTGAAGTTCGTGACAAGGACCGTTTCTATGACGATATTCTTGGGTATGTTCCGTTTTTGAACATTGGGTTTTGCCTTCTGTGTTTTTTAATATAAATTTGCTTTGTTTTATTATTTTTTCTTGAAAACCAACTTTTAAAACGACATGGCTTTGTTTTATTGGCTTTTCTTGAAGATCATGGCTTACTATCATTTTAGTCCATGTTCTTAAGTATGTGGTCGGATACTGGGATGTCGACTTTAGTCATTATATGTGTTTGGTAACAACGATATCTGCATACCATATTTTAAATGAGATTTTAAGTGCCACGGGACTGTCAAGGTACCATTTGGCTCTCTCGTATATTCAAGATCACGGCTTCTTCAATACTTCCTGACTTGTCAATTCAGAATATCTGATATTGATTGAAGGTGCAACCATAAACTACTTCAGAACAATATTGTTAAATAACGGCTATAGCGTAGCTGAATTTGAACAAATCGTTCTGCAATACATTATTTAGTTCAAAATATTATCAAATAGTGACTATATAGGCACTACAACACTGTTGTGTTTGTGTAGCAGAATTAGAATAAAACGCTATTTTCTGTGTGCCGTGATTGACAACACTGCTTCAGAGTCTTCAATGTGTCTCCGACACTTTAAATGGATGATCGAGTCAGAATCCTCAATATTGAATGTTCCCATGAGTGCAACATTATTTGCTCTTTATATCTTATTCAACCTTGTCTTGCTGTCTGCACTATCCTTTATTCAACGTGTATGACACTTTTCTTCCAATTATTCAATCACTGAGGGCATTCATCTGACCAAATGTTACTCTCTTTTGCAGGGACTGTTCTTTGAACATCAATGATTTTAGGGATGGGCAAAAATATGATAAGTGGCTGCCACTACAGAATGTAAAAATGGGGAGGTTGCATTTGCGAATAACAGTTTTTGAAGATAAGGAAAAGGTAACATCTATTCCATTATTATTATTATTATTGTTATTATTAAAGTTAAGCATCGCTTACTCCACATAAGCAGGGACGGAACCAAGTATGTATGATGCTATAGTACCTAACTCTATGTACATGATATCCGCCCCTGTTAATCTTATCTAAGATAATAAGTGTTCGCCACTGTACAGAACAATTCATCACCCCTTTCTAACTAATGACATATAATATTTATTTTATAATGGATCCACTAATTAAGAAATGACATTTGCATCAAAGATAAATCAAGAACTATTCCCTTAGATATTGAATTTGGTTTCTCCTAAACGGTTCGTCGACAATATTCTACATAACTCATAAATTAATTATTGAATTACTCTAATAGTAGAAGTTTGTTATTGTTGATCGACGTTGTTTGGCACATACTATCTTTTCACCACCCTCAACTATTTTTTCTGGTTCCGTCCCTGCACATAAGTATTATTATTCAGTTTTTAACAATTGAAACTTCTATGAAAAGTGTTTGTCATATATATCCAAAATAATTACACATGAGTGAAAGGCAAACTGGCAACAAGCTGCGCCGCTAATCCTTTCTAAGCAAACAAACATGAACACACATTTAACACTCACGATCTACATCCGCCCTTAATTCCCAGCTAAGCAAACAAACACAAAACAATCAGTTATCGTTTTTATAAGAGAATCATTTTCTACAAACACAAAACTAAACAATCAAAGTTATCATAAAACAATCATAGTTATCATAAAAGAGTCATAGTTATCGTTTTTATTAGAAAATCATTTTCTACAAGATGTTAGTACCGAAAGCCATGATTGTTTTTTATGGTACAAGTTATTCACATTTGGAATATTTTTGCAAACCAAAGAACAAGAGCCAATCTTTTTGGAAATCATTATGCATTAGTCGATACAGAATCATAAACTCACCATCCTTCAAAAGCAATGTTGAATTGTTCAAACACATTTCCATTTTCATAATATTCAAACTATAACATATGATACTAACAAAACATCTATTTTATTTTAGAAATCATTGGAGTTCTTCAAGCACTTAGATACAAGAATACAATATATGTAGCTGGCAAGCCTCCTAATAAATGTGCAGGCTTCAGGAGAAGATAAAAGAACATCAATCATAATTATAAATATATTTCCACTACACCCTACCTTATTATAAATATTATAAACTACCTTATTCATTGGGGAGTCACTTTACATTATCATAAACAATTTGACATAACAATAACTTCTCATTCTATTTTCATAAATGAAATTGTGAATATTAAAAAAATTTAAAATTAATTCTACAAAATCGTTGTCATCACACACTTTTTGAAATTATAAAGCTCACAAATCGCAATTTCATAAAGGTTGCACAACTACACTGACACAAGCTTTTACACCAAACAACATCATTTTCTTAAAAAGCTAATCAAACATGTACACTGTTTCAAACTTTCATGCTTTAAATTAATAATAACCTATTTCTTTTCTTTAAACTTTAAAGAAAGAAGAATAATAAGTGGAAGAAAACCCAATTTACAAAAACAAAAAGAAGGCTGAAAGTTAATTATTGTCAAAAAGGTTGAAAATTAATTACATTGTTATCCATATGCTTAAACTTTATTGTCACTGATTTATGTTGATTCAATATTTCAATTATACAAAATAATTATATATTTACAATACACAAAATATAACTATTTCTATAAAAAAAATATCAACACTGCGCTTGTGACACTCTAATTATTATTATATAATACAGAAGATGAAAATGGTTCTCTAATCTGCATGAAGAGAAATAAGTTGCTACTATGTTTTTTGATCTGTTGTAGATGTTTGATTTTACTTTTAAATTATATGTACAGGAAGCTGATACTACATGCGAGCCGGAAACGATAGACTTTGAGGAAAAAAAAGATTCTTTTGTAAATGAGACCACCAACAAAGGTTCTTTCTCATCCGTTTCGTCTGAAAAATCACCAAAAGTAGCAGACAACTTTGAGCCTATCAATATTGAAGGGCAACAGGAGACCGGAGTTTGGGTCCACCACCCAGGAAATGAAGTTTGCCAAACTTGGGAGCCAAGAAAAGGGAAGAATCGACGCCTCGACACAGAAATTCGCGGGGAGCCTAATGATATATCTGACAACTGTAATAATTCAACTGTATCTGGATCCTTGAACAATGACAGTAGCAGTCCTGATGATAATGCCGAAGATAAGCATCGAATGAAAACAGTTAGGAAAGGCCTGCATAAAATCGGTTCCGTATTTCGTAGGAGTCAGAAAAAGTATGACAGATCGGATTCTATCCCTGAAGACGTTCCATCTCCACATGATAATATTAGGTCAGTAAATGCTTCTAAAGGGGTCGGTGTGAAGTTTGTTATGGATGATAGTATTGGTGGCTTTCCGATTGGTAAGATTCAGGTAGACGGTGGGTCACCGGAATGGAGCGGTAGCGGTCCTGATAGCCCAGCAAAGAGAGACGTCAAGGACATGGCAAAGAATATTTATAAACACGCTGAAAAATCTGCTCGTAGCTTAAAACATGTTCTTTCTCGTAAAACAAGGAAATCTAAAAGTGATTCAGCAGCTGCAGTTGAAGAAATAGACAATGAATCTGACTCTTCTGATGATGAATCATCTCTTTCAGTTCAGTCGCCGATAGATGAAAGAACTCCAGTTTATTCACAGGCTATTCCTCCAAGTAACATTAGTTCCCCAAAATCCAATTTGAACCCCCAGGTTATTGCTCGAAGTAACATTGGTTCTCCAAAATCCAATTTGAACGAGGTTTATAATGCTCCATCTAACATCAAGCCTGAAAATGCATGGTCCCCTGAAAGATCTGTTGAAGAAGTTAAGTCTGGTGAAGATGAACTTGTTAAAGAGGAAATTGTGGCAGATAAAAAGGTTGTTGTTAGCAGTATTGCTGAGTGAAGAATATCTTAGCAAGTAAATGGTGACATTATATAGCTACAAAGCAGTGACACGGACACTCTTGTTGTATGTTCTGTTATATTCTGGTCACATGTAGAGGAGTTTTTGTTGTATAGTGATACGTAGGGGTGCTCAAATCCAAACCAATCCAAATAAAAACTGAAAACCGATCCAAAAAAACCGAAAACCGTAAAAAACCGAAGTTTTTTGGATGTGTTTGGATGTTCTTTTGTGAAAACCGCTGGATCGGATCGGATTTCGGATTGATTTGTTAAAACCGATCCAAACCGAACCAAACCGCAAACATATATTTTAATTTTTTTTATTAGTATAAATATATATATTGTATTATTTTTTTTTTCATTTTAAATTTTGTTAATACTATATGTTAGTTTAATTTAATCTTTTTTTTTTTTTTTTACTTTTTATATGTTTCGAATATAATTGGTAATTGTCATTCCAAAATATTAATTTTCAATATATTATATGTTATATTTTACATCAAACTTAATATTTATTTTGTCAAAAATGTCAAACTATTATTTTGTAGCGTTTTTTTATAATATTTATATTTATTAAAAAAAATTACAATTTATAATTTGGATATCCAAAAACCGATCTAAATTAAACCGCATAATATTGGATCGGATTGGATCGGATTTTTTTTATTTGTCATCCAAAACCGAATCAAACCGCAAATAAATTTATTTTTGAATCGGATGAGTTTTTGCCTCAAAACCGATCCAAACCGAACCACGACTAGTGATACGTCTTGTTTTCATAAACACGTGTTGGTGCTGTACTTTTGAGCTAAGAGGCTTGTAATGTACATAGTTTTTACATATACAAGAGACAACAAAAAGTTAAAAGAAATAAGATCTGTTTTTGTCCTCTAGCAACCAATATTTGAATGGTGCAGGGTGTCTGTACTTGTGATTATGTGTAGGACATGAGATTTTTCACCATAATAAGAAAAGTGTAGGCCATGAGATTTTTACCATAAAAAGAAAAGTGCAGGACACGACAAAAACTATATTTTATAGGCTGGCGTTATAATTTTGTAAAATTTGATTTTTTGAAAAACACATGTTTGAGTTGATTAGATAGTAACTTTTATAATGTACACTTGGTTTTATATTCAACTTGCTTTCTACCAAAAATCTTTAAATACAATAATAGTTCATAAGAATAACATAATAAGCATTATTCTCTCTTTCAATGTAGGTCGGTCTAGTTGGTAAGAAGTTGACTTATACTGCGCACAAGGATGTGAGTTCAACTTCTGTTTTCAGCGTTAAGACATTATTGGTTGCTATTGGTTGCCAAATTGTAAGTACCCCACTATCACCATTAAGATCTCATTCATAACCAAACTATAAGTATCTTTGTAAATATTCTTTGAATCTTAAGATCTGTCCTGATTTTAGTGAGTCCTTAGAGTCAACTTACTTAAACTTAGACTCAACTTACTTAAACTTTTTATTGGATAAAGAGTATTATTATTCTATGTGAGACTTAAGGGATAAGGCTTGCACCGATCCTAATAACCCCCTAAGACTCAACTCACCCAAACTTTTTATAGAAATATTATTCTCTCACTCTCACTCTCACACACACACATTTATACCTTTTTAGGTTCTTTAGAGTTTGATTGAGTACCAATACCTTATGGATAAACTTTATTTAAAATTTAAATTTATTCAAGAGAAATTAATTACAAAAATATGATATGATATTAAATGATTGAATTGTGATTACATATCCAATCAAAATTTGAAGTGAGAAGGTGTTTAGTGTTCAACTTTTTTTTGAATGTGTCAAATGTTCAAAGTGTCATATATGATATATTAAAGGATAGAGAAGTCTTGTTACCGTCAACAAGTTGCAGCTCAACTAAAGAGAAAAAAGTTGAAATTATTAGGCTGAATGCTATGATCGGGGTTCAAACCCCGGCTCCCTCACTTATATGTGTGGATTTATAATGGCTTTGCCATTTCGTCTTTGTGCCGAAAAAAAAGAAGTCTTGTTACCAAAAAAAAAAAAAAATAGAGAAGTGAGAAGTCTTGACAAAAAAGAAAAAAAAAAGATGAAGTATTTTTTATTTTCTTTTGGAATAGAAGAGGGCCAAAACCCAAAAGAAAAAGATTACATAGTAACTAGACGCGGGGTTGTGAATCCGGATACATCATCATCAAAACAGCCCATAATAAATTCTGGGCAAACATCATAAAACTGTAAGTCATCTGACAAGGTGAAAGTTAATTATGCTAGTCCATCTACACATCCATCGGTTTCCCTGTAGCTGTGGCTTATGTTAACTTCCCAATTAAGCTCCAGCAATTGTTTTATACTCTGTATCAGCCTATAACTCATTGCATTGCCTCCATCTCCATTCTTGATACTATTGATGACAGCTTGAGAATCAACGCAAATTTCTACCTTTTCAAAGCCTTTAGCTTGTGCATATCATAAAAAAAAAAAAGCCTTTAGCTTGTGCCAGCTTCAAGGCTTCAAACACACCCCATAATTCTGTAACAAAGGCACTGCATTGTCCTATATATTTGGAGAAGCCTCCTAGCCATTCTTTATTCTCACCTCTAATCAATCCCCCACAACCAGCTCTGCCATCTAGTCTTCGTGCTCGATCCGTATTAATTTTGACCCAACCCGAGTTGGGAGGAGTCCAGCCAATATTCACAAGAGATTTGCGTCCCCTATTCATGTTTCTTCCCTCCTGCATAGCCATATTGTAATCACATGCAATTTTACGAATCCATCGCCACAGTTCCGGCGGCCTTGAGACATTATTGTCATGACTCTCCTTGTTTCGCCACATCCAAAGAGTATGACATGTTACTGCCCACATTATTTTCAACAAGCGATTAATTAATGGACAATTCATATGCCTTCATAAATCATCATACAAAATCCCATCCAAAGAAACACAAACATGATCTTTAGACACAACAACACACTTAACAATCTGTCTCCACATCCCCATCCTAGGAACAAAACCCATCCTAACCATGCCCTTAACACCCCAATCAACTTCCTCAACCAACCCCTCTCTACAAAACCCCAAAACCAAACCTTTAAAAGAATCATAACTTGGAACAAACCCCTTCAAAATCATCTTCTCAACAACCCTTTTACCTTCCTCAAATCTCTTGAAATCAATCAACCCATACAAAACATGTTGATAAGAACTTTCATTAGGATAACACCCATTCCTCATCATCACAACTTCCAAAATTTCAATAGCTTCATCAATTTTCCCTTTTTTCCTCAACCCATTAATCAAAACATTAAAAACCATAACATCAACACAAATCTTCTCCTTTTGCATTCTCTCCAACAACTCAAAAGCTTCATCAACCATCCCCTTCTCACATAACCCATGCATCAAAGTACAAAAAGTTCTCTCATTTCTTTGAATACCTAACTTAGGAAATTCATCAAACACCTTAAATGCACCTTCTAACTCACCTCGTTTACACAATCCTTTAATCATAATATTAAGACAACAAGCATCAATCTCAAACCCTAATTTAGTAGCAGACAAATAAACATCCAAAACAGTATCATACAGCTTATTATTAACCAACAAATTAAGAACAAAATTAAATGTTTTAGAACTAGGCCATGTACCGTAATTCGGCATATCAAACAGCGTTTCGATGGCTTTATCGATTCGATTGGCTTTATGGGCATACATTTTGATTAGACCGAAGAAGAAATCTTCGGTAAAACGATGTTTTTTTCGTGGGAGTGATTTGAGGAGTGTGTCTATGGAGTTGAAATGATGGGATTGAGCTAGTTTGGTAATGAGGGAAATGCAGAAGGGTTGAGTTGGGTTATAGTCTTTACGTGAGGAATAGAGGTTGAAGATTGTTAAGGCTGTTGATGGGTTTGTTAGGGAGTTGATTAGGGTTGTTGCTTCTTTTGAGGTTAACCAGTCTTTGTGGTGGAAACGTGAGAGGATTTTGTTGTCTTTGTTGTTTGTGTTTGTGTTTGGATTTGGTGTTGGTGTTGGGTTTGAGGGTTGTGATGAAGAGAAGAGTGAGAAGTGTGGTGATGGTGGTTTGTGGGAGGATGTTAGATGAGGGAGGAGAGAACGGTGTCGGGAAAACATTGTTGATGTTTGGAGTGTGGAGGATGGTGAACTGGACTCTCTGCAGTTTAAAATGATGAAAATTGTTTACTTACAACTCGGCCTTAATTATAAGCAAAATTCTATTTTTTGGATTCATTTGAATACCACTGTATTTAGATTTACTTGGCCAAATACATTGGTTTTCCGATAAATTTAAAAAGTATAATTTGTTTATAATTAAGGTCACAGGGAGTACTATGTTTCCTTTGGGAGTATGCAGAAAAAAAAAAGGAAATGAAAATAATAAAAAGAAAATAAATAAATAAAATAATGCTGCACCAAATATCATATTAAAAAATTCAATAAAAAAATATTCGTCTTAAAAATTATACATTTAACTTTTTCAAAGTAAAAAAAAAAGCACTCAATTTATATTTAGCCCGACAATATATGCC
Organism: Trifolium pratense; assembly: GCF_020283565.1. Classification (NCBI taxonomy): domain Eukaryota; kingdom Viridiplantae; phylum Streptophyta; class Magnoliopsida; order Fabales; family Fabaceae; genus Trifolium; species Trifolium pratense. The sequence continues at coordinate 42,093,654 of NC_060065.1, forward strand.
AATTAAACTTTTTTTTTGAAGCAATGCCAATTAAACTTTTAAAAAAACCAACTTTTTCATAATATATTTTGGGAAGGATGAAAAGTTTTATACACCCTCTAGTTCTATGTATAAGAATTTTTTTTACTTTCTAAATTCATCGTAGAATTAATGTATCTAGACAATATTATAGTCTAGATACATCATTTCTTATATATTTTGGGAAGGATGAAAAGTTTTATAGCAATCATTTATTAGTTTGGAGCGTCGAAGACGAAGGGTGATATAGTAGCAGGTTTGAAGTTGGCTTGGGCTCAAGGGTTTACTAAGGAAGAGCTTCACGTAGATTCTCAAGTGGTGGTTACTACTCTCTCGTCACCTAAAGACAAGACTCTGAATAGGTGGATTTTGATTCAAAATATTCGAAGACTTTTAGCTATGGATTGGGATGTTAGAATTAGTCACTCATACTGAGAAGTTAATTCATGTGCGGATTCACTAGCTAGTATGGCTTATGATGGGGGTTTTTATATGATTGTTTATGAGCAATGTCCTCATCAAATTAGTCATTGTTTTTTAGCTGATACTATAGTGGAGTTTATACTCCTCATATGTATCTTGATCCAACAGAGGTATAGCTATTGTAAAGGGGGTTGAAATTTTATTCCCCCTTATAAGTTTTCACTGTCGAAGATAATCTTATTCGAGATGTGTTAAACTTCAAATATTAGTTCGTCATGTTGTGCGAGTTGGACCCTTTTGACAGTTAATGTTCTAAGCATGAAGCAAATCTTGTTTTCATTCTTTTCACTTTGGCTTATTCAACAACACATCTAGAAACAATAATTAATTCCATCTATGTTACATCTATGACTATGTATAATGTATGTATATACTCACAAGAATGCAGCTAAGCTATACACAATGCAAGTTTGATCTATATAGTTCCTAAAATCCTCCTATGTATAGAATATTAAATCATTAATGACTATTATTTTTCCATTTTTCTGTACAAAAACAAGCTTAAGATCAAGGTCTATGCTTCTTCTTCTTTGCATTGAGAAGTGGTTGAATTTGCAAGTGCCTTTTGAATGCTTCATTGAAAAGGATACGAGCATGAAAGGCTTTAATAATTGGTAACCATGCCAATATAGCTATAGGTCCAAAAAGTACTATTCCCATTCCATAGTCAAATTCTCTTGCAAGTGCACGTGTGAAGTCCCATATTCCTGTATGCTCTATTTTTGGCCTTACAGCTTGTGCAATCTAAATCACCAAAAGCATATTACTTGGATTAAGTCTAGAGAAAAAAAAAGATTTGGATTATCTGCGGTCGCAATATCATATATATTCACTGCAGTTACTAAATCCGAATATTTTGACGATGATCAGATTGTTTATATTTTAAACTTAATAAATCGAATATTTAAAGAAACTTGAAATATGAATCGTCTGATCCTCATCCAACGGTTTTAATTGACTGACTGCAGCGAGTTTGTGATACTGCAACCGCCAACCGCAAATATCACATATTCACCGTAATCGGTAAATCTGAACATTTTCATGAATTCATATTATTTGTATTTTAAATTCGGTAAATTGAATATTAAAAGAAACTCAGAATGAGTCGTCTGATCTTTATCCAACGGTTCTGATTGATGGACTGCAGTGACTATTTGCTATTTCAACCGTAGGGAATCCATTTCCAAAAAAGCGAAACGAGGGTTGCTATAGATTATTACCTGTATTAGCCCCCATGCAGTTGGCATGAATGCCAGACAGCAAACAAAAAGGTCTGACACTGAGAGTTGACATATGATTGAAAGAGAAATGATGAGGGCAAGAACAGCCACAAATAGGATTGCTTTGAAAAATCTGAATCCAAGTTGATAATTAGCACTAAGTAGGTTCCTTCCTATGTTAACAACCTACATGGATATGATTAGGTTATGTGGTTAACATGCAATAGTTCATATACTTTTTTTTTCTAAGTTGTGATATTTGAACCATTAAAATTTGACAACTTTTTAAGTGGTTGACAAAGTTCAAATAGTTGATTTATTATGTTTAATAGATGGTTAATGGATTATGTGATGTCAAAACTGATTAACCATCAACCTAACCTCATTATCCAAATATGCGGTTAATGAAATTATGTCGGTTATTAATGAGTTTGTGACGTGGAATGCCATTTAACCATCTATTGAACTTACGGAATAAACCATTTATTTAAACTGCGTTAACCACTTAAAAAGTTGTCACAAATTGTACAAAAATCATTTCTCCTTAAAGAGTTCTTACCTTCACCAAGAGGAAAATTCCAAGAATAACAAGCCATGAAAAGACATAAACCAGCAAGTTTTTGCTTTGCTGAGTGATGTCAAGGTGATAGACCAAACCATACTGATAGATAAAGAAACGAAGAGAAAGCAATATCTCGGCAAACCTTGAAAAAAGACTCGATCGACGAAGATGAGCTTGTTCATCATACCACCAAGAATGCCAACTTTTATCCTGATGGATTCCCAATCCACCTTGTTGCCTAATCCACTTATTCCACTCTTTCCAATCATCTACCGCCTTTGTCCAGCTGAATCCAGCAGGGTTGAAAAGAAAAGGCGCACACAACCAAGTCAAAGACATGAACCAAATCGCGTAAGTTATCAACACATATGTCATGTTACTTTGATAAGATTTCCTGAACATGTTATAAACAATCAATAGCAGCATTAGCTCGAACGCCTTTACAAAGTGACTTCTCGAATATAATCTATAGTTTTCAGTGAAGCTAGCATGGAAGACAACTTTGCGTCCGGTCGGTCTGTATTTCGCACCTCCGTGCAAAATTGTTCTACCATAGTAATGTGTTTTTGATCCAAGGGAGAAGGTGAAGAAAACAGCGGCGAGCTGCAACTGCATGAGGACAAAATCTTTAAAGGCTGTGAGGAAACCTCTTTCAAGGCCTATTTCCATCATCATTGGTAAGCCTGTCAGAAGTCCAAGTTGTATGAATGATTGAGATGCAAGAGCTGTTTCTAAGGACTGTACATTCTTGATTCTTGCTTCAATGATCAGTGCTCTCTCTAATCCACTAAGAACTAGGTATAACTGTCCGTAGAGAAATACGTATATTCCTAGTACTGATATCTGTGGAGCAATTTCAATCGGAATATATATAAATGAGAAGGTAGTGAAATTAAAAGATTAACAGATATATAAACGAGAAGAATATGATTGTTCGATGAAATTACCAAGCTGCTGAAGTAAAATCCAATTGTAGTGAAATAACAAGATAACATCCTGAAAAAATCGAATTGTCGTGCAAGGCGGAAAATGTCACGACTTATAGTTTGCTCACTGTTTCCATTTGCTACCTTAGCTTCAAATTTTGAAATCGAGTTTAGACTCACATCGCGGCCTTTGCCAATTTGCAAGTATTCGTGGTAGGAAATACACCCTCTTCTTAATGTAGAATTAAATCCTGCATTACATAAATAACATTACTTATCCCTATTGTTAACAATCAATATGTGGTTAGAAATAATATAATGTTAATGTTGAAGCCATTAATTCCTACCGGCAAAAACATCTTCACTCAAATTAATTGTTTTAGATGCTTTGCTTATTCCTCCTCTTGTAATATGGAAAACTCTATCAAATACATCTGGATGGCCGTAATGGAACCGCACCCTGAGTGAGAGAATACATCAATGTTAGAATCGAAGAATAAAAATCCATGTTTATTATTAGGATTAACATTGTAGATTAATATTTGAATTAGAAAATCATATCGATTACCTGAGAGGATTAGCCAGAAGCCTTTGACCAATAGTGACAAAGCTGGTCTCCTGATATGACATGAACCACGCCAGAGACGACACACTGAAGTTGAAAAAGAATGGAGGATACTTTGTTAGTGTACTAAACATATCTCATTCCTTATCGACAATTATGAGTATATCTATGATATTTTGACACACAAACTTAATATCAAATTTTGAAAACAATTTGGATGGTTAATGCAACTTATAGCATGGCATACTTTCGTAAATTAGACAATGTTTATATATCCGAGGAACATGTGATCACATTGTGCATGATATGTTACCTTATATGAATATTTATAACCAGAAGGAATCTTCCAAAGTTCGTCGGTTTAATTTATGTGATTAAGAAGACTAACCTTCCTGTGAAAATATGTTCCCTTAAACCAAGTATTGTAGGAGGCCTCCGTCCTTGGCGCTTATGAAATTCTTGGAGAAGGTTTCTCATTTTTAGAGCTTCTTCCAAGTAATTATCCTGAAAACAAAGTTAATCATTAGAACACAATAGAAATTATCAGGGTTTCTATACAATGATAGTAATTAGTTAATTTGTAAAGAAAAAGGTAAAGAGAAAATTATTATACTTGGTTCATATCAATTGTTTGGAGGGCTTCGCCACGAGTGAATATTATTGCATTGTTTTGATTTTCAGGCTTCCCTTCTCCAAGTTGTGGCGGACCTGGAAGTTTTATTTGATATATCGTCTGCAAAGAATATTAAAGTATAATATATAATTTCATTATTGAAATAATAAAATTGGCTTCTACAATCTTAATCTATAACATAATGTCATAATATTTTGTTTATAACTTCTCTTACAACTAATGATGCTCCTGTTTTAGTTAAGTGATATTCTAACCTATAAATATTTAAATCAACTTATGAATACTTGCCTTAAAAGCGATTTTTTTTCTTTCTGAGATGATAAATAAGGTTTTCGACAAGTTAATATTTCGTAGACTAAATATTTTGATGTTGTAAGAAAATACCTGTTCAAAACCATTGACAACTTTAACAAGTTTAGAATAATATACTTTAGGAGGTCTACCCTGAACAATCTCCTCCTTTTCCTCGACATAAGAAACACGAAGAGACGGATACCTGCAGGAAATTCATGCATGAAAGAGTTACTAATTTATTATCTCTACTTATTTCATTTCAAGAAGCGAGATATTTTTCTCATTCCTTGTACAAAACTCACCTTGTCATTAATTCAATTGTATCTCTATAACGAGGATCATTCATCGCCTTTTGCAATGCAAATGATTGACAGGTAACGACATAAGTGTATTTCATGTCTGCTAGTGCTTCTAGACGAGCAAATAATGCTCGGTTACCCTTTTCAACCGTCTCATAACCTTCAAGAATATCTGCATTAAAAAATGAATTGTGATTATTTCAGTGTAAATGTTTTAAACTGACAGTGTACGCAGTCATTTAGAATTTGTTACAAACCTTCATCTTCAGCCATGTCAAGAAATGCTTGTAACTTTAAGGCTTCTCTGTAGTACATCATCCCTCTAACTGTTCTGCCTAGTGTCTGTCCCCTAAACGAAGCCCACGATCTAAGCTCTTCTGATTTGTTTTCGTCTTCTAAACTCCTTCGGTTATCGCAACACATTCGTTCCAAAAAGTTTGTCCATTCATCTATTTAAATTAATATGCCAATCTATGAGATGAGTTCAAATAGAATGTTTTATTATGTTACATAAGAAAAATCTTATTTATAACAACCTGGATATATCTTTTGCATGTAAAAAATGATCGAGTCCTGTTCTTTATCTGAACCAAGCTCCTTCATTGAAAAATTGATGTCTTCCATGTAGTGTGGAGTTATAACACTGTCAAATGTCAATCATGCTATATATCAGAGTTCTGTGACTAAAATCTGGAAATATAATAATGTTCATTGAATGATTATTTAAAATTAGGTAAAATAGTCTCTACCCCCTGAAATGTTAGCAAATTTCGGTTTACGCTTTGTAATATTTTTTTTTTCTATTATCCTCCTGTAATGTCAAGATTCCGTCCTTTTGGCCCCTCATTGAATATACTGGCTTAAGATTCCGCATAAATGATGATATGTGGCATGCTTAGTGAGGGGGTAAACCGAAATTTGCTAACATTATAGGGGGAAAAAGGACGGAATCTTAAGCCAGCATATTCAATGAGGGGCTAAAAGGATGGAATCTTCACATTACAGGGGGTAATCGAAAAAAAATATTACAGGGAGGTAAACCGAAATTCGCTAACATTGCAGGGGGAAAAACCCTTTAAAATTAAATGTATTTATGATAGTTATCTCTGAAAGGTTTGCTTCTTAGTTTGATGTGTCATCAATGAATAATGAAAGTTTCATTAAATTACCTAAATGGCAGCATACTATGCACTTTTGGAGCATCTGGCATATCTGTAAACAGAGAAGTAGCAAAGAATGATATGCGCCGACGAGCATCTAAGTTCACAGGTATGTCCATTGCTGTCTCTTTGACGGTAACTAGTAAATGAAATCGCTTGATCTGTCATGAACAAGCTTTATCATGTTAGTATGACAAGAGTAGAGTCCACATACATGCAAGATGTTATTTCTCATTACTACCTGTTCTGTCAAAGGACCTTCTGGCAAGGGAAAATGGACACAACTTTCATTAGAAAATGGAAAGGATTCACTATTAATTTCCTCACTGGAAAATAGTTGATCATCATCTCTAAAATAGACAAAGCCACACTCATTTTGTTCGGGAAAGTGTGACGTATCCAATGTTCTGTACAGATTAAGTTGACAAATCAAAATTTGAAGCATAGTGTATAAATGATATATAAATGACAAGACAACAAATTCTTAAGCATCAATACCTTGAATCATCCATCATATCATTTGTTACCAGCTCAAACATATCGAGTAAAGCCTTCGCAACTTTGTGCCGATTGTCTTTATCTCCCTCAATCTGATGGCATTTCATAACAAAGTAATTAGGACTAAGTTTCTACTTTCCAGTCATATACATTTTTCAGCATAAAAGTGTAAGCTTTAGGTTTGGTTGAGTGAATATTTACCAGAAGTTCAGCTAGCTCAATGACCTTAACATGTAGAGCTGGGAGAACTTTCATATTGAAGTTCTTAAGAAGAGTTGTTTCTTCGATACTATTTTCAATTTCGCTTAGTATATCGCCTATAATCCTAAATGCGCACAAGTGACCAAAACCATATTTCAGTACCAAAATCAAAATTTTGTTGCGAATATGAATATTTCAGCTAGAACATATTCCATTTTATTACCTTTTCTCCTGGCTACCGACGATAAGAATGTCGAGAACATATTTCAGTGACTGGTAGCACTCTCTTACAGCATAAAACATGTATTTGTCTTTTGAAATTTTTCTGACAAGAGCTTCTTCCTTTCCCTCAAAATCTTTAGCAATGGTCAAAGCTGTAGAAAACTAGAATGTGTAGCAAGAAGAGTTCATCAATGAATGAAATAGTATATATAATGATTCTTGTTCTTCCGCAGAAATCTATAACACTTTGGTTAAAAGTACATTACCTTGTTTGCCAAGAGGAAAATAGGCCAAAGAACCTTTCCGGAAAACAATTCTGAAGACACAGGCATCATCATTAAATCCATTTCTCTGTTGAAAAAATTATTGTCAGGTGTTGTAACAAAACATAAACACGCAGTAAAGTTACACAGCTAGTATTATCAAATAGAAACTATAGCGGTGCTATTGTGTAGCATAGTTTGAACAAAGTCTCTATATGCTATTTAGTACAAAGTATTGTGAAATAGTGGCTATTGCGGTACTACAACTTTTTAGCATAGCAGAATTTGAACAAACTGCTATTTTATGCGCGATCTGCTTTGACAATACTTGTTATAATAAACGTTACCTGTTACTAATTAAGTCTTCAAGACGAAGATGGCCTATAATTTGATTCCATATCACCACAAATTTGGCAATAGCATTTTTTTCATCGGGAAGCTGTGAAAAAGAAAAGCAATCAACATAGGAGGAACAAATATTTAAAATAAATTTATCTTACTGTTGATAATTTAGAACAAACCTTTTGAAATATATTGCTGAGGAAACCTAATCTTTTCTTTTTACCGCGTTTAGAAGACGGTGGATTCAGACAGACATCAAATGCTGCTGGCAAGTTGTCAAATCTACTTCTAAGCATTCCTTGTGTCCTTATCTATTTTCAATTATAAGTGTGAGTGAGCCATTTGATTTATGAGGGATTATAGAAATAAAGAAAGAAGTAAATGAAAAAAATATAGATTATTACCTCACCAAGGTGATGTAAAATTCCATAAACTCCACCAACTATTGTACAGAAAACAGAATACCAAATTTGTGTGTCCATAAAATATACCTGTAATAAATATAGTGTATTAGTTTAGGAGATTAATTTTGATACACTGTCAGTGTAAAACTATTTACACTGCCAAACAATCAGAAACCCTTATTAGTATGACTTATAAAGTAGATATGATTGAAGTACAAATATTTTTAATGATCCAACAGTTATGATTAATTGATAGTGTAAAACTCTTTACACTGTCGGTGCATATCATTAAATCCTTATTTTAGATTCTCCAAATGTATGATGCAGACTCACCATTACTACAGGGCTCCACACAGCAACAATTGCACCAGCATTATATTTGACTGAAGCATAATCAAACCTTTGTCAGAGACACTAACTTATCCATAATATAATGTTACTAATACAATTACAAATACTGCATACCTCTTGGAAAAAGCTCATGCCATTCATACTTTCTTACACCAATTTTCATTATCTGTCTAGTTGGTCCTATGAGTGGTTTTATCTGCATGTATTGACATTGACTTGGTCATTTAAGAGTAAGTTGCTAATTAGAAAAATTCAATTAACATATAATATAATTGAAGCACAGTTATTGTTTACCTCAAAACTATAGCTGAACACAAATTTACACGATAACACCGATATCCAAAACAATGTGTACCTACATTCGAAGAAATTCAATATATTTATATAGATTCGGATTCATATTCCAATGAAACTAAAGTGAACAATAAGAACAAGTCAACAAGGTAATATAAGATATACTTTATAACAGAAAGTTGGTCTTCTTGCATCCCTCGTCCAACATAGATTCTTGGCTGTACAAAAATACATGTCATACATAAGCTACAACATAAATGACATAAATGCTTATGAGAGTAAATTGCACGCGCAGTGTAGAAGAATCAGGTGATAATTAGTCCTTTTTATAGCCAATGTTAGTATATTAGTTATTTTGTTCGTATTTTCTCTTTCACCAGAGTTTGAACTTCGGTCATTTAACTCATTCAAACCTTAGCTCAAACCAGTTGAGCTAAGCTAAGACATTGTCGGAAAATTTAGTAAATATTATGATGAACTTACTTGAATCCACCAAGCCAAAATTTTGCATATCTTGTTATTAGAGACCTCAATATATTTTCCCATAGAAGGTACAACAAATAACACAACTTCAGCTGCATTACTTGTCAAGTATATTGCAGCAGCAACCATATAAGAAGTAAAGCACCATTCTTGATCCAAACTTCCATACTTGGCGTTATAACAATATTTTTTTCTTGAATTAGCATAGCACACAGAAAGAATAATATTCCATATAATGGCAAATGCTAACTTCACCAGAAGTTTCACTTTTTGTGAATGTTCCATGGTGTATCTTGCTTTCCAAGTAAAAGCAATGTCTGAAATTGCTGTAACAAATAGATGATAATTTTTTAGTGTAGTTCCTATATGAAAGAGAAGGAAAACACTATATCTTTATACAATGATTATAAAATCGGCAATTGACGCCATACCTTGAATAAATTTAAGAATTGCTGAGGTAATAAAGATGCTGATGATGTCCTCAAATACTGCGGCATCAAGCAACTGAAGTGGTGATCCCAAGTCATGACAGGCAATGATTATTATGGCCTATGAATTAACACAAAAACCAAATTTTCCAGATCATCGTCCATCATAAGAAACATAAATTTTTAAGATATTTATCACTAGTGTATATTTGAACTGAAGCAAACCTGAAGGGATAGAATATAAAAACTCCACATTCTATCAAAGCTTCTAAAAATTTGCCAAAACGAACGAATCTCTACAAAATTTGTCTTTCCTAGCCATTGCCGTTCATTCTTTTCCGGATTTTCATCGTTTTCCTGATTTTCCTCTACAGTTTCCTGTACAAGAAATAAACAGGTAAATCATGTCCGTATAGAGTGGTAGTTCCTTGCAGGTAGAAATTAAATAATATACTTAAATGCCAGAGACAATAATCATTGTTCACATTATGTTAGAGCAAAATGGTACTATTTTCTACACAAAATTTAAAATATCACATGAAATCTAAAGTACAATGTTTTTGTGAATCACATAATGTTGGAAAATATTTAGTTTCCTAGTTTGTTATTTCTAGGAGATTCTAAGCTTATCTATTATTTCCTTTTATGTTTGTACTCTTCCTATTTAAACCAGCCTTGAGCTGAGGAATAAACACAACAGTATTCACTTATTATTTTCTACATGGTATCAGAGCTCCCGATTTTGGGGGTCTCGCTTCCGCAAAACCCTAGCCGCCGTCGTGTTTACAATCTGACCACGACAACTGATTTTGTGTGCGGCACTGTTCACACGCACAGTTCATTCGCGGGTACTGTTCACAAGTACTGTTCACAAGTACTGTTCACAAGTACTGTTCACGAGTGCTGTTCACCGGAGTTAATTTTTCTTTGCTGCTTCCGGTACTACTTGGCTAAGATTATTAATTATGACGTTTTTTTATTCTCGACGACGATCATCCACTTTCAAATACCGTCGTGAATGCAAATATTGTCATCGTTTGGGACATACTATTTTTCAATGTTGGAAATTACATGGTCTTCCGCGACCTTCAAATCAGAAGAACAAAGGTGGAGGTGAGGGTCATACATTCCAAGCCAGTAATTCTGATCAAGAGCATCAGTCTTCTTCAATTCAGCTTTCATTCACGATGGAACAACTAGACAGACTGTACAAAATTCTTGAATCTAACACTCTTTCCGGCTTTGTTGCCCCCAAAGGTACTTCTGCCCTTTTTAGTGTCAGTCCCAGTCGTGCTTGGATAGTAGATTCGGGTGCAAGTGATCACATGACAGGTGATTCTACTCTGTTTTCTTCTTATAGTCCATGTGCAGGTAACCATAAAATAAAAATTGCGGATGGATCCTTTTCAGCCATTGCGGGTAAAGGTTCGGTTGTGTTGTCTCCAAGTCTAACCCTTAAAGATGTTCTTCATGTCCCAAATCTATCTTGTAGTCTCATGTCTGTCAGTAAATTAGCCCAAGATAGAAATTGTCAAACTAATTTTTTTCGTACTCATTGTGTTTTTCAGGATTTGAACTCGGGGAAGATGATTGGTAGTGCTAAGGAGAGTGGAGGACTCTACTACTTCGACATTGAACCTGAATCACAACTACCTTCCAAACCAATAAGTTCATGCTTTGAATCTTTTTTAGTTCTGAATAATAATAATGATGATGTTATGTTATGGCATTCACGATTAGGTCATCCTAGTTTTCCTTATTTAAAACACTTATTTCCTGAGTTATTTCGTAATAAGGATTTATCTTTATTTAAATGTGAAGCATGTGAATTTGCAAAACATCATCGTTCTCATTTTCCATTACAGCCCTACAAACCATCAAAACTTTTTTCTGTTATTCACAGTGATGTTTGGGGCCCTAACCAAACGAGTACACTTTCTCAGAAAAAATGGTTTATCACATTTATAGATGATCACTCAAGAGTTTGTTGGGTGTACTTGTTAAAGGGGAAATCTGACGTTTGTCAGGCCGTAAAAGATTTTGTTAAAATGGTGCAAAATCAATTTCAAACAAATATTCAAGTATTTAGAAGTGATAACGGCAAATAATATTTTAACACAATGTTGAGTGATTTTTTTCGTGAAAATGGAATTGTGCATCAAAGTTCATGTCCTAACACTCCCCAACAAAATGGAGTTGCAGAAAGAAAAAATAGGCACTTGTTGGAGGTGGCTAGAGCTTTACTTTTCGCAAGTAAAGTACCAAATTATTTGTGGGGTGAAGCAGTTTTAACTGCTGCATACTTAATTAACAGAGTGCCCTCCAAAGTTCTTAATTTTAAAACTCCAATTCATATTTTCAAAAAATGTTTTCCTAATGATCGTGTTTCAAACGATTTGACCTTAAAAATCTTTGGTTGCACTGCATTTGTTCATGAACATAAGAATATTAGCAAACTTGAACCGCGTGCTATAAAATGGGTTTTTGTTGGGTATTCTCCAACCCAGAAGGGATATAAATGTTTTGATGCAAAAAATCAGAAAATGTTTGTCACCATGGATGTTACATTCTTTGAAAACAAACCTTTTTTTGACACGCATCTTCAGGGGGGAAATTTAAATGAAGATTCGTCTCAAACTGAGGACATGAGTTTTTTTAACTCATTTCAAACTGAGGACATGAGTTTTTTTAATAATTTATCTTTGCCGGTATCACAAAGTTCTAAGACTTATACTTCTGCACCAACGAAAAATGGCCATGATTCTTTATCTAATCCTACTCCTGTTATGAGTAGTGAGCTTGTTGAATCCGAGCCTACATTTTCTCATGAAGAAAACAATGAGAATCTTGAAAACAATGATAATGATAATCTAATTGAAATGCCACAAAATAATGAGGTTTGAAGCAGGAAACAAGACTTGGAAAGGAAAGGTTTTTGTGAGAAAGAATCACAAAGAAAGTGATGAGTCCACATCTCAACACTGTCATGAATTTGAACCGGGGGATGATCAACTTCCCAAAAAAAGAAAAGGTAAGTCTATCTCTGTTTCTGAGAGTCGTATTTTGTATCCCGATATCGATGATCCTGTGGCTGTTAGAAAACCTATTAGATCTTGCACTAAATACCCATTGTCCAATTTTATATCATATTCAAATTTGTCTTCGTCTTTTTCTGCCTTTACCTCAAAATTGTCTAGTGTAGAGATTCCAAAAAATGTACAGGTTGCTCTAGAAGTTCCAAAGTGGAGGGAAGCTGTACTTGAGGAGATGAAAGCTCTTGAAAAGAACAAAACCTGGAGTGTTATGACACTACCGGATGGCAAGAAGACGGTTGGATGCAAATGGGTGTTTACTGTGAAGTATAATTCAGATGGGTCAATCGAAAGGTACAAGGCTCGATTGGTGGCTAAGGGTTTTACTCAAACTTATGGTATAGACTACTCAGAGACTTTTGCTCCTGTTGCAAAATTGAACACTGTCAGAATTCTCTTGTCTCTTGCTGCTAACTTAGATTGGCCCCTACATCAGTTGGATGTTAAGAATGCTTTTCTCAATGGTGATTTAGAAGAAGAAGTATATATGGACATTCCTCCTGGCTTTGAAGACAAGTTTGGATCAAATGTATGCAAACTAAATAAGTCTTTGTATGGATTAAAGCAGTCTCCTAGAGCTTGGTTTGAAAAGTTCACTTATTCCATGAAGAAACAAGGGTACATTCAAGGACAAGCTGACCACACCTTGTTCACAAAGTTCTCCCAAGATGGAAAAATTGCTGTCCTAATTGTTTATGTTGATGATATCGTCCTTACTGGAGATGATATAGTTGAAATGACAAGAGTAAAAGAGAAATTAGCATTAGACTTTGAAATCAAGGACTTGGGATCCATGAGATATTTTCTTGGTATGAAGGTTGCTCGATCAAAAGATGGTATTGTAGTTTCCCAGCAAAAATACATTCTAGATTTATTGAAAGAAACAGGAATGAGTGGATGTCGACCAGCAGATACTCCCATGGATCCTAATGCAAAACTTTGGGAAGAAGGTAGTGTTTCTGTTGATACTGGAAGGTACCAGAGATTGGTTGGGAAACTGATTTATTTGTCACACACTAGACCTGACATTGCTTTCTCGGTTAGTGTAGTAAGTTAGTTTATGCATTCTCCTTTTGAGGAACATCTTGAGGCAGTCTATAGGATATTGCGATATTTGAAAGCAAATCCTAGAAAGGGATTATTTTTTAAGAAGACTAATGAAAGAAATGTGTCTATCTTTACCGATGCTGATTGGGCAGGTTCAGTCACTGACAGAAGATCAACCTCCGGATATTGTACCTACGTTTGGGGTAATCTTGTGACATGGAGGAGCAAGAAACAAGGAGTTGTAGCAAGAAGTAGTGCAGAAGCTGAGTTTAGAGCTATGGCTCAAGGTATTAGTGAAGGATTATGGATCCACAGAGTCCTAGAAGAGCTTAAGATGAAAATTGAGCTTCCATTGAAATTATACTCTGACAGTAAAGCCGCTATTAGCATAGCTCATAACCCAGTTCAACATGACAGAACCAAGCATATTGAGATCGATCGACATTTCATAAAAGAGAAGTTAGATGCCGGAATCATATGTCTACCTTTTGTAACTTCGAGTCAGCAAACTGCAGATATCTTGACCAAAAGCTTAGCAAGACCCACCTTTGAGCATTTGATCGGCAAGTTGGGCATGATAGATATCTATGCACCAACTTGAGGGGGGGTGTTGGAAAATATTTAGTTTCCTAGTTTGTTATTTCTAGGAGATTCTAAGCTTATCTATTATTTCTTTTTATGTTTGTACTCTTCCTATTTAAACCAGCCTTGAGTTGAGGAATAACACACAACAGTATTCACTTATTATTTTCTACACATAATCACCTGTGTTTCTTCTTCTTCAACCTTCTTTTCCATCTTCTTTTTCTTCTTCTTTTTCTTTTCTATCTTTTGAACAGGTGATACAAGAGCCTTCCTGAAATCAGGTTTATCTTTGGTTTTTACAAAGAAAAAATCATGGTCCTGATCACGCATGGGCCAACCGATTCCGAAACAATCAGGAGACCTACAGATACAGAACAGCAGCAAGGATCTCATGATATGTATTATGTAGCACCGACACTTCATGTTAAAAGTGCGTATAGTGATTGTATATGTAAGTGTCCAACACCGACATGACACTGAGACATGTGTTTGTATTCAATGACTTTCATTTTCTTAAATTATTACCGGTGACCAGATGGCAGTGTCGGCATCAGTGTCATGTTTGGTGTCTGTGTCAGTTTTTCACAGGCCACATCTAAACAAATATAAAATCTTAGTCTAAAGGTTATACTACTGACCAGAAGTATTCGTTCAGATCATCATAGTTTCTCCATGCAGAATGATCGGTTGTCCCACCTTTGCTATTTTCAACTTCCTTTGGTTCGAAGATAAGTTAGTTTTATTGAAGAAAACATCCAAAGAAACAAAACTAAAAGATGATACATTAAATAGTACCTTTCTTATAACATTGTATATAGGTGTGACAACATTATTAAGGAAAGATTCTGGTTCGTTTCCATATGCTGGCATGACCTTTTCCCATGTTGTTAAGCTGATAGCACCACTTAAAACTCCATGCATTTCATATGACATCTTTAAAACACACATGAAAATTATTAG
Source organism: Trifolium pratense (assembly GCF_020283565.1). NCBI lineage: Eukaryota > Viridiplantae > Streptophyta > Magnoliopsida > Fabales > Fabaceae > Trifolium > Trifolium pratense. Next base: position 42,108,985 of record NC_060065.1, read on the forward strand.
AAGAAATAAGAGAATAATCATTCTAGGAAATGTTATTTGAAAATGGATTCCCTACATTAATGCGTCGCGCAGTTTTCAATCTCAACTGTCCGATCTAAATCAATGACAGAAATTGTTTAAGTCTGTCTTTTGTGAATGAGTAAGCTAGGCAGTCTGATCTCAAATCAATGGCCGGTCGAGATTGTTTATTGCGTGTAAATTCACACTTTTCTCTTATAGAAGGGAAACCAGATTCTCCAATTTTCACTTGTAGGTAAAAGAATAAAAGCTATAGGCTTAGATAATATTTTATCTATCAACCAAAATTTATCATTGAACATGAAATGCTGAATATTTCATATGGTATTACTAGTATCACTGAAAATGCAAAAGTTATTGAAATGGAAAATGATAAAAAAGAATCTGTTATAGTTTCAACTTACATGGTGAAAGATATAGCAGAGGCATTCTGGCATGAACCGCAAATTAGCTGCCTCCCCCCATATGAGCAGGTAAAGACCAATGTACAAAATTTTATATTGTTGTGCTTCTTGTTTTACAAAAGGTAAGCTGCAACACAAGTATCACACTCAATATTGTTAAACTTAGAGATTAGGTAATACAGGTAATCCATTAACAGATCTAAAATAGACTCTGATACCATCTTAGAATTTCAGTATAACTGAAACCTATAAAACCGACTTATAAACTTCATTTTATGCCTAATCACTAGTCAGTGTGAGACTTGATCACTTAACATACCGGATATTGCTTTTTCTTTCTAAAAACTTGCACCAGGTTGTATAATTTTTGAAGAACTTTCTCATCAATTCATCCACACCTCCTTCTCCTAACTGATAGAACAAGAATGATTTAGTTAACACTTAACATAGTAAAAAATGCAATAAATTAAAACCATAAGAAGCATGTTGAACTGCAAATTCACCTTCATAACAGATGTCTGGTGGTGAGTTTGCCTAGTCTGCATGTTGGCTAGAAGTAGAATCAGATGTTCCCTTTGGTTTGCCACATTTGCTTCCTAATGTTAAGACACATGATATAGAAAAATATGGAGTTCATTTTATGCGATAATCAGAATTATGCAGAAGTGAAATGGAATCCAATTTAACTGACCTGGAATCCAAAACAATGCTGAAGAAAATCAAACAAATCTACAAAGGCTCCATGTTTTTTGAAATCTTGGGCCGGCGGTAAACCTCGAATGTTGCGAATAACTGCAATGGCAGCCTTAATCTGTACCAATTTAGTAGTAGAATTAGTCCATCATATTGCAAATTGAATCTTCTGTGACATTTTCATAGAACATAAATAAAAAGTGTAAATTTCAATCTCCCAAGAAGTATCAAACCTCAGGCTGCTGCATGATTGCATGCTGAATTCCTCCTTGCTCAAGTGGAAGAATGTTAAACTCGGTTTTTTTGTGGATTGCATTTCCTTCAGTAAGTGCCTAGTTTGTACAAAATACATGGTAAATTGATAATCTATACCTACTTTTGACTTGTGGCTTTTCAACATATTAAGAATGAAAAAAGAAAGAGAAATAATCACCTGATTACTCGGTGTGTTAGTGACCGTTTTTAGGACCTCAAACAGAACAGAAGCAATAATTCTTGCATTTATCAATTTCTCCCTACGACTGTTTAGATCGAACATAACATTAGTTTGAATTTAAGGCCATATAAAGGTGTTTGAAATATTGTGTCCAAAAAGAAAATGGTGCATCAATTAGTTTAATAGTGTGTTTGGGAACACGCAGACATAGCTCCTCACCGCACGGTTTGTGAACTCTCCAAGTTCTACTTTCGACCAATCGTGCAGTGTCAATGTGGAAATTTTGATTAAGAAGTACACAAAGAGTGTAAGGTAAGGACTGTGCAAGATCAAATTTCATCATGATGTAACTTTGTTATATTACTTAAAAAATCTCAACAAATATCTATGTGGTGATATCTGATTGAATGACCTAAACAATTATTACATTGTCAATACATAGTTATTCTATGTTTAAGCTTAGTTACCTTTGTTCTAGATCAAATGCTTTGTTATTTCGAGCAAAATAATCTCTGTAGACATGATAAACTCGCTTAAGTTCACGAATATCGCCTATTCCACCCCTTTTTGTAGCATTTTCATCCTGTATGTTACAATTAACATAATACCAGCAGCAATCATCAAAATTAAAATTTCAAGTAAATAAATGCATTGACATGTTTCCTAACAGGTAAATTTGAATAGACTAAATAAACTAACATTTCACAAGATTTTTTCTCAGTGCCTTTTTTTACTATATGCAGGGTAAAATTCTTCAAGATTCTGGTTTACCTGTTCAAGTCTACGAAGAAGTGAAGTTTTGAATTGTCTAACACCTCTTCCACTAGAATTCTTGTCCAAGTTGTGTGCAATCACAAAGGCGTGAACTCGGCCTGCAAATTATAAATTATAATTACTATTACAATCTAAAATGAATGATAGTTGTCAACAGAGAAATTGCAGCCAAATTGTGATGATTTGAAAAGCTTATCAGCAAATATAAATTGGTAATCTTTTGTTAGTCAGTTTAATTCTCGAATTAATTTCCCATTAATTTCCATGTTTTTTTTCTTTTCCACCACCGGACCATCTAATCTGGTTCGGGGTCAGATATCAAGTAGTTTCAGCCCCCTCTGATTGCAGTTACGGAGGATCGAACCGTGGTCCTGCCTACCAAATTCAGTGCTAATCACTACTAAATCAACTAACGACAGTATAATTTCGATGCTTTTAGAGACTATATTGGATTACTGGGCAAACGTTAAAAGGACTGATTACACAAAATGAATCAACCAAACTTATTTTATAACCCAATATATATAGATATTAAAAAGGGTAAACGGTGATTTTATTCCTAAACGTGTGAGTCAGTGTCATTTTAGTCTTTGAATATATCAAAATTATATAATAAAAAAAAACATTTTTGAGTGTATTTTTCGTTAATAATTTGATTAACCAAATTGACTAATGAAAGACACATTTAATGGAAATAACAAAGATTGTCCTCTAGAAATAAATTGACTAACAAAAATCACATTTAAGAATAATTTTAGATTATTCAAGGACCATCACCAAAACAAGATTATTCGAGGACTATAATGATTCTGGATGAATGATTCGGGAGAATTCGATTCCCGGTCAACTTTACTTATCTCGTGGGCGAACTCTGAATTACCACACCCCTTCTCCCGAGAACTAGATGGTTAACACAAAAATAAAATGACTGTTTATTCAAAGGAAAAAACTTACAAAGATAGGCAACACGAGGCTCCTCTCTTTCAAGCAAATTAGCAACACGAAGAAACCTTTGAATCTCATAACCAAAAACAGGTGGCAACCTTTCACTCTCAAAGGGTCCTGATTGAAGCTGTTCACCATTGCTGCTACTACTCACACTATTTGTAGTAATAGCCATACTATTATCATATTCATAATCATATTCATGATGATGATGATGTTGTTGTCTAGCTGTTGATGATTCTCCTTGCTCAAAATGAATTGGTTCTGCAACAATAATCTCTGACATATTTTCTTTGAAGTCATAAACCAGCAAAAGGGTGAGACAGTTCCATAGTATATATGTGGAATCTTCTTCATTCTGTTGTTTACTTAGTGAGGTATGCTTTGTTACACTTTAGAGTGTGTGTATGTGTGTTAGTGCTAGTGGAAAGTTGAATGGTTTCTTTTGCTTTTGCTTTTTTAAGCTTTGTTTTTGTTTTTATGAGTTTGCTTTCCCTCTAAGGTGAGAAGCAATGTTATTAACCGGTGAGATTTTTGGGTCATTGTTTAATTTTTTTGATGTAAAGTTGAATAATTAAATATAAATAAATCAATAATAAATTACTCTAAAAATGGTAAGAGATTTGGACCCCTTAAAAAGGTGGTCAGCAGTTTGATATCTGACTTCTGCATATGTAAAAAATTCAGTTAGAAGAGAAGAATTTAACCGCATATTTTTTTCGACAAAGATTAGTTATCATTAAACGGAAATGAAAGTGTCAATTCTATAAGACTGTGAACTAATTGTTGTTGAATCAACCTTCAGACCGGCCGGTTTTTAGTTGAACCCCCGGTCCTGTCATAACAACATGGTGAGAAGGAAAGAAAATGTGTTTGAATATGTCTTTTTCTATGCATGTGTGTGGGACCAGGAAAGAAAAGTGATTGTCTTTTGAAAATGCAAATGGCACTGTATTTTTTATTTTTAATTTGGTAAGTGTTGTTTAACACTCTTTAATTAATCACCACTCAATGCTTTTTGGCCTTCAATTGTTGATCTTATGATTTTAGGTTCTTTGAGCATATATGCGTGTGTTTGGTTCTGCGGCGGAGAGAATTGATTTTGGCATAATTGATTCTGTAAAATTGATTCTGGCCAAAATTGATTTTAAGCTGAAGTGGTTTATGTTTGGATATATTCATGAAAAAGTGAGTTGAACAAAAAATTTGAGTGTAAAAATCAATTCTAGAATCAGAAGCTACGATTTCTAGCTTCAAGTAGAATCAATTCTGGAGGCAGAATCAATTCTACTTTTGAGAAACCAAACAAGTCAGAATCAATTCTACACGTCCAGAATCAATTCTGGATGCTCCAGAATTGAAACCAAACATACACTATATGTCTATGCATTGAGCGGATGCATTAGCCGATATAAGTTGCGATCAAGATTGTAATATTGAATATTTTAATGTTTATTCCAGTTGAATTAGACATTTATTTGCAGATGATAATTTGTAACATAGTACCACACGTCTAAATATCGCAGAATACAATTTTATCATATGAAAATGATACTTAAAAATATATGTATTGACAGAATAAAACAGTTTTACATTAACATCTTAAATTCCGACAAATATAGAGTAGTTTTGAAATAATATAATGATGTTTTTTTATTGGATTGCAGTGTCATTAAACTCCATTACAAGAAAAAGAAATGTTTGAGATTGTATTGTTAACATTCATAGATGGATGCATCATGCATATTCAAAGACTTGGAATCAAATTTCATTCCACCCATGCACAGCTCATTATTTGCTTTTATAAAATTTATCTTAATTCTTAAAGTGTATACCTTTTGTTTTGATCTTGTTTACAGAATAGAATATACAGTAGTATCCAAGATTATCTATAATCTTTTAACATTAGCTGTATGAACGTATTTGTGTCTCAAAATATAAACAAAAATTTGTCAATAAAAATTAATATTATTTGGCGTAAAATTTAGATTAAATACATTAATTTTTGTTGACTATTTTTACTTATATTTTAGGATGAAAAAAGTAAAATAAATATATGAAAATAACTTTATCCATGTTCTTTGAAGAAATAGAAACATTGAATAAAATAATAATTTTATAAATAATATTATTTTAGTATATATGTCTATTTTCTTTTAAACAAAAATCCATATTAAATACCAATAATGAATTGGTTTAAATAGTAAACGATTTTGTCCTCTTAAGCAGATAGTCTAACCACCTTATATGTCCTACAAATTTTGCGACGAAGATTAATCCTGCTAGTGAAAACTCCATACCTATAATCCGCTAAGAAAAATAATGTTTATTGTTTTAATCATGTTATAAGTCCGATTCATTAATTCATTTATATTTTGTGTTCACTGATTTTTAGGAGAAAGTACCCTTATAATATAAAGGGAAGAAGATAAATAAAATCTCATAAAGAATTAAGTATTGCTGGATCGGACGAATCAGCCCATCATTTATTTCTCTTTTGTAGTATTGTTGGATCTCTTTGGGACTTAGTTCGCGCGTGGATTGATATTTCTTTGGTGGATTTTACTACTCCGCGTGATCATTTTGTTCAGTTTACAGTCTCAACGCGTCGGTCCTTTCTGCATCTCGTTTGGCTTACTTGTGTATGAGTGATATGGACGGATCATCGTTTGTTCAAAGGCTCAACAGACACACCTCATCTTTTGTTGGACAAGATCAAGCTTTTCTCAATTCGGTGGTTGAAAACAACGAGTATCACGTTAGCTTCAAACTACCATAGCTGGTGGTCTAGTCCATTGTTGTGTTTGAGCCTCGTATGATTTGATTATGATTGTATCTTTTTGACTCTTTTGTATGTAAACTGTTATAGTCTACTTCGGTATATCTTGTGCTTGGAAGACCGTTTGTGTTAATATATTTTATTTTGACTTCTTAAAAAAAAATAAAAATTAAGTTTTCTGTTATTCAAAAAAATTCGTCCCAAAGACTTCAATTGGTTAGCTGATTCATTAATTTTATCAATAACTAATCTATCCTTGACCCATAAAGATACTTCTTTCTTGACAAAAATTCGCAAACAAGAAAAAAAAATTACAACCAATTTCTAAGATTAAAATTTGAAACATATAAAAGAAGCAGAAAAGAAAAGATGGAATCACCCTGAAGTTGAATGAATTAAGCAGATCAAGGGTAGACACGTGTTCTGTGATCATTGGTCGAAATTGTTTCTTTTACCAAAATGCCATCTTCAACTTTTTCTCATGATGCTTAGCTACAGCCCACAACTACAAATACAAAAGGTTGTCTAAAGTTTTTGAAAATAATTTTCAAATTGAAAAATATTAATTGACTTATTGAAAATGAGTTTTAAGATTCTTTTCTTTCCCACAAATTTCCTCAATTGTGGTAATTCAGTTTGAGATATTATTGAACATAAAATGTGAACATCTCTTCTAAACAAGTTTGTTCTGCACATTTGGAAGAATAGTTCATTTAATGACTGTAGAAAGTATTAGTTAAAAAAAAACACTTATAAAAGTCATTGTCATATAAAAGTTATTACACTAAATACAACGTAATGATTGTAAACGCTTTGTGGCATTAGTGATTTTCGGGTTAGCCTTGCACCCGAAACATGTCGATAACAACCTACACGAAATAACAAAAATAGTTGTCAAAATGACAATGAAAAACAATAATGTATAGCAATGAAACTAACACAAAGTGTTGATTCAGAATTACCAGATAGTAACGACCAATTATCTACTTGAGCCATCATTCAAATTTTGAGTACAAACTCAATTATTTCCTTAGAGTTCTGGATATTCATAAACAAGAAAAAGTAACAGTGATGTGAGAATGCAAATGCAAACCATAACATTTGAATCATGATTGAAGATGATCAGTTTTGTTGTATGCATTACCATTTTTCGCTACAAATTTTCTTATAGTAGTGTTAAGGTCACCATTCCAATGCCATTCATCCGGCTCTTGAAAATTTACATGTACTCTTCTGAGTCTTGGTACATTCAACACACCATTTGAGAAAGTTTCCATCATGGGACAGTCATTTACAACTAAGTATTCCAGTAGTGGAAATTTAAAGTCATGTCTTCCCTTGCAAAAACTTCGTAGCCTTGGTAAGTTCCTCAACATCAGATACTCCAACTTCATAAAAGCTAGCTCAGAAGCATCATTCTCATCATCACTTGCAACTATTTCTTCTATCTTTTCACAACCATATATTTGTAATTTTCTAAGTTTTGGTAAACTGGTAGCTGTTGATGATTTCAAAATATTTTCCAATCCAGCACAATTGGACACCTTCAACTTCTCTAAATTCTCAAATACCACTGAGGATGGAAATATATTCTTCAGTGTAGGGCATAAAAATACAAACAAATATTCCATATTTTGAAGAACCAGTTGCCCCTCAGATTTTTCGCTACATATAAACTTGAGGTTTGGTAATCCACGAAGTTCTAGTCTTCTCAACTTGATAGTTGTTTCAGAATGTCCAGTGCCAAAGCTTTCACTAAACAAAACCTCTGTGAAAGAACAACATGATACCGCAAGATTTTCAAGATTGATAAATCTTTGGAGGAAACCAGCTGGAAATTTGTCGGACAAATCATGAAAACACCGCAGGGTAAGATCTTTTACTGTGTAGATAGGCTCATCATTAAGTTGACCATTGCATAACATGGTGACATGCTTGCAATTCAGAATAAGCTTACTTGTGTTGGAGACAACCTATTAAACACAAGTAATCACACACAAGATAATAGCTATGTACAGAAAAGAATATTGCCTACAGTTTTTCAGACATAATCATGCAAACTTCATGAAAACTTGGAACAAAACTAACTTTTGTTTACTTTTTCAAGGCGAAAATAACAAGAAGCATGACACATAACTATAAAAAATGACATTTTTGGTGTGTAGAAGAAACTAAATATGCATAACGCATTCTGATTTGTAGAATGTACCTTTTCAATTGAGAGAAGGGGTATTATATCAACTGTGACATTGTCTTGGTAGTTTAGAGACGTTGGCTTGAATAGTACGAGCTTGTCACAATGAAACACCTCCACATCTCTTAAAACGGGACAATCCAAGGTATGTAATCCATGGTAGAAGCTTTGAAGTTGAGTCAAAGATATAAAACTCATAGATTTTAATTCTGGGAAAATCAGTATCGGATTTGGATTTGTGTCAGCCATTTCATCTCGTGCTACAATGCTTTCTACACCACATACTCTAATGTAAAGCTCTTGGAGATGCTGAAGCTCTTTAGCCAAAGAGAGGGGAAAAACATGATTAAGGCTTATGCAATACATAACTATCAGCATGCAAAGGTTTTGAAACTTGAAGCTTTCATTAGGATTTCCACTCCATATGTGTTTCAGCATTGGTAAATTTTCCAAAATGAGAGTTCCCAATTGCATTTCCAGCCTCGTTTGTCTACCACCTTCTACTTGTAGGCTTGGGGTTTCGAATATAACTTCTAGCGCAGGACAATCAGTTACAGTCAGTTTCTCTAGATTCTGTAATTCATCAAGCACATAAGATGGAAATACATTTGATAGTTTATTGCAGGATTGAATTTTCAACTGCTTCAGTTTGCTGAAGGAATTTGGAGCTAGTTGATTGTTCCATAATGACTTCAAGTGTTCCATGTGGGAGATTTCCAATGTCTCCAAGTTTGGAAATACAACCTACAATCGGCAACTTGCTTAGATCGCTAATAGTTAATTGCACAAGCACCAGAACTAAACAAGAAATTAAACTATAGTTAATAGTTACCGAGTTGAAGACAGTGCCTAACTTTCCATCTGAGAGAAATATCTCCTCCAGCCTTTGGCAATTACTAATCCCAAGATGCTTCAAGTTTAAAAGATCTCTAGCCACCGAGGACGAGAATGCGTATGCTATGCTAACACATTTGTCAATTGTCAAACTCGTCAAGTTTTGAATGAAAGAATGACCTGGAAGATTTTCATCCCACAATTTCCTAGATTTGATATTAGACAGCTTCAAGAGTTCAAGGTGAGGCATCTCAACCTATTAACAAAATCAAGAATAATGAAATTAAAATAGGAAATGAAATCTGTAAACACATTCAAATTCATGCAACAGCATTTGAAAAAAGAATGTGAAACATCACCTTAAAGCACTCTTTATGGCATAAAAAGACAAATACCAAGGTAGATGCATTATATCATGTTTTTACCTTTCGATCAATTAGTGCCACAGGTATGCACTGTGCATCAGCTGCCAAAGGCATGGAACAGAAACTAATAAGACTCGGCAAATGCTCAAGTTCAAGAGAACGCAACTTGGGGAACATAATCTTGTTGATTTCAATATCAACCTCAGATATTTGGAAAAATATTACTTCCGTAATCATTCTGCAATCAGAAATTTTTATTTCAAGAAGCTGAGGAAGGTCTCTGACAAGGGAATACCATAACAGATTTGTCAACTTGTGGCAACCTTTGACTTCAACAGATTTTAGTTTGGTAAAAGAATGAATTGGAATTGGGCCATGGCATATTTCTTCCAAACAAAATAGATTATGAAGCGCCAAAGTCTCTAAGTTGGGTAAAGCAGGATAAGGATGAACCAACCCCATTGAGTTGACGATGTACTGCAGTTTAGTACTGTCTTGAATGCACAGATGCTTTACTTGCGGAAAACCATTCCTATTCAGTTCATAAAGGACATCTCGTACACATTGTATGTTATTAAGGCACATGTCCTCAGCTGAATTTAATAAGAAATTAAACCCACAATCCAAAAGAATGTTTGAACACCTATTGTCAGTGAGCTTAAGATTTTTTGAAGTTTCAGAAGCATTTCCAGACCATTCCAAAGGCCATTTCCAAATATCACCTGCATATATGTTGTATCGTTCAAGCTTTGCAAAGACCTGCAAATCCCTTGGCAAAACTGAAGCATCTTGAATCATTATGTCTAAAGTAGTTAGATAAGACAAATTCCCCAGCTCATCTAGACTTGCATTGTTGCTTTGACCTTTGCTTCCTTTGGCATCCCAATTGATAAAGCAATTACCCATGTACAACTCTTCTAGGCATGTTAAGCTTGAAATAAGATTTGCAGGAATGAATCGCAGTCTAGAGCAATTTGCTAAATTCAACATTCGAAGATTAGTTAGTTGTCCTATTTCTTTAGGGAGTTCTTCAATATCAGATGCTTCAAGGATGAGAATCTCTAAACTTTTTAGTTCTGCAATTATTGATATGTCTCCTAACATACATCCAGACATATCCAATGATTGTATTTTTGTCAAGAAACAAAGAGATGGTGGAGGAGAAGGGGTAAAATTCATTCCATAAAAATCAATGACCTTTAGATCTCTCATCCTGGAGAAGAAGTCATCAGGGACTTCTAAATGGCCTTCTATATTATGAAGTAAAAGTAGCTTCAACTCTGGGCACTCTAGCTTTTCAGGAAGCTTGTGAATATATGACCAAGGCATTATAATTTGATGACATTTTTGAAGCAGATCTGTCTTTGGCCATTCTTTTATTACGGTGTACCGTTGCACGCCATAGGTTGGTTGACTCCTAGATGCAATTGGTTTAGCGACTTCTCTAACAACATCATGCAGTCTAACTACTTGAGTTTCGGAATCAAGTAACAGTGAAGAGGCCTTGAGGTCGTTTATTAATTTGTAGAATCTGGTTCTTGCATCTGTCAATGTGTTAGAGTATTTATCTAAGCCTAACCCCCAATAAAGTGAAAATAGTTTCCCAATTAAGAGGTGATCCAGTCCAAATGAACCAATAAATAAGAATAGTGACTTTAGTTCTTCACTTTCTAGGCAATCATAACTCAATTCCAAAGTAGCATAGATTTTCTCATGCAGCTCTTTTTGATCAAATCTCTTTAACTCATATAATTTGGTTTTCCAGTCATAGATATTTTTTTTTCTCAAAGCCTTTGCAACCATAACAATCATAAGCGGCAAACCAGCACAACGTCTGGCCACTTCTACAGCAATTGGTTTTATATTGAAATCTTGAACAACATCACCTGCCATTTTCTCAAACAATTTCCAACTATCCTCATTAAGTAAAACTTCAAGTCTGAATTCTTTCTGAATGTCCATGTTAGAGTTCAACACGTTAAGGCTTCTCGATGTCACCAACAACTTGCATCCTTTGTTATCCTCACCAAAAGGAATCCCCACTTCTGTCAAATCAAGATTACCCCAAATGTCATCAAGAATAATGAGAATACTCTTCTCATTGCTTATCCTTTGACGTAACTGCATTGCTCTTCCTTCTTTTGTCTGCTTATTAAATTTCATATCCAAAGCATCAGCAATTTGGCCTTGAATTTTTTCCAAATCCGGAGAATCAGTTATAGTAGCCATAGCTACAGCACTGAATAACCTATGATTCTCTGCTTGCCATGCTAACTCTTTCACAAGTGTTGTCTTCCCCACACCACCCATCCCGTACACCCCAACAATGAAGATCTTGGGATTCTTCAAGTCCATCATAATCTCATTCAACATTGATGTTCTAGATTCCAAGGCCTCATAACATCTGCCAAATGGCGTGGCTGTCACTTGAGCATGAACATCATCACATGAAGATTTGCAATCCAAAATATTTATTATTCTTTGAACAATCTCTTTAATTTGTGTATACTGTGGCCTACACGTTTAAAGAAACTCGATGAGTGATACCAAATCATCAGATAAAAAAACTAAAAGCACTGACATTAAACAAAATAACAGATACTTTTCTCTTTTAGAAAACTATATACTCCGTTGACCTTAAAATTGGTATCGACTTACTTGTGACGGATATCCCAACCAGAGATTGTTCCCACTTGTGTGAGAGCTTTCCTCCATCTTTGCACCATATCATAGTCTTGTTGGAATATTTGTTCATGTTTGACAAAGGCTTCAGCAAAAATCCCACTTTGCTTTCGCACCTCAGAAGGATCAACATCATAGAAAACAGGCAAAATATGTTTTCGAGAAACTTGAACGCATTCACATATCTTTTCCAATTCTTGCAAACACCAAGTTGAGGAAGCATAGTTCATTGAGAATATGACAACGAAAATCTGAGAGTCTTCAATTGCACGAAAGAGTTCGGGTCCAATGGATTCACCTTTTGGAAGATTAGTGTCATCCCTAAATACTAAAACGCCTTTCTCTTCAAGGGCATTAAAAAGAAAATCAGTGATATTGTTGCGAGTGTCTTCACCTCGGAAGGTGACAAACACATCATAATAATTCTTCCTCGTCTTTGGCAATGTAGCTAAAGCAGAGGAGTTGCTGCTATTAGCCATTTGATTTGAATCTAACTGGAATGGAATCTGTGAGAATTACTGTAATAAACAAGATAGTAAGAGTTGATTTATTGGCACCTTTTCACATGTTAAATATTCATAATTGAGATACCTGGATTTTATGTTTCTTTCAACAATAAGTGTGCATTTAGTATGGTGAAGTAGAAAAGTTGTCCACCATGGACATGGCTAAATTTTGCAGTTGTATTGCATCTTATTATACATCTCCCACACCATATCACATTTGATACTCCTCCTCCTTCCCTCTCCTCTTTGCTACCACCTTCAGCAACCCATTTACTCAAAGAAACACAAAACCTAAATCACGAAGAAACAAGAAATACAATCAATATTTTTTATTTTTTTTGAAGAAACAATCAATATGTTATGTTAGTTAGAGCAAAAATTGTGACACCAAGAAACATCTCAAAGCATACATTTCTATATCTGTTGACTGCCATTGGAATGAATTGCCACAAACACAGCGGCGATTCATACATTCTTGGTATCTATGAATATTTCAAATTTTAATAATAAAACATTGAGAACCGAACTCTAGATTATTGGTTTTTTCAATGGAAACCAAACCAACCTAGGGAAAATGTTTTTTTTTTTTTTTTTTGACTAAATAAAAGATATTCATTCATTCAAATTGATAAGAGTACATCGATGCAATACAAATCAAAATCGCTAAAAACAAAAAGGATGAATCTGCGAACAAACTCACAGCATCCGTGTTAATAGCATCAAACGGCATATTGCAAAAGCCTACATATTTGACTATATTGAAGTTTCCGGAACATTCATGTCGCCGGATCTGTAGCGTTGATGGTACAAAAGTCATTGATTGGATCTGCACTGGATCAACCTTAATCTTCAAACCTGAAACAAATGAACACCGCACAAAGACGGGACAACAATACTCCGCACTAAGACGGGACAACAATACTCCGCACTAAGACGGGACAACAATACTCCGCACTAAGACGGGACAACAATACTGAAAATCAAAACAAAGGATAAAATCGCAAAGATGAAAACAAAACTATAAGACTTAAACTATGTGAAAATCACTTATTTGTAATAAAAAGCAAGAAGAAAAAAATGTAAAGGGGTGATTTTAGGCCAAAAATTGACCTAAAACCACCCCTCTATGGGTGAGAGAAGAAGAAGAAAATCAAAAAGAATTTTAGGGCCGGCGGTGGTGAAAATCCTTGTGCGCTGGATCAACCTAGGGAAAATGTTATTTAGCAGGAATTTTGTTTTTCAAGAAAAAAAAAATCATATGTAATACTTACTATAAATTATACTCACTTTCTCATTTATGTAGTTTAGACCATTTTTAATTGGTCAACAAATTTTTATAGATTCTTATCTTTTTCTTGAAATCTTTCTTACTAAATAGTAGTAATTCTCATTCAATAAGTTTTGTACTTGAATATTCTAAGTTACCACTTTTAATTTTAAGTCAACTCACTCTACAAATGTTTAGAATTTTTAAGAATAAATGAATTAAATATAGACTTTGAAGCATAAAAGAAAATTAAAAATTGATAATTAATTCATCCAATAATAAAAAAAATAAAAAATCCTAAAAGAACTTTTGCAAATTCTTTAATTATTTATGAAAATAAAAAACTTTCATTTATAAAATATAAATAATCAAATGATATGTATATTTAATAATTACTTACTCTTACATTGTTAATAGGCGAAATGCACTCAAGAGTCTTTTAAGTTTCATTTTTGTAACTGTTAATTCTTTAAGTTTTTTAGATAACAAATAGATTATTTATACTTTTAACTTGTGGGAGCATTACTATAACTTTTTAGTTATCACTTGTTGCAAAAATTTGTTGCATTATTACATTTCTAGTTAATCTCCAATGTTATTTTTATTTTTTTTTATCAAAATAGTCATTATTATAGAAGTCAATGGTGCAACAAGGAAAGGGAGATTAATTAGAAATATAACGTTGCAACAAGTGAAATATGTAAAACACCCATTTATTACCTAAAAAATTTAAAGGGTCTAATTGTTACCTAAACAATTTAAAGGGTTAAATATGTTTTTAGTCCCTACATTTTGTTCTATAGTCAAGAATAGTCCCTACATTTTTTTTATGATGAAAAAAATCCTACAATTTTTCTGTTATCAAATTGGTCTCTACCGTCCTTACAAGAAAAAAGGTTTTTGGCAGCGACGTTCAAATTGTTGACAAAAACATACATATAGCAGCAACGTCGTTGTAATAAGTTTATTTTTTTTTCTCAACAATTTTATTATTGTTGGGAAAAGTGATTTATCCCAACAATAATTATTGTCGCTGGAAATATTGCAATTTTTCAGTGTAGTATAGCAATAACTAATTTAAGTCTTTGTTATAATTAGTTTTTTTTTTTTTTTTTTGCAATTTTAATATACATAATATTTTTTTATACATAAAAAAACTACCAAATTTTTATTGTTTTATACCTATTTTTATTCATAGATTCATATATAATCTTTTTTTGTTTATTTTTTTTCTATCTACCCCTTTTTCTAGGTTTTTTTTACTAAATTTCCTATAATCTTTATTTTTTTTTCATTTCCTATTTTATGCATATATTGTTAATAGAGTAAAATTACAATGAAAGATACAAAATTTGAAAAATTATTAAAATTGATAAAGACAAATTAGTAAACATAGTAGTAAAAAAATTATGTTTATTTGTATTAAAAAAAAATAGTAGTTTGTTTTCTTTTCTTTAAAACTCAACGGTACCACTCCATACCCTTCTAAAAATATAAAACAGTACCACTCCATACATATTTACATTGAGTAACGAGAATTCATTATTTTACTTCACATGTGTTTTGCAATATTTGTTAATTAATAAAATCTATTTAATAATTCCTTTCAAAAAAAAAATATCTATTTAATAATAGTTATAAATTCACCCACTTGAATCACGTATTGCAAGCTTTCTTTACCGTGGATTACTATTCATCCAAAGTTCCTCTTTCTCTTTTGTACGATCTCTCCAAAATTTAACCGCCCACTTCTCCATCATGTCACCATTATTCATCAACTTATATAATTTTCCCTTTCAAAATCACTTCTCTCACTTTGTTCCACACATAACCTCATTAAAAGTTGAGTAGAATTTCAATAAAAAAAATGCTACGGCGAGAAGACATCTAATATTAGATAGCATTCTTGAAGAATACCAACGCAATTGAAGAAAAACGTCAAGACTATGAAAGAAGATGATGAATAATGAAGAAAAAAAGAGTGGGGCAAGAGATCAAGTGATCGGTGTCTTAATAATTTTGGTGGTGTTCTTAAAAATTATTTTGTAGCTACAATTTCAGATTGCTCCAGTTTTAGTTTTCGTGTCATTTGCAGCGACTAAAAATACTTTTTCTAGACTAAAAATACTCTCAAAACGCATAAATCATTGCTAATTTCATTTTCATACTGAGAAATTGCTAATTTACTTTAAATTTAAAATAGAAAATAAAAACTAGAAACAAAATTAAGAAATTACCTCAAAATATGCTTCAGATTTAAAATACCGACTCTTCTTCTTCTTCAGCTACCTTATTCTTCGGTGTTCACTACCCAGCACGACACAACTTTCGTTTTGACTTCTTTGTGTTAACAATTCTTTGGTTTGGTGTCAGCTTTTTGAAGTTGATGCAAAATGCAAACGGGAGACTTCGATTTACAGGTTTTTTTAAAAAAAATTGGTATAGCCCACTTAAATTCAGAGTTTTTTTTTTGTATGGACATAGCCCATCGAAATTGTTACAGAAAAAAATCGAACCTAAAATCTTGAGAGGAGCCTACCCAAACAAACACCACTGGATCAATCAATGATAGTTATGTGATAATGCAAATTTGGTCAATGCTCTTTTTTTCATTTTTTTATATCTTTTTGTCCCATGTTGATCGTCCCTCTATTTTAAAATGTTCAACAACTAGATAAAAAAATTGTCTATGTCCTTATTAAGGTTATTTTATTTGGCAATGATGCTCTTAGTCATAATTGACCTTAGTATGGCTTACAAGTTACAACTGCCCCTAGACTAGCGATCTTTAAGTTATCAAGAGATAATTGCATTAGTATTGTTAACAAGTTTCATATCGGTTGCGAGATAACTTAAATATATATATGAAAGTCAATTGAATTGCCCAATAAAATTTTAAGTGATGCCACATCAGCTTTACATTGTAATGAAGGTACATGATAAGACTTTTTAATGAAAAGTTTAATTATTGCACACAAGTCCCTCATAAACTTAACAATTATTTAGAATAATTTACAAATTTACAAATAAAAACAAGTTTTAATTGTCATTTAAAATTAGTTAGATAAAAATTTACAATGTGTTTTATTTGACAAAATTTATTTTGTAATTGAAAACCCTAAAGCCGACCCATTCTTCATCCTCCATCGTATTGTTCTTTCTTCTTCATCCCTGAATTCCACCTGTTCTTCATCCTCCATCTTCTCCATCTTCTCCGTCGTGTTATCTTTGTACTTCATCTTCTCCATCGTATTCTTTTTTGTCCTCATAGACCGTTCGATCTTATTGTAACTCTTCCATTGTCGTTCTACTGGTTTGAAGCATTACTGCAACGTCCTCGTGTCCTGTCACAGATATGTTGTTCGCAAAATTATCTTTATTTTAATTTTCATTGAATTGGGGTATTTATTGTTAGCCAGAAAACGATCGATTTGGAATTAGGTTTGTATTTAAAATCGAAATTGATTTGTTACCCAGAAACGATCAATTTGGGGATTAGGGTTGTATTTAAAATTGACTATGATTGTAGTTGTTACCCAGAAAATTATGGAATTGGGGATTAGGGTTGTATTTAAAATTGACTATGATTGTAGTTGTTACCCAGAAAATTATGGAATTGGGGATTAGGGTTTGTATGTTTCAAATGATTAAATTCTGAATTTGAAGATATTATATTGAAAAGTTTAATCAAAAGTGAATGTGTAGTGTTTGATTTGAATTGGAAATTTACATGTTGATACTGTGTTAACACTTTGTATGTGTTTCATTTGAATAGCTGCTGTTGTGAAGTCAACTATGATTTCTCTACTGAGAAAACGCATGGTCTGATATTCTCAGTATAGAAAGGAAACAACGGAGAAAACAATTGACAAGTTTGAAGTTGAAGGGCTTAGCATAGGAAATTGTTGCATAGGAAATAGTTGCCTGTAAAATTGAGATAAGCTCAACTAGTTTATACAACAATGATCTATATTTAAGCTGAGTAATAATGTAAAGCATTGTGTTACAATTCAAGGTTATACAATGTACCTTAAAGCTTTGTAATTTGAGTTATACAATGATATCGTAGATAATGCCTTGTAATAGAGTTCAATTTTACATGCACGATCTTAACAAATGTATACATTCATATTTATATACAATGATAAATTTGTGATTGATTGCTTTTTATTGACTTGTTTTGTTAGATAGTAACATATGTTTCATTTTAATTTCAAACAGTTTGGATGAATATGCACCATAGAAGAGTTAGAGATGAAGGAGAGCAGGTGAAAGCTAACGTTAGGTTTCATTAGCCAGACAAAAGAGGTATGTTTAATATTTAAAGTCCAAAAATGTTATGTGTGTGTGTATGTGTTCATGTAACTTTTTCTTAGTGAGTTTTGAATTATGCTGGAGTACTCGTAATGTGTCAAAAAAATTAGTAGTTCCAAATTAGTAATGTACTAGTAATTTGCAAAATAATGTTATGTGTATAGCACAAACCCAAGTACTGGACAAAGTACTGTTTATATCCAAGATAATATCCAAACATAACATTGAAAATCAAACATAGAACGCAACCAACGTAACAGCCAAAACACTTGAAAAAACTGAAAATACAACCAATGTCGACACAAATATCGAAAACCACGACAGACATATCAAATTATCCAAATTACAACCCAAAATTCAAATTAAAAATCAAATCAAGCATAATGCCCCAAAGTTTCACGCCTTAACCACCATAGAACACAATTTCAAACTTTAACCAACGCCTTCCTTTTCTTCCACTGAACATCCCAATGTTTTGCAGCCCTCGACACGAGTTCATTCACCATCTCATTATTAGCTGATTGACAGATAAAAAGAGCTAGTTTCATCCTTGTGGCTGTAACAACCTGAGATTACAGTAATAAAAACAGTTAGTTAAATTAGAAATATAATTAGAGGGACAAAGTATAAGAAATAATATATAATGACCATTAGTTTAACTTACAGTTACGTTTTGATACTCATTCATGAATGCACACTCAATCATCCATTTTGCCACCCATACTCCACAGTCGTTTCTATAGGCAGTCATTACAAAGCAAGTGTTATACTCACAGGTAAAGTTCAATAAATTTAAAATATAAAAAGGGTTTTATGAGACGTACGAGCCTGGTCGCTGATGTGCGAGGCCAGTAGGCTGAATAAGGTTATAGTTTGTGATTAAATATTGATGCAACTTAGGATCCAGTACACCAATTGAATCATGAAGCAGTATTTTCTCCAGAAATATAGCCTGAGAATATTGGAAAACCAATTTTGAAAAAAAAAAGCATATATTTGAATGTAAAACTTAGTAGGTAACAATAAAGTATAGATAAAAATATATACCACTGTCATTATGGAATGACGTCTGTTATGATATCTTTCTTCAGTAGGCATAGAGTCCAACCATAAAAGTTTTCTATCCAACAAATCAACAACCAGTAGATACCAGTGTGATCCTTCGTCGTTTATAGGGATAAAAATCTGTAAACAATCTAATATTTAGTCATGCGAACATAATTATCAAAAGCTACTTAACAGATATTGTTGTAAAGTAAAATGTTAACCTTGGAAACATGACTTTTTGGTTTCAGGAAGTTATGTTGATATTTTACCCTAACTTGATCAGCTGATTGTTTGGATTCCAGAGCATATTGCTTAAAAAAAGATGTAATTTAAGTCAATAATTAATACTTAACAGATGTAAATTTAATAGTTGGGTTAGTGGCAATCACCGCAAAATCCGTAGGCATATACCAAACCCTCCTTGTTTTGCCCATTTTATCCTGAAGCCAATTTGATCTGGCAACTACTAGATTAAGAATCTGTACAGATAAATATAAATGATATTAGATATAAATTATATTAAACTTCTGTATGGAACATTGTAATTAAAAAAAAATATAACCTCTTGGTCAACAGGGCATCTAGGCATAAGAGACTTAAGTGTTTTCCTATCTCCAAAGACACCTGATGTAGTTCTAACCAGAACCTCATCACTACAAACAATAGTTGGTGTGCAATGTTAGTTATTATGAAATGCAATGTCATAAACAACTATAAATGCAGAATTATATGGTACAAAAAGACTGACCCCAGTAGCTGATGATCATCTTTCATAAAGATGTATGCAGCTGTGTAAGTACATATGTCGTTCAATTGCATTTTTTGAGTCGGTCGAAACGTCATTGGCATCCACTGTTATTAAATAGGTATAAAATTAAAACTGTGGTAAGTAAATAAAATTCATATAAAGGTTTGCTTTGTTGTAGTTAAAAAAAATGAAATTAGTTAAGTCTTACTTCAGGAATATAAAAAGGAACGTCGGCACCCTCGTATCCAAACGCACTTGTTGGATGGAAGTTTAAGTTAAAATCATGGTCATCATCTTGTTCTGGTTGACAGAATAGATTCCTCCTAATCCTGTCTAACTGATATGCATCAATAAAAACCTCTCCGTCATCGTTAGGCTTCATTTTTGGTGGGGCAGATGTTGTTCCCTTGGTCATATTAAAAATTGGCTTGGTTATTTTTCTAGTTGTTTCTGCCCGTTTTTTAACCGGACGTTTACGGTCCATCTCAGGAGTCGAGGCGGTGGACTCGTAATCTGTTTCGTTGTCGCTTTCATCGATCCTTCGGCTACTATTGTATTTACTGCACAAACAAATAAAGTCAGATGAACATACAAACCTAAAAAAACTACAACTAACCAGATGAACCCCTTATGAACCATTTGAACAAACCATTAGTGGTACATACAAACCCAAAAAAACTACAACTAACCATATGAACCCCTTATGGACCAGATGAACAAACCATTAGTGGTACATACAAACCTAAAAAACTACAACTAACCAGATGAACCCGTTATAAACCCTAAAAATGTAGTATGATACAAACTAATTAAAAATACGATACCAAACCTAAAAATTCAGTAAACATACTATCACAGGGTGTTGCTCTTAGTATGTGGTGTGTGACAGCTTTTGGGTTGTAGTCAAAACTTAAGTATTGTCTAAGTATTTGCAGATTTTTTAACTAAAAAATTTGTCCATATTTGTAGAGTTTAAAATGGTTCTGATTTAAAAAAATAAAGTATAGTTAAAAATGGTTCTGATTTATAAAAAGAAAGTAAAATTAGGGTTCATTAGCAAAATACATTGCCAAAGTCCCTAAGTTGAAGAATATAAGACGGAAGAGGAATGACAACAACCATAGGTAAAATATATCTGCAAACATTACCTGGATGATAGGTCAATAACCTTTTTTTCGAAGCTATCTTTGCGAGTTTCAGTCTCAGAGTAATGCTTACTAATTTCAATAGAGTGAGTGGTAGTCTTTGTTGTCATCTTAACTGTATTGTTTGTTGCATCTGTTTCAGGTATTTTTTGTTTGGTGCGTCTACTTGGCCTGGGAGGAGAAGGTCTTCTCATTTTGAAGAATATGAAGTTGAGAAGAGGAGCAGGTGTTTAGGATTGCAACTGAAGCTAGGAAGTAAAATTAAGTTGCTTTCTTCCTTTGTGTTGTAATCGAAATTAATGGTAACTGAACGGTTGGAGTTAATAGTAGGAGTTAATAGGTTGTAGGTTATTTTGGAAGTTGAAACATTTTGCTTGTGGCTTGTAAAACATGATTAGGGTAGGTTTTTGTGTGCTCAATGTAAATTGTAACATGGATTAGCGTGACTCAAAAATAATGAACTCTTCAATTTTCATTAGGTAAATGGAGGAATCACGTTTTGTTGTCAAGCTTTAAATAAAAAAATATATATTTTTTTTTATTTTTTTACTATTATGTTATGGTATCTCGTTGGTTTATTTTTGTATAAATTGTGAATTTATAATAAATTGTCGAATATAAAAACAAAGTTTATTTTAGTGTTACGTAATTAGTATCAAATATATAAAAAAAATTTAATATAATTTTGTCCAATTTCGTATGTCATTTAAAATATTTAGTAGTTTTATTGTAAATTAAAAAAATAACCGGCTTAAATTTCGCCGACAACTGAAATTACATAAAAAGTTGGAAACATTCGATAGTTTTCAAATATAAGGACAATGAAACTACGTTGGCATATATAACGTTCGATATGATATATAAAGGCAATAAAATATAAAATGTCATTACACAAACTTTGTCATCCTGAATAGTACAGGGACACACAAATTACAGTAAACACAAATTAAAGTAAACAAACAATAAAACTACAATTAAACTAATAACTTCACATTCAAATCAACTTATGCTCCTCACCGTCATAGCATGGTCCTCATAGATATTGTATGTATTGAATTGTATACGATCTCCAACTTTAAATCCATTGATTCCCACAACCTCCGGCCAACCCCTCCAAATCGTAACGACGAACGGGTTCCTCTGATAACGCAACGAACACTTATATTTTTCTCCATTTGCTCCAATCATGGTAACCTCATCCAACATTGTGTACCACAAGTATTCCCCCATTTCCCTCGGTAACGTCTGCATCAAACAACATAAGTTATAATCATAATTTTGCAAATCGTAATTAAGTGAAACAAAAAATTATAATAACTGAACTGATTACCAACCAATTCTGGATCAATTTCAGCATCCTCTGTAATGGTCATTGTGAATGAAACAGCTTTTCGGAGAGATCGTGATTTGCTGTGCCAAGTAGGGAATTGGTCCGGAGTTATTCGGTTAAACGATGGAATGATCTGGAATTGATTTGTTCCCAAGTATTTGAAAAAAATCTGATGATGAGAATCGAATTCGTAGTAGGTTCTTAAAGTCATCCAACCATTGGTGATTTTGGGTACATCATCATAGTTGCTGAACTCAACCTCAAAGATCACACATTTGGAATTGTAGTTGAAGTCATACAGGCGCCAAACATTCCCCAGTTCATTTTTGTATTCTCTATAGAACTCTCGTTCGACCTCGGCCTCGACCTACATAATTGATAGACAATAGAAACTGATTTAAATCTGGTAGTAATTATCGTCTAACAAAACAAATCAATATAAGACCAACATAATTTTGCAGTAATGATTTTTACTTAACAGATAACAACAGTTTGGTAAATTTTGCAGTCCTAGAGACACTTTACGATTGGTTCATCAATTTTCCAGTCGTATAGACAACAATACAGGGTAAAATGTTCATGCGATTGTCTACAACGGAAAAAAAAATAAAAACTCTGTTTCGAACTCGCCCTCAACTTTCAAAATTGCTCTGTTTTTAGTCTATTGTGTGAGACACAAAAAGCTCTGTTTTTTACTCATGAAAACATAACATAATGTCAAAAAAACATAAAATCAATGGATGAAGGGATAAGGAAAAAATACCTCTCCTTTCACGTGAACCGTCATAAAATAACTTAGTGCTGGTCTCTGCATAACTTCAACAACATTTTCGGCCATTTTTTTCACAGATTTTTTGTAAGATCGATGAGAAACGGAGGGGATGAACTGAAAAAGAGAAATGGCCTTTGTTGGTAAGGTTGGTGGTTCGGCAGATGAAAAGAGAAGGTTTTGGCTAAGTGAGTTTCGATTACCAATGTGTGTAATAATGACATTGGTTTGTAAAATTAATTGGCGTGTTGTTTCATCGAAAAGAAGAGGAACCGGTTAGTTTGTACTCCATTAACGAGTAACAGTGTCTCTGAAACGTTGAATTGGTTAGATATAACAAACATTTACCCCTGGACGTGCTAACTATTAATTATCGTTGGATCCAAATTGTCTGTGATCTAAGGGTTATGATTAAACTGTTGACTTTGTGATTAAATGAGTGACTATGTGACTTGGCCACTAATAACCGTCTGATTAAATGGTTGTGTCTATGATTATTAGGTCATGCAAAAAACGTACAAAATGGTAAGTGTGTACTGGACGGTTTGTATTTACCCGGTGGAAACGGAGTAAATATCTAAGTCAGTAGCATTAGGGTAAAATGTTAAGTCAAAGCACCTAAAAAATTGAACTACTCCGGTTTCGAATTCAATAAATCTGTATTTACCCGGTGGAAACGAATTAAATATCTAAGTGTCGGTGTGGGTTTCGGACGAGGACACCGACACGTGTCTGAGACGGACACGCGTAATGTAAGGTGTGTCGGTGCTTCCTAATTCATAACTCAAATAACATCAAAAAAAACTTAATAATTAAAAAAAAATTATTAAATTTCAAATTCTGACCTTAATTTATTTTTAAAATATCTGCATTACTTCGTTTTTTTTTTAAATAAGATACTAACCTATGGCCTTATGTTGGGCTATTGGTCGTATGTGATTATACACCGAGCTATATTTGTATGAGTTCATAAGTGTCGGTGTGGGTTTCGGACGAGGACACCGACACGTGTCTGACACGGACACGCGTAATGTAAGGTGTGTCGGTGCTTCCTAATTCATAACTCAAATAACATCAAAAAAAATTTATAATTAAAAAAAAATTATTAAATTTCAAATTCTGACCTTAATTTATTTTTAAAATATCTGCATTACTTCGTTTTTTTTTTAAATAAGATACTAACCTATGGCATTATGTTGGGCTATTGGTCGTATGTGATTATACACCGAGCTATATTTGTATGAGTTCATAAGTGTCGGTGTGGGTTTCGGACGAGGACACCGACACGTGTCTGACACGGACACGCGTAATGTAAGGTGTGTCGGTGCTTCCTAATTCATAACTCAAATAACATCAAAAAAAATTTATAATTAAAAAAAAATTATTAAATTTCAAATTCTGACCTTAATTTATTTTTAAAATATCTGCATTACTTCGTTTTTTTTTTAAATAAGATACTAACCTATGGCCTTATGTTGGGCTATTGGTCGTATGTGATTATACACCGAGCTATATTTGTATGAGTTCATAAGTGTCGGTGTGGGTTTCGGACGAGGACACCGACACGTGTCTGACACGGACACGCGTAATGTAAGGTGTGTCGGTGCTTCCTAATTCATAACTCAAATAACATCAAAAAAGAAAACTAAATAATTAAAAATAAATTACAATTTTTCAATTGTCATTATAATCACAAACTACCAAAATACATGCAACATCATCGGCAAACATCAAGTTTTCTAAAACGATACCCGGCAAACATCAAGTTTCACAAAATATAATCAAAATACTAATAGTTACAAACTTTGAAATCAACTTAAATATCAATTTAAGCTCCTCACATAAAAGGTATGGTCATCATATATGTTAGATGTGTTGAATAGTAGGCGGTCTCCAACTTTAAATCCGTTAATGGCAACAACTTCCCTCCATCCCCTAATGATCGATACCACGAACGGATCCATTTGATATTGTAGCTCACACTTATGCTTTTCTCTGATTGTTCCAATAATATAGATCTCATCCAACATCGTGTCACTCAAGTACTCCCCCAAATCGTCTGGCAATATCTGCAACAGATAAAAGAAATTTGATAAGCATCAATTTGTCTCAAATTCGGATAATCAATTTAAACATTATCAAAAACAATTGGATTGAGATACCAACCAAATATGGAACAATTTCAGGATCATCCTTCATAGTAATTTCGAAGGTAACAGCTTTCCGGAGAGCTCGTGATTGGGTATGCCAAGTAGGGAATTTATCAGGTGTAATTGGGTCCTCTTTGGGAATGATCTGGAACTGACTGTTCCCCAAAAATTTGAAGAGAATTGGATGATGACCTTGAAAATTGTAATGTTCTCGTATAGTCATCCAACCGTCCGTAATTCTAAGGACATCATCATCATCGTTGAACTCTACGCAGAGTTGAAGACCTTTGGAATCAAACAGAAACCAAAATTCTCCCAACTCAGACTTACAGTTTTCATAAAAACTGCGTTCAACCTCGCCCTCGACCTAGAGAATAAATCGAAACAAATCATAGTTACCTTCATAGTTATTTACAAACCGAAACAAATCATAATTTATAGTACCTTAAAACAATAACCCAACACTAAATCAAACGAAAACAAATAAAATTAACATCACACATAACATGCTCTGTTTTTTGGCCAAAGATTTGTGACATGCTCTGTTTTTTTAATTTTTTTTAATCTAACTTGTCAAAATCATTGTAAGATCTAGACCCAGTTTCAAAACGAAATAAATCAACATATAACATGCTCTGTTTTCTAATCTATGGTTTGAACATCATGCAATTTTTAAAAAAATCATATTTATACTGTGTTTAACTTAAATATGATCCAAACGAAGAAATCAACGAAACATAGTACCAAACTTACCTCTCCTGCAACATGAACAGTCAAAAAATAATCCCTTGCTGGCTTTCGAAGAACATCGGCAAGAGTTTCCACCATTTTTTTCCCTTGATTATCGTCGCAGTGGGTTTGGTAAGACGGCCGGAAGTTGAAGGGAGAAGGAAAAAAGAAGAAAAAATGGCGTGTGAGAAAGTGGAGAAATGAAGGGACTGGTAGTGTCTTGGTAAGAGGAAGAACAGATTTTTGGGTAATTATCTTTCTCGGGAGAAGAAATATAATGGTTTGTAATGATGATTTTGGTTAGCAAAATTAATTGTGGTAAGGCGCCATGAAACGATTGGTACTGGAAAGTGGGAAGTAACACTGTATCAAATTACTCGTTTGAATCGTTTAATTGGTTTGGGTCTACAAACATTTACAGTGTTATGCAACACATGTTTTGGATCGTAGGATCAACATTTAATGTCATCTAATGGTTGACATTAAATAGTTTACTTTCTGACTTCCTAAAATAGTGACCATCCGATTAAAACGAATAGACATGGAACCTTGGATGATGTAAACGCGTTAGCAGTTGTTGCATTGGATACATCACTCGTTTAATTTAAAATTGAAATTTAATACAAGAATTTTTTTTAATTTAAAATAATTAGTCGTTTGAAATTTAAAGTCTAAGAACCTAAAAAAATTGAACTACTCCGATTTCGAAGTCATCCACGTGTTTTTACTCCGGTGAGTAAATATCTAAGTCATTAGCATTAGGGTCAAATGTTAAGTCTAAGAACCTAAAAAATTGAACTACTCCGATTTCGAAGTCATCCACGTGTTTTTACTCCGGTGAGTAAATATCTAAGTCATTAGCATTAGGGTCAAATGTTAAGTCTAAGAACCTAAAAAAATTGAACTACTCCGATTTCGAAGTCATCCACGTGTTTTTACTCCGGTGAGTAAATATCTAAGTCATTAGCATTAGGGTCAAATGTTAAGTCTAAGAACCTAAAAAATTGAACTACTCCGATTTCGAAGTCATCCACGTGTTTTTACTCCGGTGAGTAAATATCTAAGTCATTAGCATTAGGGTCAAATGTTAAGTCTAAGAACCTAAAAAAATTGAACTACTCCGATTTCGAAGTCATCCACGTGTTTTTACTCCGGTGAGTAAATATCTAAGTCATTAGCATTAGGGTCAAATGTTAAGTCAAAGAACCTAAATTCCCATGTTGAATTTTTTTTACTATTCACGTGGTTTTACTCCGGTGAGTAAATATCTAAGTCATTAGCATTAGGGTCAAATGTTAAGTCTAAGAACCTAAAAAAATTGTACTACTCCGATTTCGAAGTCATCCACGTGTTTTTACTCCGGTGAGTAAATATCTAAGTCATTAGCATTAGGGTCAAATGTTAAGTCAAAGAACGGTCTTACCCCATGTTGAATTTTTTTTACTATTCACGTGGTTTTACTCCGGTGAGTAAATATCTAAGTCATTAGCATTAGGGTCAAATGTTAAGTCTAAGAACCTAAAAAAATTGTACTACTCCGATTTCGAAGTCATCCACGTGTTTTTACTCCGGTGAGTAAATATCTAAGTCATTAGCATTAGGGTCAAATGTTAAGTCAAAGAACGGTCTTACCCCATGTTGAATTTTTTTTACTATTCACGTGGTTTTACTCCGGTGAGTAAATATCTAAGTCATTAGCATTAGGGTCAAATGTTAAGTCTAAGAACCTAAAAAAATTGTACTACTCCGATTTCGAAGTCATCCACGTGTTTTTACTCCGGTGAGTAAATATCTAAGTCATTAGCATTAGGGTCAAATGTTAAGTCAAAGAACGGTCTTACCCCATGTTGAATTTTTTTTACTATTCACGTGGTTTTACTCCGGTGAGTAAATATCTAAGTCATTAGCATTAGGGTCAAATGTTAAGTCTAAGAACCTAAAAAAATTGAACTACTCCGATTTCGAAGTCATCCACGTGGTTTTACTCCGGTGAGTAAATATCTAAGTCATTAGCATTAGGGTCAAATGTTAAGTCTAAGAACCTAAAAAAATTGTACTACTCCGATTTCGAAGTCATCCACGTGTTTTTACTCCGGTGAGTAAATATCTAAGTCATTAGCATTAGGGTCAAATGTTAAGTCAAAGAACCTAAATTCCCATGTTGAATTTTTTTTTAAATTTTTACTATTCACGTTAAAAATTTAAAAAATTAAGTACAAACAAACACACACCTGCGTGGAAACCAAAAAGTTTTCTTCCAAACAGGTACTATTACCACACCACATATGCGTGGAAACCAAAAAGGCTTCCTTTTGTTGGAATAGATATCATTCATCATTGCAACCTAAAAAAACTTTTTCATTCTCCAACAAAGGGAACCACTTCATCGTGTGAAACCCTTACCATTCTTGTTAAGCGTCCGAGGCGGAAAAACGGAGCAACCGGCGCAACGACAACGAATGGCGTCCTCGTCCAGACAAAGGTTTGTCCTTCTTACTTTTTGTCATCGTTATTGTTATCGATTTACATCCTATTTGTGTTCTTTGTTGTCGTTGGTTTCATTGATACTGTTCGTATCTACTAAGTTCATTAAGTTCATTCATGAGTAAATTCCTAAGTAGGAGAATTGCTTCGTTATTGTTTATAAAGACTTAGTTACATGATAAAGTGATTTGAGAGTAAATGCATTCAACAAGATCTGCATGTTGATAAAGTGATTTGATAGTAGATTTTTTTTTTTATTTTTTTAAACGATGTTTATTTACCTTCAATTACCAAGATCTGAAACGTTGATGCTATGTTATACTTCCAATGTGTTGTCTTATTTGTAAACGATGTTATCATTATCAGACGTTGTTGGTGATTATTGGTTATGTTCTGTGTTCATGCACTGGTAACTATATGATGATGTTGTTTATTTATGTTGATTTAGGAATGTAAGTATGAACCCAGTCAAACCAGAGCCTGTTGACGTAATATGGTTAAGTTCAGATGACGAAGGTGATAATGTTTATCAGAGGTCTCAGAGGTTTGAGAGGAGGGTTGCTAATAGGGATGCTAATAGGGATGCTAATAGGGTTGCTAATAGTGTTGCTAACAATGTTGCTCAAAGGACTGCTAACAATGTTGCTCAAAGGACTGCTAACAATGTTGCTAACAATGCTGGTAAGAGGAGGGTGGATAACAATGTTGCTCAAAGAGTGATTAAGGACAGGAATGAAATCTGTGAATGGATAACACAAGTTACACCAGCTATGCAGAATTTGAAGAGGAAACAAACACTGGTATTAGTTCACATTTGGTGCATTCTCAATTATGTATCACTTGTTATTTACTTTGCCTTACTGACTAATAATCTTGATTATCGTATATTTGGTACAGCACATTCCTGCGTGGGTTGTGAAGCGTGCTCTAAAAGACAAGTGCGACATTTACTTGCGATCTGCAGAGACGAAACGTACATATGAATGTGCTATTTTGGATCCGGGACGCTCGTCGCAGAGATACATTGGAGATGGTTGGTATGACTTTGTTGAAGTGCACAGGCCTAAAGTTGGTGACGTCCTCCACTTTTCTCTGAAACCACCTTATAAGTTAATGGTTGTTTCATTGATGCGCCAGAAGCCTCGCACCCGCTGAATTGATGCCCAGATGGATCAATGTTTGATATCCTCGTCCAAACTGTTTGCTACTGTTTAATTAGCTCTTGTTAAGTACTTATGTTTGTTTTAAGTAGTTGTTGAACTTTTTAATTGTAAAAATGCTACTTTTATCAGTAGCCAGACATCAGTTGACGATCACATACGTGTTCGTCGACATATGCAATTTCAATTCTATTTTAAAAAGTTTCGTTTTATTATTATCGTTTAAGTTACGATACATATGGCGTGATTCGTTATTATTTGGCGTAAGTCGTTATTATTTAGCTTGCTTACCCTTTGTGTGGTTGAGGCATTTGTTCCACTAGTTTTCAAAGAGTTAAACATTTGATTTAATGAAACACTAAGTAAACTGGAATTTCATTCAGTTTTGGAAGTTTAAGAGCTATAATTACTTGATACCCATAATGAATGAATTCCATCGAAAAACTTTATGTCCAGATAAAGCTTGTTACATAGGTTTGCTTTTTTCAAATTTACTCATGTTTAGAAGTTGAAACACGCAATAATTACTCCACAGCAGCCCTATAAGCACTCCACAAATCCTATAATCCAGCTAACCAATCCTATAATCACGCTAACCAATCCTATGTCTTATCCCTATAATTACTAGTTTTTCAGTTTTGGAAGTTGAAACACACAATAATCAATTCACAACCATATAATCACTCTAACCAATCCTATTCCTATCAGTTTTGGAAGTTGAACACACAATAATCAATTCACAACCCTATAATCACTCTAACTAATCCTATTCCTTATCACTTATCACGGTTGGAACAAAAAAGAAAAAAGAGAAAAAACAACAATCCATCAATATTTTTCTGAGATTAGAATCGTTATTAAAAAAAAAAAATTACATTAATTAGGTAAACATTTTAACATAAAAAAAGAAAATAACCCAAGAACAAATCAACAAATTCCTAAACATCTTTGCTGTCGATCTCTCGTTTTGTAGTTTCATCTTCATCTTCTCTCCCTTATTGAATTGAATTTCTTTAACAATTGAAACCACATCTTTGAACAACTCTGAGCATGTGCAACCACGACTGGGTTGAGTTTGTGATTCACGAACATTTGGACTAGCAGTTGGACGCACATAGGGAGGGTGGCCTTCAATTTCATCATCCCATATGAAAAGATTACAACTTCGAGCTCCCTGAAAATTATATTTCAATCATCAAAATGTTATACTCACCAAATTAAATCATGATCGAAATAGATCTACCAAGTATAAAACGATCTGTTAGCAAACCTACCCCATGAGTTCGACATTTCCAATATCTACGCTTAGGATTTTCGCCTGAATTGGATATGTACAACCTCATTGGATTTTTGCAACCACATTCTGGGATTTCGACTGCCATTGAATTTGCAACAGATGAAGAAGACATTGTTGGGACAAATTGCGAAATTAGGGATTTTTGGGAAACAATAAATCTGTATTTCGAATTGGATGGAGAGAAGAGATGAGTATTGGGAAACTAGGGTTTTCGAAACATTAATGAATGAGAGGTCTTTATAGCCGTATTTGAAACTATGTCTGGGTGCAGAGCATGCGTCAAATAAACATAATTATATCAACACAAATGAAAACTTTACAAAAGAATTAATGACAGCCTAGTGGTAGTGTTTACCGTTCAATTCATGTAGATCTCGAGTTCGAAACTGGTTGGTGCCATTTTTGTTATTTTTTTTCTTTACAAAATAACATTAAATAACCGAATGTTGCAAACATGACTCAAACCTGCGTTATACTGGTATAAAAGCCAATTTTATAAGCTTTCTAAACATGTAACTCATATTAAAGCATAAATAACAGTCATGGATCACTATTGTACCAATTTCTCCAAGTAAATCAAAACAAACATGAAATCCCAAACAATTTATCCACAAACATAATTAAACCAGAATTGTACATCAACATTATCAAAATGCATTCAATTATACTACTACTAAAATACTCAATCATCAGTAGCAGCCTTTTCAACTTGTTGTAGCAGACTGTAGCACGAACGTGAAGATTGCCCGACACTCTGTTGTAGCATACCGTAGCACGAACTTGCAGTTTGCCCAACACTCATTCCATACATTGGGTATACGGGTTGCAAATGCATTGGTTGAAACATTTGAGGTACCATCGGCATAACAGGTTGAACTCCACACATTGCATTTAAATGTCTGCTTGTGCCTGTAACATCCATCTGTGCTTGGAAATGCATTTGATTGTAACATCCATTTGTGTCTGCTTGTGTTGTCACTGTGGCCTTAGCGCCACGGTGTATCGGTGGACGTGAACCCTTCTTTTGCACACTTCTGTCAACATTGCAGGTTGCTTTTCTTTTCTTTTTCTGATTATAAAAAAATAATGACAAAATAAATTTTACTTAAATTTCACATAATAACACAAAATATTTAATAAAACATATTATACCTCATCCATTTGGCTTATAGCATCAGATATCGACACCGACTGCAAATCAACTATTGGTTCTGTCGCTTTTTGTGTACCCTGCAAGTTTAAACATATCAACTATAATGTTTAATAACAAATCAAACAGTAACTATAACTAAGTAATCACGAGTTATTGAAATAACCTCGGAACATGTCCTCGCATTATGAGTTGTAGCGTTGCATTTTCCACATCGCCTGACAGATTTTGGTTCTTTCTTTTTTTTCTTTGGAGCACCTTTACTCTTAACCGCCACCGGATCACCGACTGCTGGATTTTGTGTCCCAATAATAGGATCATCATTAATGCAGTACTTTTTTTGTAATTTCATAATGTCATCCAAAATTTGGCCATACACACCATTCTTTTTTGCAGCTTCTTTGCAAAAACTTGTAAAGGCCGAACAATATGCACCAAAACGAGCTTCCTCAACTACGTTCGAATCAACATCACCATTACATTCCATGTTGTTCAAATACTCAATTTTGGCATCCTTGGTCCATCGCGACAATACCAAGGGCCTAGGAATATGATCAACATGTTCATCCTTCATGACATAAAATATATGAGAACATGGAACACCGCGAGAATCAAACAACTTACACGAACATTGCAATGTGGTACCATCAAATACAACTTTCCTTTCATATGTATCGTTACAAAATTTTGTTAATGTATAAATCTTTGTATCCCCGTGATCACTTTTATGCTTAACTATCAATGCACCAGCCTTCAGAATTTGCTCTTTAACTTCTTTGAAAATCTCCGCAGTATAAGTATTGGCGGCATCACTCTCAATCACACGCAGTTGAGTTGTCAACACAGGTACCGTAAACTTTGACTTAAAATCAGCTTCCAATTCATTATTTCTGTAATCTCTCAAAACCTGATCAAAATTATGCATGAATTCAAAAATGCAGCCTTTCGTCCTGACATAAGTCTTTATTATTGCATTAACAGCTTCACATTGAGACGTAGTCCTTATACGTCCAAAAAACTGATCACGTAGATATCCAGTTGCCCATAGTGACCTATTCTCATAAGTTTTGACAACCCATGGATGTTGTTCCACTTCAGTTTCTTTAATTAGCTCTGACCAATACTCTTCAAATTCATCCTTTGTGAAATTTGAGTACATGGCTTTTTGAAAACCGTCCAAAAATTCTGGATTATCTTTCACATTCTCAACTGCATTCTTATTCAAATGCCAAGCACATAACCTGTGGGTGGCATCGGGAAAAATCTGTTTTATGGCCTCCCTCATTGCCCCATCTCCATCTGTTACCACTGCTTTTGGTTGTTTACCTTCCATGCACTCTAAAAAACAATTCAACACCCACTTGTACGTCTCCGTCGTTTCATCTGCTACCAATGCAGCACCAAAAATTACTGTCTGAGAATGGTGGTTACACCCTGAAAATACAACCAATGGATAGTTGTATTTATTCTTCCGGTAAGTCGTGTCAAAGGCAAGCACATCACCAAAACAAAAGTAGTCTGATCTGCTACTGCCATCAGCCCAAAATAGAGACCTCATTCGTCCATTACTATTGTCGACGGCATACTCAGCATATAGCATGGGATCAGTAGACGACTTTACATTAAGATAATTTAAAGAAGCGACAACATCACCATCTTTAATACACTCACGCATTTTTTTATCAAAATAATTGTACAAATCTTTCTTTGTAAATCCAACACTAGCATATCCACCCTTCTGGGCAATCATGTACCCCATTATATGACAAGTTCTAATTCCACGTGTTTGAAGACCATCAATCTGAGCCTTATCTGCTTCAGATATTTTACGATAAACAGGGTGCAGGTGAACAAACCTAGCTGGGGTTAATTCATGGTTATGACACTCTACGAAAGCAGTAACTACATATCTATCCTTTTGTTTTCTGTATTGCACACGAAACCTAGCTTCACAATTTGTACGGCTCAAACGTCTATGTTCTACTTTCCTATCTAACCTGGTTAAATGTTTCTTCTCTCTTAAACCATGTCTGTTGCAAACAAACTGCTTCATTTGTGTTACTTTATTACCATCTAACTCTTTTATCCTACTAGAAGCTTTCCTAATAGCAAAACCCTTACATTTACCATACCGGTAATAAAATTCATAAGCTTCACTAACAGTAGCAAATTCCATGGCTCGAATCTCATCAGAAGTAATTGAATCAAAATTTACCTCACTATGAACTGCAGCTCCAATATTATCAGATGCATCTTCGCCAGTCTCTGAACTTTCAGTCTCTGACCTTTCATCCCCACTGGATCCTGAATAACTGTCATCCTCGTCGGCATTCGATTCTAAATCATACGTATCAGTACCTTTAGTGGAATGAAGGTCTCTGGACTCAACGTCAACAGATTCGTCGGTGTGTTCCATATCTATATCATGAATTAACACAATATGTCAAACAACATAAATATTCATCGAAGTATTCCACATCTATATCCCTAATTCCCAAATTTTATTATTTTTTGAATTGTAAACCCTAATTCCCAAATTACCTGAATGTCGCACTTGTCGCCCTCGATTGTATATTTATGGTCGGAGATTCAATGCGATAACATCAATGGCTAGCTCGTATGCAGTGTTGTTAAGAATGGAAAAGTTCAGTTGATTCAACAATGGCGGACGAAGGTTGGGTGGTGAGGTGAGATATTACGATGTTGATGAACAGAAGAATGAAGAAGATGAATATTTTCTTTATAATTTGCGTTTTGATAATTTGATTTTTACAACATCATTATAATTAATAAAACAATATTAATGTTGATGTAATTTACATAAATGTTGAGATAATTTATGTAACAATTTTAATGGTAGGGACTTATTTGCAATTTTAATAGATGTGGAGATGCATGGTAAGTGACATGCATTGTATTATCCTATGTGGCAGTTGAATAAGTCCACTTACTTTTCTATTGGCCACAGTGGCGATCTCACCAAAGAGGCCATTTTACTGACCTCACGCTAGGGGACACTGTTTAAGAAACCAAATATAGTAATATCACATTGATGTTTGTGCGGTCAACGTCTCGAAAGTGTAAACAGTGTTATTTTTAATTTTAAAATTTCATTTTTTGGTTTCCTTAACCAGTGCCCCGGGGGCACCGGTTAGCATAACCCTTATATTTATAGTATTGAGACAATTTTTACCTTACAAATGAGTTTTATAAAGTTGAGTTAGACTTAACTCTCAAATCTAAAAGTTATATATATCTCATCATCACATTCGATTCAAACTTATTTAAAATGATATGAGATTCAGATTAAAAATTAAAATATAAGAATTGGATCTAAGATTTACACTGGCCGCGATGGTATAAGATTTGAATTAAAGATTAAAATATAAGAATTGGATCCAAGATTTGTGAGAGTGAGAATTGAATTAATTGGATAATTTTTACTCTTCTACATTCACAACAACACAAACAATTCCAAACAAAGTACTATTTTCTGCATTTTGTTGTGCAGAGACAAATAGAACAAACTGGGACAATGCTATTTCAATCTAACCTTTGTTAACATTACAATTCTTAAAATTTACACCAGTCTTAGAGTATGCGAGAGAAAACTATTCTTTTCTTTACAAATGTGTATGTACTTCTACTTCCGAAGTGATTTTGGAGATGGAAAAAGTTGAGCATAGAAATCAATTGCCTATCTTCGAGACTAAAATTACTAATGAGAGAAATAATATCCTTTTCAACTCTGTTTTAACTGACAAAACAAGCATTCAGCTTCTATATTAACTGAAGGAGGAAATTGTTTAGGAGAAATTAGTTTTACAAATATCAGAAAACAAGAGACATAAGTCACTCTCATAAATAAGTCATTAGACCGATACATCATCATCATGGATTCATGGTTGTAGCCTCGCATCCAAAACATGTGGATACACCCTATAGGAAAGAAAAAGAAAGAACACTTACCAAAATGACAAAAACAGAAAAGGATAATGTATCTCAAATGAAACTAACACAAAAATATTGAAGAACATGAAATATAGTTAACATGTAAATAAGAAGCTTAATGTTCTGATTTTGAATTACCAGTGGTAGCGATGAATTATCTACTTGAGCCATCATCCAAATTTTGAGGACAAAATAATCATCCTTAGAGTTCTGGTTATCTATAAACAAGAAAAAAGCAACACCAATGTGAGAAAGCAAGCCATAACATTGGAATCATGATTGGAGATAATTGATTTTGTATACATTACCTTTTTTTCGCTACAATTTTACTTATAGTAGAATTAAGGTCACCATTCCAGTGGCATTCATCTTTGTCTTCGTCATTTACATGTACTTCTCTGAGATTTGGTGTGTTCAACACACCATGTGAGAAAGTTTCCATTATGGGACAATCAATTACAAATAACTCACGCAGTAGTGGAAATCTGAAGCCATGTCTTCCCATGCAAAAACTTCTTAGCCTTGGTAAGTTACTCAATCGTAGATATTCCAATTTCATAAAAGCTATCTCAGAAGCATCATTCTCATCATCACTTGCAATTATTTCTTCTATCTTTTCACAACCAATTATACACAACTTTCTTAGTTTTTGTAAACTAGAAGCTGTTGATGATTTCATAATAATTTCCAATCCAGCACAATCGTACACCTGCAACTGTTCTAAATTCTCAAACAACACTGAGGATGGAACTATATTCTTGAGTCTAGTACAGCTAATTACAATCAAAATTTCAATATTTTTTATAACTGGATGCAGCTCAGGTTTCTCTTTACATATAACCTTGAGGTTGTCTAACATAGCAAGTTCTAAACTTCTCAACTTGATAGTTGTTTCAGAATGTCCAGCGCATTCGCTTCCACTCGAGAAAATATATGTGAAGGAACTATTTTTCACCTTAAGGTTTTCAAGATTGTTAAACCTTTGGAGGAAACTGGATGGAAATTTGTCGGACAAATCATGAAAACACCGCAGGGTAAGATCTTTTACTGTGTAGATAGGCTCATCATTAAGTTGACCATTGCATAACATGGTGACATCCTTGCTGTTCAGAATATGCTCCCTTGTGTTGCGGCGGACAACCTATGAAACACAGGTAATCAGATTTAAGCTAATAGCTACGTAAAGAAAAGAATATTGCCCACAATTTCCAGACAAAATCATATAAACTTAATGAAAACATGGAATGCACCTTTTCAATTGAGAAAAGGGGTAGTGTATCAACTGGGACAATGTCTTGGTAATTTAGAGACTTTGGCTTGAATAGTACGAGCTTGTCACAATGAAACACATCCACAAGTCTTAAAATAGGACAATTCAAGTTATGCGATCCATCGTAGAAGCTTCGAAGTTGAGTCAAATGTTGAAAACTCAAATATGTTAATTCTGGGAAAATAAGTTCTGGATCTGTGTCAGCCATTTCATCCTTTGATACAATAATCTCTACGCCACATTTTTCAATATAAAGCTCTTGGAGATGCTGAATCTCTTTAGCCATAGAGAGGGCAAAAACGTGATTGAGGTTTCGGCATTCAGTAACTTTCAATTGGCAGAGGTTTTGAAACTTCAAAGTTTTATTAGGATTCCCACTCCATATGTGTTTTAGCATCGGTAAATGGTTCAAAGTGAGAGTTCTCAATTGCATTTTCAGCCTTGTTTGTCTACCACCATCTGCATTTAGACCTTGTGTTTCAAATACAACTTCAAGAGCATTACAATTGCGGTCACTATCTCCAGATTCTGTAATTTATCAAGCACATAAGATGGAAATACATTTGACAGTTTATTGCAGGATTTAATTTTCAACTGCTTCAGTTTGCAGAAGGAATTTGGAGCAAGTTGATTGTGCCATAATGACTTCAATTGTTCCATGAGGGAGATTTCCAATGTCTCCAAGTTTGGAAATACACCCTACAATCAGTAATATTCTTAGACCGTTAACACTTAATTGCACTACTAAAAAAAAACTATAGTTAATAGTTACAGAGCTGGAGACATTGCTCACCTCGTCATTAGAAAATGGTTTCTGAGATAAAGGAAGACTACCGAATTTTCCATCTGAGATAAATATTTTCTCCAACATTTGGCAATTACTAATTGCAAGATGCTTCAGGTTTACAAGTTCTCTAGCCACCGAGGATGAGAATGCATACGCTATATTGTCACATTCGACAATTGTCAAACTTTTCAAGTTATGAATGAAAGATGTTGAAATTTTAGGTAATTAGGTGGAAAAAATAGGAGAAAATAACAAGGAACAATAGAATATTATTGATAATGATGTCAATAATCTAATTACAATATTTACATTATTTACATTACTATTTACATTAATAAAATAGTATGACTACCTTGGTATTTATAACCAAGTGAATAAACTTAAATCTAAACTAAATCCCTTTATTATAGGGCTAAAAATAAACAAACCAAATCGAGATGAATCCATATCAAATTAAATAAAAATGTCCGCAGATTAAAGTATCACAAACGGGGTATGCCCGCGGATTAACGTATCACAAACGGGGTATGCCCGCGGATTAAGGGAAAACAAACGGGGTATGCCCGCGGATTAAGGTATCACAAACGGGGTATGCCCGCGGATTAAGGGATCACAAACGGGGTATGCCCGCGAATTAAGGGATAACAAACGGGGTATGCCCGCAAATTAAGGGATCACAAACGGGGTATGCCCGCGGATTAAGGGATCACAAACGGGGTATGCCCGCAGATTAAGGTATCACAAAACAGGTAATTAGGCCACCAAAACAAGATCAAGAGAGACTGATGATCAATCTTGGGAAAAAACGGTGGTTAAAGGTAAAGGATTCATGGAAAATTGGCATGTGACTGCATGTGTTAAGTAACATATCAATAAGGGTTAGAAAAGAAAGCAAAGGGGTAAACAAGAACCACAAAGGTGTGGAACAAAATAAAAATAAATTCTAATGACGGCTAGGGTTTATATGAAAAAAAGATAAAAAAGGTAAAGTGAAGAATAACCAAGAATTAATTATTCTCGGGAGAAATTGCAGCGGAATTATGTTTCAAGGTGGATACCATGGCTCTGATACCATGTTGAAATTTTAGGTAGTTAGGTGGAAAAAATAGGAGAAAATAACAAGGAACAATAAAATATTATTGATAATGATGTCAATAACCCTAATTACAATATTTACATTATTTACATTACTATTTACATTAATAAAATAGTATGACTACCTTGGTATTTATAACCAAGTGAATAAACTTAAATCTAAACTAAATCCCTTTATTATAGGGCTAAGAATAAACAAACCAAATCGAGATATTTTCTCAACAAATAATATTATAATATTTTCTATTCTAATAAAAGAACATCCTGGAAGATTGTCATCCCACAGTTTCCTAGAATTGATCTTAGACAGCTTTAATAGTTCAAGGTGGGGCATCACAACCTATTAACATAAAGATACTCATGAAGATCTTATTTTCGTATTATGAATAAGTAAGATGATGCGATGGTTCATTGCGAATAATATTTAATGAAACAAAAACAATGTACTGTTGTTTGAAGAGTCATATGTGTTGGGAAAAACCGGCATAGAAAAAATAAAAGAACGCAATCAACAACACAAGAATATAACGTGGAAACTCCAAATCGGAGAAAAACTACGGTCGTTGTCAAAACCGACAACCAGAGAATAAACACTATGTGAAAATTGTTACAACACATAGACTTCACTCTCAATCACCCCATGCCCCAATACACCCACACTCTCCAAAGTAAATATTTGAACTACATCTCAAATACTCTTAAACAAGAGCATAAGAGAAAAGCAAAAAGACACAAATATAAACTTAAAGTGTTTACAAGTGTTACTGCTTGGTGCAATTATAAACAAAGAACTTAGGTCCATTATATAGCCTTGATTCCCTCATTGCTTCACCATTAAGCGATGTGGGACTTCTTCAATATAATTTCTTTGACCTTTTTTTTCTTCTTCATTAGCAATGTAGGACTTACATTGCAATCAACCCCAACAATCTCCACCTTGATTGTAATGGTCTTCAATCTTCATTGTCTACACCGACAATCATTATCTTCTGCTTCCATTGTCTATACCGACAATCATTGTCTTCACCGACAATCATAATTCTCATTGTATATACCGACAAATTAAATTATCATACTCCACCATAAAGAGTACACTCCACTTGGAACTAAACCATCCCAAGAATTTTCTTCACTTGAAACTAAACCATCCCAAGATTTTTCTTCACTTGGAACCAAGTCATTCCAAGAATTTCATCTCGAAACCTCACTGACAATTTATGGTGCAACTTCCATGTTGGCTTTCTCTGGAAGTTCATCGGCCATCGAGATAACCACGTACCTTGCATCAATGCCAACCAATGCCCGCACGCTATCATCACACACCTTGCATCCATGTCAACCGATGCCCATGTGTCACTTGAACAACTTCAAACATCTGTGAAACCACCTCAGGCCATTGTTAGGCTCCAACAATTCCAGTTTAGTTACATCACCTAGTAAACCTTGTTTCACTAGTCCAACTAAACTCATGTCACTAACAAGTACCCACCCGAAGATCCACAACTTAACCAAAAATGAGAATCACCACTAGTAACAGATGCATAACCAATAATAGTAGAACTATCTAACAAGTATCTACCTACTATCTATGCATCAAAGTTCAAGAAAATACCTCGCATTGTGTTAAAAGAAACTCACCCATACCTTGAACCTTACAAGCTTTCCGTCACCAAGATGAACAACTCCACCTTCAACTAGCTATAGAGATTCAAAAGTATTTCTTCTTCAAACACATGTGATAAGAGCTTCCAAAGTCCATATGACTCAACACTCCACCGATTCTCAACTTCCACTAGCACCTTCGCATCCTCATAATAAGTTGTTGTTTCAGACGTAACTCGAGTATTCTTATCACCGCCTCTCCAGACTGATGTTGAGTATTATTACCATCGCCTCTCCAGGTTGACCTTGTGTAACCCAAATTGCATCACCATATCCTTGACTTGATTTCCCGTTTGATACCAGTTGTTGGGAAAAACCGGCATAGAGAAAATAAAAGAACGCAATCAACAACACAAGAATATAACGTGGAAACTCCAAATCGGAGAAAAACCACGGTCGTTGTCAAAACCGACAACCAGAGAATAAACACTATGTGAAAATTGTTACAACACATAGACTTCACTCTCAATCACCCCATGCCCCAATACACCCACACTCTCCAAAGTAAATATTTGAACTACATCTCAAATACTCTTAAACAAGAGCATAAGAGAAAAGCAAAAAGACACAAATATAAACTTAAAGTGTTTACAAGTGTTACTGCTTGGTGCAATTATAAACAAAGAACTTAGGTCCATTATATAGCCTTGATTCCCTCATTGCTTCACCATTAAGCGATGTGGGACTTCTTCAATATAATTTCTTTGACCTTTTTTTTCTTCTTCATTAGCAATGTGGGACTTACATTGCAATCAACCCCAACAATATGGTATATAGATGCCGCTAGGTTTTATATAATCTAAACAATGGCAACAAATGCCAGTTCATTTAATCCCCTTTTGTGCATCCAAACATAACACACAAGAGTATTAGGAGCGTCCATAAAAAATTAAAATAGGAAATGAAATTTGTAAACACATTCAAATTTATGAAACAGCATTATCAAAAAGTATGTAAACAGCTTAAAATTTTAAATCCAACTCTGTTGAAATTGAAACATAACCTAAAGCACTCTATGTAGCTTAAAAAGACAAATAGCAAACTAGAAAGCATTAAATCATGTTATTACCTTTTGATTAATTAGTGCCACAGGCATGCACTGTTTATCAGCTTTCAATGGAATAGAACAGAAACTAATGAGACTAGGCAAATGCTCGAGTTCAAGTGAACCCAATTTGGGGAACATAATCTTGTCAATGTCTTTATCAGCCTCAGATGCTTGCACAGATATGATTTCTGTAATCATTTTGCAAATTTTTTATTTTGTGAAGTTCAGGAAGGTTTCTATCGTGGGAGAACGATAACAGATTCTTCAACTTGTCACAACCTTTGACTTCAAAAGATTTTAGTTTGGCAAAACATTCAATTGGAAGTATGTCATGGCATATTTCTTCCAGATTAAACAGATTTTCAAGAACAAAAGTCTCTAAGTTGGGTAAAACAGGATAAGGATCGTCCCATCCCATTGAGTCAATGATGTACTTCAGATCAGAACTGTCTTGAATGCACAAATGCTTTAATTGTGGAAAACCTTCCATGTTTAGTTCATAAAATACATTTCTAACACATTGTATTTTGGCAAGGCACATGTCCTCAGCAGAATTCAACAAGAAGTTAAACCCGCAATCCAAAAGAATGTTTAAACTTCTACTATCCTCTAGCTTAAGTATTCTTGAAGATTCGGAAGCATTTCCAGACCAATCCAATGACCATTTCCACTTATCA
The DNA here is from genome assembly GCF_020283565.1 of Trifolium pratense. Lineage (NCBI taxonomy): Eukaryota > Viridiplantae > Streptophyta > Magnoliopsida > Fabales > Fabaceae > Trifolium > Trifolium pratense. The sequence continues at coordinate 42,151,695 of NC_060065.1, forward strand.
CCTACAAATATGTTGTATCTTACAAGCTTTTCAAAGACCTTCAAGTCTTGGGGCCAAACTGAAGCATCTTGAATCATTATGTCTAAAGCAGTTAGATGAGACAAATTCCCCAACTCATCTAGACTTGCATTGTTGCTTTGAACTTGGCTTCCCTTGACTTCCCATTGGATAAAGCAATTCCACATGTACAACTCTTCCAAGCATGTTAAGCTTGAAATAAGATTTGCAGGAATGAGTCTCAGTCTAGAGCAGTTGGTTAAATTCAACATTCGAAGATGAGCTAGTTGTCCAATTTCCTCTGGAAGGTCAGTAATATCAGATTTTTCAAGGATGAGAATCTCTAAACTTTTTAGCTCTGCAACTATTGATATGTCTCCTAACACACATCCAGCCAAAGACAAGGATTTAATATTTGTCAAGAGGCGGAAGGAAGGAGGTGGAGAGGGGGTCAACATCATTCCATATAAATCAAGAACCTTTAATTCTGTCGTAACAGAAAAAAACTCATCAGGGATTTTCAAATGATTACCTCTAGTTTGAAGTATAAGTATTTTCAACTCCGGGCAATCTAATCTTTCAGGAAGCTCATGAATATAAGACAAAGGCACGACAATTGCATCCAACTTTTGAATCTGATCTATCTTTGGCCATTTTTTCATTTCAGTAAACCTTTGCACGCCATAGGTAAGAGTAAGACGAAGCCTAGATGCAATTGATTTAGCAACCTCTCTAACAACATCATGCATTCTGACCAATTTAGTTTCAGACTCAAGTAACAACGAAGAGGCTCTGAGGTCGCTTATTAATTTGCAGCATCTGTGAAATCTAGCACGCAGTGAACACAATCTGCACAAGATGCTGATGACGTTAGTCATTACATGGAAATAAAGACCATTTTCAAGTGTTTTTAGAGGTTTTTGACCTAAATCATGAAGAAGAAGACATTGATTTGAAGCTACATGCGAAGAAAGATAGCAAATGAAAATTGGTGGATTTTATAGCATTTTTACGCCTGGGGCGGAATTCTTTGCGCCTGGGGCGGAAATTTAACTGAAGAAGCTGGTTTGCTCACTGTTTTGCCGTTTCAGGCGAATTTCTTGTGCCTGAAACGAAACTGCTTACGCCTGGGGCGGAAATTCTGTGTTTCAGGCGGAAAACGTTACTTTTGATCAGTTTTATAAAAGGGAAACATTAGATCTGGATCATTATCGAATTTTTGACACAGAGAACAGCATTTGGAGCGATTTTGGAAGATCAAGAGCGACCAAGCAAGGATTCAAGTGTGGAAACACATCAAGATTCTTCTTGTAATTATGCTTTCTTTCATTTTATTTGATGTAATTTCTGAATTTGAAATGTCTAGCTAAATTCTCATGATTGGTCCTTAGGTGATTCTAATTACTTTTGATCTTGAATTATGTGATTGTCATATGATATGATTAATGAATTACGAAGTTAGTTTCTATTGATTGTTCTTTGTGCTTAATGCTTTGTATGAATTCGCGACTTATATGATGATTGCAATGATTTGTTTTACTATGACAATAGAAATAAATCATCGATCTAGGAATGATTAATCAATTAACTTTGACTTAAGACATTTTGGATTGTTAATTGAGATTAAAGGATTAAAGGTTATAAACCTCAATTGATCATAGATTACCTAAGACATTAGGGATCGATGATCAAGGGAGAGGATTATGTTACCAAGACATTGGGCATAATTATTTTTGATTTAATCTAATCGTGAAACTAAAGTTGAGTAATTTGTAATCATACATGAAATTACCAAGAAAAATAGTGATTAGATGACCCAAAAAGGACCAATCGCTTTTCTTACATCAATCTAAACACCAAAGCAATTCCAAAGTTTAAAAATTTGAACTTGAAACCAAACAAGAACCCCCTTTTACAATTTATGTCAATTTACATGAGTATGTCTTCAATTTACAATTGATTTACAACAATCCCTGCGGAAAGAACGATTTTATTATACTACTTGACGGCTATTTAGTACACTTGCTAAATTTCTATCAAGTTTTTGGCGCCGTTGCCGGGGATTGTTGATTAAATCAACAAGGCAATTGAGTCATACTTTTAAATTTTATTGTTTTATTGATTAAATTTTTGTTTATTTTAATTATAAATATATATAAAAAAAATATATATAATTTCTGAATTTTATTTTCATTTTCATTCTTGTGTAGTGCAGTTGCTTCTTAAGGTATTTTCTGGTTTTTTATGCAAGGTAGGAGAGTAGCAAGAGAACTAATCTTTGATCCTGAAATAGAGAAAACAGCTAAAGCAAACAGAAAAGCAGTTCGGTTAGCCCGAGAGGTTGCCCGGTTAGCAGGTGTTGCACAAGAAAGTAGTGAAGAAGCGGTTTCTAGTCCAAACACATCGGACAACGAAGCCAACATCATGGCTGAGAATCACCCACCACCTCCACCAGTTGTGCCTGAAAGGACATTAGGTGACTATGGCCAAAGAAACAATGGAGAGCTTGCCAATCTGGGTTTTCAACCGAGGAATCATGTGTCATTTGATATCAAGAATTCAGTGCTCAGCGCCCTCAAAGAGAATCAATACTCAGGGGCAGAAACACAATGTCCAAATCTCCACCTGGAGCATTTCTATGAAGCTTGTGACTATACAGACCCACCAGGAGTATCTGAATCAGATAAAAGATTAAGGCTTTTCAAGTACTCGTTAACTGGAAGAGCTAAAGACTGGCTGGACACAATACCACCTAACACCATCACTACTTGGCAAGAGCTAGAGATGAAATTCATGGATAGGTACTTTCCAATTCACAAGTATCTTGAAAGAAGCGCTGACATTACAAGTTTTGAGCAAGGAGACTCCGAAACATTGTATGATGCCTGGGAAAGATTCAAACTGTGCCTGAAGAAGTGTCCTAAGCATGGGCTCGATAGTCATACTCAGATGCAGCATTTCACACAAGGATTGAGAGCTCAAACTAGAATGTTTCTAGATGCATCGACAGGTGGATCTTTGAAAAATAAAAATCAAACTCAAGCTAGAGAGTTGGTGGAATCCATGGCTCAAAATGAATACAGAGTTGAAAATGATCGTGGTGCAAAGAAGAAGGCAGACATGATAGAGCTTGATACTCAAACTGCTCTTTTGGCCCAATCTACATTGATGAACTCTCAAATGGCAGCTGTGTTGAAACACCTCACTAGCACTCCCAATTCTCAGATGCCAGTCATGGCAGCTAATGAAGTGAAATGTGATTTTTGTGGACAAGGGCATGCTAATGGCCAATGTTTTCCTGAAGGGTCAGAAGAGGCAAAGTACCTAGCCAACTTCAAAAGGAACAACCCGAAGTATGATCCATATTCAAACACTTATAACCCAGGTTGGAGAGATCATCCAAATTTTGGTTGGGGAGGAAATCAAAACTCAAGTCAATCTCAACAACAATCTTCTTCACAAAATTCTCAACAAAGGAGACCTTCTCAATTAGAGGATACACTTACTCAATTCATAAAGGTGACTCAAGGGAACTTCGAAGCTATGAAGGTCAGCCAAGATCAAATGAAAGCCAACCAAGATATTGCCAACAAGAATCATGAAGCTTCAATTAAGAACTTGGAAACTCAAGTTGGGCAATTGTCAAGGCAATTCGCGGCTACTCAAAATAATGGTTTTGAAGGTTCTACAAAGGATAATCCGAGGAATGAAAGTTGCAAGGCGATTAATTTGAGAAATAGAGTGGTTCCTTCACCTGAGATTGTAACGAAGAAAAAGAGTGAGTCTAGTGTTGAGGAAGTGAAAGAAAAAAATAACGTTGAGGGAGAAGTTGAACATGAGAATGAGGGAGAAGTTGAAAATGAGTTGGAGAAAATGATTGAGATTGAGAAAGAGGAGTTAGTTGAAGAGGAGAAAGATAAAAAAATTGAAAAAGAGAATGATGAGAAGTTAGTTGAAAAGAGAGGCAAGGGTGTAGAGGAGAAAGAAAGTTCTGTCCATGCCAAATTGCCATATCCGCGCAAGAAAAAGGCAAAGGCTAATGATCACCAACAATTCAAAAAGTTTATGAAGATGCTTCATGATCTCCAAATTAACATTCCTTTTGCTGAAGTGTTGGAACAGATGCCTGTCTATGCCAAATTCATGAAAGAACTTATGACAAAGAAGCGGAAACCTCTTGATGATGACACAGTAGAGATGACAGAGGAATGTAGTGCCATAATCCAAAAGAAACTTCCTCAAAAGAAGAAGGATCCTGGAAGCTTTACCATACCATGTTCAATAGGTAACATCTCCGTTGGTCGAGCTCTATGTGATTTAAGAGCTAGCATCAACCTAATGCCATTGTCAATGATGAAGAAGATACCCGGAGCTGTTGCAAAACCCACAAAGATGCAGCTCTCTTTAGCTGATCGTTCTATTGTACATCCTTACGGCGTACTTCATGATGTGTTGGTAAGAGTTGCGGAGTTTGTTTTTCCGGCTGATTTCGTCATCCTTGATATGGAAGATGATGCAGATGTAGAACCATTGTTGTTGGGTAGACCATTCTTAGCTACCGGAAGAGCATTGATTGATGTTGAGATGGGAGAACTTATGTTGAGAACACATGGGGAACAAGTCATGTTTAACGTGTTCAAAGCTATGAAACACCATGATGATGAGCCACAATGTTACAAGGTTGACGTGATTGAGGAAGTGGTAGAAGATGTCTTAGTGGAAGAAACACCATCCTTACCATTAGAAAGAGTAATTGTTAATTCCATTGATGATTTGGAAGAGGAATGGGACAAGGAGATTGAAATTTGTCTCCGTCAACTTGAAGCATGTAAAGAAGAAGAAGCACAAAAAGATTTTGAAAATGTGTATGCTGTGGAAGAGAAAGCTAGTGGTAAGGAGGACTTAAAAGTTACTATTCCGGAGTTGAAAGAGCTTCCCCCTCACTTAAAATATGTTTTCTTGGGAGAAGATGCTTCACAACCGGCAATCATAAGCAGCAGGTTGAGTTCTTTGGAAGCAGAGAAGCTAACTAGAGTCTTGCGAGAAAATAAAGAAGCCATGGGTTGGAGCATCTCTGATTTGAAAGGGATTAGTCCCGGATTCTGTATGCATAAAATAAAAATGGAAGATGAATACAAACCTGTGGTGCAACCTCAAAGAAGACTAAATCCAACCATGAAAGAAGTGGTGAAGAAAGAGGTTCTTAAACTTCTAGAAGCTGGTATGATTTATCCAATCTCGGATAGTGCTTGGGTAAGTCCTGTCCATGTGGTCCCGAAAAAGGGTGGTATGACAGTCGTGAGAAACGAAAAAAATGAACTAATACCCACTCGCACCGTCACTGGGTGGCGGATGTGTATAGACTACAGGCGGTTGAATTCAGCAACAAGGAAGGACCATTTTCCTCTTCCATTCATGGACCAAATGTTGGAAAGGCTTGCAGGGCAGGCCTATTATTGCTTTTTGGATGGATATTCTGGGTACAATCAGATTGTGGTAGACCCAGAGGATCAGGAGAAAACAGCTTTTACTTGTCCTTTTGGAGTATTTGCTTACCGGAAGATGCCTTTCGGGTTGTGCAATGCACCGGCCACATTCCAGCGGTGTATGCTATCTATTTTTGCTGATATGATGGAGGACACAATCGAGGTATTTATGGATGATTTTTCTGTGTTTGGTAAGTCTTTTGATAAATGTTTAGCCAATTTGAATGCCGTATTGAAGAGATGCATAAGTACCAATTTAGTTTTAAATTGGGAAAAATGTCATTTTATGGTTAAAGAAGGTATTGTGCTTGGACACAAAATCTCTTCAAAGGGCATTCAAGTTGACCAAGCAAAGATAAAGGTTATTAAGGAATTGCCCCCTCCTGTTAATGTTAAGGGAGTGAGAAGTTTTTTGGGACATGCCGGTTTCTATCGGCGTTTCATCAAAGATTTTTCGAAAATAGCAAAGCCCTTAAGTAACCTCCTTGTGAAGGAAAATGAATTTAAATTTGATGATGAATGTTTGAATGCTTTTGTTGTGATTAAAGAAAAGTTGGTCACCGCGCCCATAATCGTTGCACCTAATTGGGATCTCCCTTTTGAATTAATGTGTGATGCAAGTGATTATGCGGTTGGAGCGGTGCTTGGCCAACAACATGCGAAATTTTTCCATGCTATATATTATGCAAGCAAGGTTTTGAATGAAAACCAAATCAATTACACAACTACTGAAAAAGAGTTGCTTGCAATAGTATTTGCTTTGGAAAAATTTCGCTCTTATCTGATTGGATCGAAAGTTGTTGTTTTTTCAGATCACTCGGCACTTAAGTACCTCCTCACAAAAGGCGACTCAAAGCCTAGACTCTTGAGGTGGGTACTACTTTTGCAGGAATTCGATTTGGAGATAAAAGACAAGAAAGGTGTGGAGAATGTGGTCGCGGACCATTTGTCAAGGTTAGAAAATCCAATGGTGACCACAAAAGAGAAGTGCATTAATGAAGAGTTCCCGGATGAAAAATTGCTGATGGTTTCTAAAAGGCCTTGGTTTGCTGATATGGCTAATTTCAAAGCAGGAAATGAAATTCCGGAGGACTATTCCTATCAACAAAAGAAGAAATTCTTTAGAGATGCTAACTTCTATTTTTGGGATGATCCATACCTATTTAAGGTGGGGCAAGATGGCTTGATCCGTAGATGTGTTGATGAGGAAGAGGCACAAAGCATAATGTGGCATTGCCACAGTTCTCCATATGGTGGTCATCACAGTGGTCCACGAACAGCAGCAAAGGTGCTTCAAAGTGGTTTCTTTTGGCCGACACTGTTTGCAGATTGTGTAGAGTTTGCTAGAAGATGTGATAATTGCCAGAGGACCGGCAATGTTTCAAAGCGGGATGAGATGCCTCTAAACCAAATGCTCGAAGTAGAACCTTTTGATTGTTGGGGGATTGATTTCATGGGACCTTTTCCATCTTCACGGTCTAACCTTCATATATTGGTGTGTGTAGATTATGTTACAAAATGGGTGGAAGCTATTCCTTGCCAAGCAAATGACTCTCATACCGTGGTCAAGTTTCTTAAAGAAAATATTTTTACTCGGTTTGGGGTTCCTAGAATTCTCATTAGTGATGGAGGCAAACATTTTTGTAACAAATACTTGGAGAATGTCTTGGAGAAATACAATGTCAAGCACAAAGTGGCCACTCCATACCATCCTCAGACAAGTGGACAAGTTGAAGTATCTAACCGGCAATTGAAACAAATTCTGGAGAAAACGGTTTCTACTTCAAGGAAAGACTGGTCAATGAAGCTTAATGATACACTTTGGGCTTATAGAACCGCGTTCAAGACACACTTGGGGTTCTCTCCGTACCAACTAGTTTATGGCAAAGCATGTCATCTACCGGTTGAGCTAGAACACAAAGCATATTGGGCTGTGAAATTTTTAAATTTTGATGCAGGTCTTGCGGGTGAGAAAAGATTGCTTAAGCTGAATGAACTTGAAGAATGGCGGATGCAAGCATATGAAAATGCCGTGATTTTTAAAGCAAGAACAAAGAAGTATCATGATAAAGGGCTGGTAAGAAAGGAGTTTAAGAAAGGACAGCAAGTCTTGTTATTCAATTCTCGTTTAAGGTTGTTCCCGGGTAAGCTGATGTCTCGGTGGTCTGGTCCGTTTGTCATTAAGGAAGTTTTTCCACACGGGGCTGTGGAAATTTTTACACCAGGAGAGGAGGAGAAATCTTTCAAAGTAAATGGACAAAGACTCAAGTTTTATAAGGGAGGAGATTTTAATCGCCACAAGGTGGCAGTACTTTTCAAAGACCCTTGAGGTTTCGAGACCGTCAAGCTAATGACGCTAAAAGTAGCGCTGCTTGGGAGGCAACCCAAGGTTTTATTTAACCGTAATAGTTTTTCTTTTGATTTTTTGTGTTTTGCAGGTCAAATTGAAAAAAAGAGGAGTGTGAAAAGTGTACAACCAGGAAATTACGTTTGGGGCGGAAAAAATGGAGCCTAAGGCGTAAAAATTTTGAAGAAAATTCATGTGCTCTCTGTTTTGCCGTTTGGGGCGTAAAAAATGGAGCCTGGGGCGTAAAAAATTCTGAAAAATGTTGGTTGCCGTTTGGGGCGTAAAAAGTGCCGTTTGGGGCGGAAAAGTTTGAAGAAAAAAACATTGCTCTCTGTTTTGCCGTTTGGGGCGTAAAAACTCACGTTCTAGGCGGAAAAATCACGTTTTAGGCGTAAACAAATGTGAAACCCTCATTCTTTCTCTCAAACTTCATCTTCTTCAACAAACCTTATCCTTTCTCACAAAACTTCATCTCCTTCCTCACACAAATCCTCCATTAACAACCATCCAAACCTTCAAACCCAACACAAATCCTTCATTAAAACAACAACCACAACAAATTCACCCATTCTTTTTCACCAATTCTACCCTCAAATCCCAAACCCCTATTGAACCAAAACTTCCCAAATCTTTCAAAACCCTATTAAAACAACAACCTCTCTCACACCCATAACACCAAACCCACGAAAATTTCTTCCATCCAACTCTATTCTTCAAAACCCATCATCAACAACAACCAATTCTTCAAATTTTTCCAAAACCCAAAATCAAAAACCCTTCAAAACCCTACACGAAAATTCACCCAAAAACACCATAAATCTTCATCTTTTCCATCAATCACCCATAAACCATTACCTTTCTCAATCTTTACCTTTCTCACCATGAAGAACATTTTCAAAAAATCCTCAAAAGACAAAGAAGTTGAAGTTGGGTCTTCAAAATCAAGGTCAAAGGTGGTGAAGAAAAAGAGAGTGGCCCGAACTCCTACACCGTCACCTTCGCCTTCTCCTCCACCATCACCGCCTAGAGAGCAATCACCACCTCCTCCAACGCCGGTTGTGACTGAAATTCCTCGGTCACGTTTTGTTCGTCCAACGGCCTTCAATCGGTACCAGACTCTCAAAAGTAAGGACTTCAAACCTGAAAAGCGTCTCACGGATGAAGTGTTAGCATTTCCCTTAATTGAAGCAGAATTCCGCAACAGGCATTGGTATGAATTTAATTTCTGTCTTCGGTCTGAAAATCGTACTTTATCATTAGAATTTTTGAGTAATGCATGGCGAGTGAAAAATTTGTCACCGCGGATTGCTAAAGTACGCGGGGTAGATGTAGACTACTCCCCGGAAGCTATAAATAGGATATTTCATTTTAATGTTCCTGAATTCTGTGTTCTGAAACATCGACGTGAGAATAGGGCAACCATGGCATCAGATAAGCGTGAGGCTTTAAAATCTCAGCTGACTGCACCCGGAAGTGTATGGGTGAGACCATCTAGACAGCTCCCACCCCAGCGGTTTAAAACCGCTCATTTGTTGGATATTCCACGGATTTGGGCTGAATTTTGGATAAACAACGTGGAGCCAAGTGGGAACAATTCTGAGATTCCTATGGATGTAGGGCTAGCACTTCAAGCTATCTTGCTAGGTGAAGACATAGATTTGGGCACAATTCTGAGCGATGATTTGTCTGCAATTATCCAGAAAGATCCCGGGTCATATAGTCTGACACATCTCTGTTTGATCACTAAACTGTGTCTTGATCAAAATGTTGCTGCTTTTGATGATGATCAAATAGAAGAACCTAGGAAAGTCACTACGGCTTTTGTGAGAGATGTGAGAAGGAAAACTTTTGGGAAGACATTCATTCCATTTGCTGATGTGGATGATATGATGGATTACACGGTTGAGGGAGGAGGTGAAGAAAGGGAGGAGAATGTTGAACATATGATGCACCATGACATACCACAAGGTCCGGAAATGGAGAGTTTTCCAGCTCCGCAATTTGATGTGAATGTTCTTGCGGATATGGTGTGGAAGATGGACATGAGCACTCAACAGGGCATTGATATGGCGGACCATTATGACACTTCATCCGCCTTATGGCAAGAATCCATGCGTTACCGAGAGCAAGTCCCGGCATATTTCTATCCGAGATATCCAACAATGCATGATTTTGATGAAGCTCACAATCAAAGAGTTAGGAGCATGGCCAATACACATGAAATGAACCGTGCTACCTACATTCGCCAAAGGAGGGCAGCTGGCCTTCCAGATGAAGGAGGGTCTTCATCAATGCAATTTCCTGGAAATCTGCCTCGTTTTGATCATGATCATAACATGCCTGAGCAGGATTGAGGTTTTGTGCCATTCACCTTTACTGTCCTTCTCCTCTATAAATTCTTTTTGGCCTGTGTATTATGATTCTTTTGTTTAATTTGTTGCATGCTTGATGTTGGTCTATAATAAGTACTTGAGCTAGTCGTTTTGTTTTCTTTGAATGTCTTAGTCTTTTTGAAAACCTCACACTATTGAAATTTGTTTGGCTATCATCTTAGATTCAAAATTGTTGACCAAATGTGTGATATGAATTTGTGATGTTTTTGATTGTTTAGGATGCATCATAGTGATGATTTAGGCAAGGCTTAGGGACTCTCACAAATATTGACCATAGTTTAATTCAGCAAAAACTGTGAGATTTTGAGCCCAAACACTGATTTCTTTTGATGATTATGAGAATTCCACACTTAGCTATGTCTCTAGAATTTGCGCATGTTCTCTTTAATTGATTTATTGTTGTGATGTACACACGAGGCAAGTTGTTTGGTACCTTGAGCCTGTTCTAGCCACCCTTATCATTGCTTATCCTTTGTTTAACCCCTTTTGAGCTTAAAGAAAAATGTTTGTTTGTTATCTGACCCAAGTTATCAAAATAATAAAAAAAAAAAATGATTTTCTTGGAGAATTAGATACCTTTAGTGTTTTTGCACAATGCATGTCACTAAGTTTGGGGTTGCTTTTGGAATTAGCAACAACTTAAGTTTGGGGTGGGTATACTAGAGAACAAAAAATTTATGAAAGAAAAATTCAAAAGTTCACCAAGAAAAGAAGTTCACCAAGAAAAGAAGTATCGAAAAAAAAAAAAAAAGAAGAAAAATAATAAAAAAAATATATAATCATGGTGATCTTCTTGAAAACAAAAAGGAATTCCTTGAAAGAAAAATTTGTGAAAGAAAATTGTTCTCTAGTATCAATTCTTACAAAGTAGGGTGGGGTGTTGTATCTATTCAATTCAGTGGTATCTGACTTCAAGTTTTTTTTTTTACTCACTTACCAGAAAAGCCACCATCCACCTTTTAACCAGACCACGTTATAACCTTTAAAAGTCCTCTAATGTGTGTGCTCATGACATGATGATTGATTTTTGAGAATGTCTGCAAATTTATAGTAGTCTAGTTATGATGTGTTGATTGAGTGATTATATTACCCTTAAACAGGAGAGTCGGTGAGGGTGTGAAGAGATTAAGTATGGTCAATCTTTGTTTGATGCTCTTTGTTTTGCTTAAATTTGAAGCTGTGTGTATTTGAATCATGACGAAATTGATCATTGAAATGTTATGCAAATTACGTCTAACTTGATTGAGTTTGAGTTTGTTTAGCCAGATGGATTGAGGTAGTGTTTTGTTTTCCTAGAGATTGAGATATTCCTTGAGGACAAGGAAAAGTTCAAGTTTGGGGTTGTGATGACGTTAGTCATTACATGGAAATAAAGACCATTTTCAAGTGTTTTTAGAGGTTTTTGACCTAAATCATGAAGAAGAAGACATTGATTTGAAGCTACATGCGAAGAAAGATAGCAAATGAAAATTGGTGGATTTTATAGCATTTTTACGCCTGGGGCGGAATTCTTTGCGCCTGGGGCGGAAATTTCACTGAAGAAGCTGGTTTGCTCACTGTTTTGCCGTTTCAGGCGAATTTCTTGTGCCTGAAACGAAACTGCTTACGCCTGGGGCGGAAATTCTGTGTTTCAGGCGGAAAACGTTACTTTTGATCAGTTTTATAAAAGGGAAACATTAGATCTGGATCATTATCGAATTTTTGACACAGAGAACAGCATTTGGAGCGATTTTGGAAGATCAAGAGCGACCAAGCAAGGATTCAAGTGTGGAAACACATCAAGATTCTTCTTGTAATTATGCTTTCTTTCATTTTATTTGATGTAATTTCTGAATTTGAAATGTCTAGCTAAATTCTCATGATTGGTCCTTAGGTGATTCTAATTACTTTTGATCTTGAATTATGTGATTGTCATATGATATGATTAATGAATTACGAAGTTAGTTTCTATTGATTGTTCTTTGTGCTTAATGCTTTGTATGAATTCGCGACTTATATGATGATTGCAATGATTTGTTTTACTATGACAATAGAAATAAATCATCGATCTAGGAATGATTAATCAATTAACTTTGACTTAAGACATTTTGGATTGTTAATTGAGATTAAAGGATTAAAGGTTATAAACCTCAATTGATCATAGATTACCTAAGACATTAGGGATCGATGATCAAGGGAGAGGATTATGTTACCAAGACATTGGGCATAATTATTTTTGATTTAATCTAATCGTGAAACTAAAGTTGAGTAATTTGTAATCATACATGAAATTACCAAGAAAAATAGTGATTAGATGACCCAAAAAGGACCAATCGCTTTTCTTACATCAATCTAAACACCAAAGCAATTCCAAAGTTTAAAAATTTGAACTTGAAACCAAACAAGAACCCCCTTTTACAATTTATGTCAATTTACATGAGTATGTCTTCAATTTACAATTGATTTACAACAATCCCTGCGGAAAGAACGATTTTATTATACTACTTGACGGCTATTTAGTACACTTGCTAAATTTCTATCAGATGCTATAGCATATGTTGCAGCAAGACAGTCGCAGAACACAATAAATAATTAAATAAATTGCAGAATAATAAATAACACAGATCGTTGTTAACCCAGTTCAGTGCAACGTCACCTACTCTGGGGATACCAATCCAGGAATGAATGCACTATAATAGCTCTAGTTCAAAGCCCTCGACCAACACCCAGTACTTGACTTATCACCTAGACACTACCCGTGAAATCCTACCTAAGAACCTCTTAGATAATGAGACCCCGTCCCAAATTCCCTCTAACAACACGTACTATGTTGCTGTCAATAATAACAATCAGGATGGAGACACTCTCCTAGAAACTAGACCACACTCTTGCTTAAAAGCTTATGAGTGAATCACACACACTAACTCCGTGCTTCAAAGCTTAGGAGTAGCTTACAATAAACAACCAAAATCCAGTCCTAAACTTGCATCTAATCGACACAAGAAAGGCTCACAAAACACACAATCTCTAAACCCTAAAAACGCACACTTTTTGTAATACAAGGTTTAGAACACACGAGTAGAATAGCTTGAGGCTTCACATATTTATAGTCTTCAATTGTCTTGATGTGCAAGCTAGGTCTTCAGACAAATACAGCTGTAGGAATTGCGGCCAACCCTATATTATTTTCAAAAATATAATTTGTTTGTTTCATGTGTGACCAAACAAAAAAACACAAAAATATAATATAATTATATTTTTGTTTTAAATAACATTCCTTCAGCCGACTTCAATAAAACTTGCTGAGCAAGGCTCGTTTTGCCCAGGCGCACGTGCTTGCATATATAATTGAAGCAAATCTTGACTGAGATTTGAAATAAAATTCTGCACGAAAACAGAGCATCAGGATGCTGTACTATGATGCTACAGCACCTCAGTCCAGCATCTGGCTGGTTGGCTTTTGCAAAATATAGCCAATCAAAACACCAACAATCTCCCCCTTTGGCAAATTTTGGCTAAAACAACCTTAGGCCAGTGCATAGAGAGATACAGTCTAAACTTTCCTTCGAGTCAACATAAGCACACAACTAAGAAAGAAAGTAGAACGATGCTAAGCTATTTAAACTTTCCTGCGAGTCAACATACGCACACAACTAGGAAAGAGAGTAAAGGAATTCATCAGATGAATAGATAGCTAGCACGTAAGCATCAGAGGCATGCAACAGCGAAACATAACACATCTAGCCTCAAAGTACAGATAGAGAGAAATAAACTCTCACATAGTGGATTCAAGATCGGAGAAATAAACTCCTTAAAAATTAAGCAACGCCACAGAGAATAGGAAAAGTAAATTCTTATATAAACATGCATATCATAAGTAGTAGAAAAATAAATTCTACCTACTCCCCCTCAACATATGCATAAATGTCACTCCCCCTCAAAACATGCATATAAACCAACATGCTATAACATACTTCATCACATCATGCACACACACATATTTACTCCCCCTTTTTAGCCATAAATTCTGACAAATAGAGTCAGTACCATAGAATAGGAGCGAAAACAAAGATCCATAAGTATCATAGGGTCACAGGATGTCAGAACATAGGGAACCACATAGTACAAATTACAAACCATTAGAGCTAAGACCTCAAAAATAACATCCAGATAAAGAGAAAATTACATCCAAAGGAAAGAAACAGATCATATGGAAGGACTTTCATCAGAGGCCATCTCCTCTTCTTCAGTTTCACCACCTGCAAGATCATCATCAAGGGGAACACCATGGGAAGGACCTACTCCAACCTCATCTGCTTGTGTCTGCTCAAGCTCCAAGGCTTGGATCACACCATCCACCAGCTCCTTCTTTTCACACAGCATTTTACTAACCTCCTTGAGATTAGCAATCATCTGCCTCTTAGTCATGACTGTAGCTGATTTCTTCAAAGATGCTACAACAATGTCTGCAACATGTGTACCTTCTAACAGTCTAAAATCCATTGTCAAAGTAGAAGGTCTAGTTACAGGCACATCAGACTCAGTGCAGATACCAGGATGTTGGGACAAAATAATATCACAGATCAAGGTGGGAAAAGCAATTGGCATTTTTATAGCAGTAGAGGAACCATGCAGAATTGTTGCATTAAAAATGTAGGTGTCATAATAAAAAATAGTACTAGTACCTATGGCATAAATGAGTTTGGCCAAACCTGTAGCTACACTATTATAGTGTGTAGTGGGAACCCAGTTGGCTGCAGCAATTTTGTTCAGGAGAGCATACTTTGTAGACAATTTTGCAGCAGACAATTTTGCAGCTCTTGGCCACATTTTCACCTTGTCGCCAGTTATTGTTTTGCACACATCATTCATAGACACCTCCAACTCAGGTGCAGGATCATCACATCTACCCAGATGTTGGTTGATGATGGCTGGTGAAAAGTCAACACATTTTCCCCTTACATATATACCTTCAAGTATTCAGAACTTAAGGGATTATCACAATCAGCTGGAATGTTCACCAAGAAATCTCTGGTCAATTTCTCATAGCATTTTCCTAACTCATACACAGTCTTTATCAGCCCTGCTTCATTTATCAGATTCATAATATCTTGACACTTCAAGAATTCTTCACTGATGTTCCTCTCTACAGCAAGTCTTCTTTTAACCACAAATTTCCATCTGTCAGCATTTTCAACACAGTGAAAAGAGATATTATCAATTGGTACAAATGGTATATTAGGGGGCATTCTTCTTCTCTTAGCAGATTTCTGAGAAGATGCTGCAGGAGATGCTTCAGCATCCTGGTCCTCCTCATAGTCAGAATCACTAAAGGAAATAGTCTTCCTCTTCAAAGTTTTCTTTTTATTTTCAGAAGCTACAGTGACCTTGCTCCACTGTTTCTTAGGCCCAAATGTAGCTTTGGTGGCTTCAGAGGGAGTGGCTACACCTTTTCCAGTACTACTTCTCAGCCTTCTAGTTATACCAGCCCTTGTCACAGGAGTACCTTTGGATTTGAGACTTTCAACATCAATCACACTTGTCTCTCTTGTATCAGACACATTTTCAGTTTCACCCTTATCCTGACTAGTGACATCACCAGGGATGGTGGTTTCAGTACATTTCTCATTATCAGGAAGCACAGACTTGTCTGGTGAATCAGGTACTACAGGAGCACAAACATCAACATGTGCTGCAGATGTTGTAGCATCATATGCAGCATCTTGGTCTGAAACTATTTTCTCACCAAATGTCATCTCAGACTCAGGATTGGCCTTAGAAGCAGCGCCAATATCATCAATAGTGTATCATCAGGGTTTTCCAGAGAGGATTTCCCCAATTTTACAGCAGACCTAGGGTTTTCTAGTCCTAGGGTTTCAGAATTTGTATCAAACACCAAACTTAAATTTTTCTTACTAATAACAGATGCTCCAGCATTAACATCAACATTCGAATCAACAGGACTATCAAGATACAATTCACGCATCGTATGAACAGCCTTAGGTGTAGATTTAGATTTTGATTTCTTACCTTTTCGATTTGAGGCTTTACCCGATGCAGGGGGAGAGACAGAATCGCATGGTTGAGTAACCCCCTTCTTTGATGAACTCTTCCTCTTATTCGTTGGTTCGTCAGGGAATATAGTAGAGATAGGATAGGCGATGGTGATTTGTTGAGGCAAATCCTCGTAAGAGGGAGTTGCTTCATTGTTCTTCATTGTTCTTATTCGCATATTTTTTTTGACAAAGATTAGTTATCATTAAACGGAAATTAAAGTGTCAATTCTATAAGACTGTGAACTAATTGTAGTTGAATCAACCTTCAGATCGGCCGGTTTTTAGTTGAACCGCCGGTCCTGTCATAACAACATGGTGAGAAGGAAAGAAAATGTGTTTGAATATGTCTTTTTCTATGCATGTGTGTGGGACTAGGAAAGAAAAGTGATTGTCTTTTGAAAATGCAAATGGCACTGTATTTTTTATTTTTAATTTGGTAAGTGTTGTTTTTACGTGCTAGACTTTGTGAAGGTGACCCAATATTGTTTAACATTCTTTAATTAATCACCACTCAATGCTTTTTGGCCTTCAATTGTTGATCTTATGATTTTAGGTTCTTTGAGCATATATATGTCTATGCATTGAGCGGATGCATTAGCCAATATAAGTTGTGATGAAGATTGTAATATTGAATATTTTAATGTTTATCCCAGTTGAATTGGACATTTATTTGCAGATGATAATTTGTAACATAGTACCACTCGTCTAAATATCGTAGAATACAATTTTATCATATGAAAATGATACTTAAAAATATATGTATTGACAGTATAAAACAGTTTTACATTAACATCTTAAATTCCGACAAATATAGAGTAGTTTTGAAATAATATAATGATGTTTTTTTATTGGATTGCAGTGTCATTAAACTCCATTACAAGAAAAAGAAATGTTTGAGATTGTATTGTTAACATTCATAGATGGATGCATCATGCATATTCAAAGTCTTGGAATCAAATTTCATTCCACCCATGCACAGCTCATCATTTGCTTTTATAAAATGGGTCATGCTAACCGGTGCCCCCGGGGCACTGGTTAAGGAAACCAAAATTAGAAAGTTTTGAAAAGTAAATAACACTTTTTAACCTTTCGAGAAGTTGACTGCACAAACTCCAATGCTAAATTACTATTTTTGCATCCTTAACTAGTGCCCCGGGGGCACTGTTTAGCATTTTCCTTATAAAATTTATCTTAATTCTTAAAGTGTATACCTTTTGTTTTGATCTTGTTTACAGAATAGAATATACAGTAGTATCCAAGATTATCTATAATCTTTTAACATTAGCTAGCATGAACGTACTTCTGTCTCAAAATATATTTAATTTTGGCCGTTTGTGCTGGGGAGGCCGTTTGTGTTAATATATTTCATTTTGACTTCTTAAAAAAAAAAAAATTAAGTTTTCTAAAAAAAAATTACAACCAATTTCTAAGATTAAAATTTGAAACATATAAAAGAAGCAGAAAAGAAAAGATGGAATCACCCTGAAGTTGAATGAATTAAGCAGATCAAGGGTAGACACGTGTTCTGTGATCATTGGTCGAAATTGTTTCTTTTACCAAAATGCCATCTTCAACTTTTTCTCATATTGCTTAGCTACAGCCCACAACTACAAATACAAAAGGTTGTCTAAAGTTTTTGAAAATAATTTTCAAATCGAAAAATATTAATTGACTTATTGAAAATGAGTTTTAAGATTCTTTTCTTTCCCACAAATTTCCTCAATTGTGGTAATTCAGTTTGAGATATTTTTTTTTGAAGAAGCTAAATTAGCCCATCCAAATTGACGCCAGAGAGAATCAAACCTCAGACCTCAAGAGGAGCACACTCCCAGGTCCAAGCCAATACCAATGCACCAACCCAAGTGGGTTTTCAGTTTGAGATATTATTGAACATAAAATGTGAACATCTCTTCTAACAATAATTCAAATTGTGGTTGTTGTGCTTTTAGACTCAAGCTCGGTTGGTAAGAGCTTTGAGATTTAACTCTACCAAAGAGAAAGGGGAAAAAAACACTAAGAAAAAAAAAAAATAGAAAATACAGAAGGAATGAGGTTAATCCTTTATTAAAACTAGAAAGAGGAAACACAGGCTCAAATTTACCCACATCACAAATTCATAAAAATTACACGAGTCTCTCAGAGTATGATTTTCGACCGTTCTCGAGTCATTGTCATATAAAAGTTATTACACTAAATACAACATGATGATTGTAAACGCTTTGTGGCATTAGTGATTTTCGGGTTAGCCTTGCACCCAAAACATGTCGATAACAACCTACACGAAATAACAAAAATAGTTGTCAAAATGACAATGAAAAACAATAATGTATAGCAATGAAACTAACACAAAGTGTTGATTCAGAATTACCAGATAGTAATGACCAATTATCTACTTGAGCCTTCATTCAAATTTTGAGTACAAACTCAACTATTTCCTTAGAGTTCTGGATATTCATAAACAAGAAAAAGTAACAGTGATGTGAGAATGCAAATGCAAACCATAACATTTGAATCATGATTGAAGATAATCAGTTTTGTTGTATGCATTATGAAATGGATAAAAACTATAGTAATGGATTTAAACTGATAATGGAATGTATTGATGAAATGAAGAAAACAATTTCTCAGAGAGAGAAAATTCATACATGTGCAAAGAAAGAGAGTTTGAGGGAGAGAGTAACAACTACACTCAATTCACACATGAAATGGAAATAAAGCAGTACACAATTAGTTATAGTGATTCATTTTGCATATTCTCTCCACATGCTGTGCAGTTTCTTCGCTCTTTGGCCTCTACGTGGTCCACTCAACTCCTTGCCTCCACTAACTGAATCATGCATATCTTGTGGGCCCTTATGGAATTTGGCTGACACATTCTCTTCTAGCAGATTTGTGGTATTTGGCCTCATTACAATACCTTCCCCATTAAAAACAACCTTGTCCTCAAGGTTGAGAGTAGGAAACTTGAGCTGCAAGTCATCAAAATCCTCCCAAGTAGCCTCAGCTTCAGCATTCGTATCCCATTGAACTAAGATCTGATGGACTCTTTGTGTGCCTCTCATTATAGTCCTAGCCTGCAGAACTGCTATTGGTTGCATGATAGGGCCAGTTTCAGTCATAGTTAATGGTAATGGCAAATATTGGTCTGATGCAGCTCCCTTAAAAGGTTTGAGCTGAGAGACATGAAACACTGGGTGTATTTTAGCATTATCTGGTAGTTTTAACTTGTATGCTACAGCACCAATACAAGCAATTATCTCAAATGGACCAAAGTACCTCATTCCCAGTTTTTGATTTTTTCTTAAAGCCACTGATTGTTGTCTGTAGGGTTGGAGTTTCACCAGCACTAAGTCTCCAACTTGAAAGGTCACATCCTTTCTATGTTTATCAGCTTGTTTCTTCATGTATTGCTGAGCTCTGTCCAAGTTACTCTTCAATTGCTGCAGAATCTTGTCTCTCTCCATCAACTCCTCTTGGAGTGCTGGAGGATCAGTCACTTGAGCCTCATACTTAGTCAAATATGGTGGATCTCTCCCATATAATGCTTTGAATGGGGTCATGCCTATACTAGTTTGGAATGCTGTGTTATACCAATATTCAGCCCAAGAGAGTACTTTTGACCACGACTTAGGATTATGAAATGTGAAGCATCTGAGAAATAGTTCCAAAGCCTTGTTGAGCACTTCAGTTTGTCCATCTGACTGTGGGTGATAAGCAGAAGACATAGCCAAGCTGGTACCCTGTAACTTGAATAGTTGTTGCCAAAATGCACTTGTGAAAACTTTGTCCCTATCAGATACAATAGATTTAGGCATGCCATGCAGTTTCACAATGTTGTGCATAAATGATTCAGCCACTGATTTACTGGTATAATCAGATTTCATAGGGATGAAGTGTGCATATTTAGTTAACCTATCAACCACCACCATGATAGTAGTATAGCCAGAAGAAAGAGGGAGACCAGTAATGAAATCCATGGCTATATCTTCCCATACTTGTGAAGGTATAGGAAGTGGTTGAAGTAATCCTGCTGGTGAAGTGTTGGTGGTTTAGCTTGTTGACACACCATACACTTTTGCACATAATCAATAATATCTTGCTTCATGCCAGGCCAATAAAACTGAGATTTGATCCTTGCCATAGTTCTTGTTATACCAGCATGCCCTCCAATTGGTGATGTGTGAAATTCAAACAATACTTTGTATAATAGGTCATTGTCTTTAGGAATTACCAGCCTTTGCTTCCAATATAACAATCCATCCCTCATAGAGTACTGAACTGGAGCCTTGCCAGCATTACATTTCATCAAGATTTCTCTCATTTGATTGTCATTTTGTAATGCTACTCTGATTTGTTCAATGAATTGACATTTAGGTTCGGACCAAGACAATGTCATGATTCTGGACAAAGCATCAGCTGCCATATTTTCCTTACCAGGCTTGTACTCAATAGTGAAATCATAACCTAAAAACTTATGAAGCCATTCCTGTTGGTCTGGTGTTTGCAGAGATTGTTCCATCAAACTTCTCAAACTCTTTTGATCCGTTCTAATAATGAATTTGTGGCCCAGCAAGTAGTGTCTAAATTTTGCTATTGCTTCAGCTATAGCCAGCATTTCTCTAAAGTAAGCAGACTTTTTTTATTTCTAGGGACCAATTTCTTTGAGAAATACGCAATGGGATGGCCTTGTTGGTGTAGGACTGCACCAATTCCCACTCCTGAAGCATCAGTCTCTAAAATGAATGGAAGTTTGAAATTAGGCAAGGCAAGAACAGGGGCAGTGGTTATAGCATTTTTGAGTTGTTTAAAAGCTTCTTCTGCTTGTGCATTCCACTGGTAAGCTTCTTTTTTTAACAAATCAGTCAATGGTGATGCTATTTTAGCATAAGATTTAATGAACCTCCTGTAGTAGCCTGTAAGTCCCAAGAATCCTCTTAATTGTTTCACATTCATTGGAGTAGGCCAGTTCAACACAGCTTGAACTTTATCTTTGTCCATTGACACACCTTGACCAGTTACCACATGACCCAAATACTCTATTTCCAACACTCCAAAATTACATTTTGATAGTTTCACATATAGAATATTTTCTTGTAATACTCTAAGCACAGCATCCAGATGTTGCAAATGGTCTTGCCAAGTATTGCTATATATTAAAATATCATCAAAGAACACCAAAACATATTTTCTCAAGGCATGTTGAAAAATGTGATTCATGAGGCTTTGAAATGTAGCAGGGGCATTTGTGAGACCAAAAGGCATGACTAACCATTCATAATGACCTTGGTGTGTTCTAAAAGCTGTCTTGTGTCTATCTTCAGGTTGGAGTAGTATTTGATGATACCCTGACCTAAGATCCAGCTTAGAAAAATACTTAGCACCAAATAATTCATCCAATAACTCATCAACTGTTGGAATTGGGAAACTGTCCTTCACAGTTATGGCATTTAATGCTCTATAATCTGTACAAAACCTCCATGTGCCATCTTTCTTCTTGACCAAAACAATTGGGGAAGAAAATGGGCTTGTACTGTTCTGAATGATGCCCTGGTGCAACATATCTTGGATCATAGCCTCAATTTGTTCTTTCTGGCTGTGTGGATATCTATATGGCTTGACCTTCACCGGTGTGGCACCCTCTATCAATGGTATTGTGTGATTGTGAAACCTGTCAGGTGGTAATGCAGTAGGAGTTTTGAACACATTCTTATAAGTGTATAGTAACATAGCTATCTCAGGCTCAGTGTTGGTAGGCAAATCCTTGAATATATCTGCATCATCAGTGGATTTTAGACATTGCACTGTGAAACATTCAGCAATGGAGTCAGTATTAGCAAGCCTCTTAAAGTGATGGAACTGAGCTGGTGTTGGTCTTGGTACTGCTTGTCCAGTTAAGGTCACAAATTTGTCCTTTAAGAAAAACTTCAGTGTCAATGAGGCGTAATCAGCAACATGGGGACCCAATGTCGCTAACCATGATGCTCCCAAAATAACATCAGCACCCGCTACAGGCAAAAGAAACACAGGTACTTCTAGCTTGTGACCTTGTATTTCAAGTGGCAGGTTTTGAATCACCCCTTCAGCAGTCATTATCTCACCATTTCCTACCAATACATTGAACTGAGGTCCTGGTTCAATTGGCAATTTGAGAAATTTTGCAATTCTTGGTTGCAAAAAATTATCAGAACTTCCACCATCAATTAGAATTTGTACCCCAATATGCTCAATTGAGCCAGCAAATCTTAACACACCCATGTTACTGGTTCCCTTCATGGCATTTAATGAAAGGTGATGCTCAGGTTGGTTGGTGTCAAGGCTTTTTATAGTTGTTGCTGTAGTTTGAGTCAATTGATCGAGCACCTGGTCTGCATCAAGATCATCATCATTTTGGATGAGCATTAGTTGTCTATTTGGGCACTTGTGTGTAAATGAAAATTTATCATCACACCAATAACACAGGCCTTTGTCACGTCTTAATTGCCTTTCTGCTTGTGACATTCGTTTGATATTTGGATTGTTTTGAAATTGACTCATTGGACGAGTTGGAGGTGTGTTGAGGATGGGGGCTGTATTTCTAGTTGTGTAATCTGGTTTATTAGTGTTGGGTTTGTTGGTGGAGTAGCTATTTGAGTAGTTTTTCTGGTTTTTGTTGTTGTATGAATACTTCTCTTCATAAACTTTGGCTAGTGACATGGCTTTCACAAGGGAAATGGGTGTGTGGATCAACACATCACGACGGATTTCATCATTTAATCCACTAACAAAACAGTCAATCAAAGCGTCGTTGCTAAGACCATAGACACGGTTTGCTAACGACGTAAACTGTAAATAATACTCAGCTACAGTTCCTGTTTGCTTCAATTTAAATAGAGTAGCTCTAGGACAATCATACACAGAAGGACCAAAATCAAGTTCAAGAGCACGCGTGAATTCAATCCATGATGTGAATGGATGTGTGCGTTGCACCATTTGATACCACGGAACCACATCTTTGTCAAGATGAACAGATGCAATTGTTAAACGATCTAAATCCGGCGTATCATAATACTCGAAAAATTGTTCAGCACGGAAGATCCATTCATGTACATTAGTGCCATCAAAACGGGGAAATTCGAGCTTAACATTTCTCACCTGAAACGGAGGTCTGCTACTAGATCCTGCACCATGGGGCGGCCTCTGCTGTGACTGAGTGATGAGAACATCAAGCGCTGCATAGACCTTATCAAACTTTGAATCAGTATTCGTTTCCAACCTCTCCATGCGCTCTAGTAACTCTGCTTGAAAGAGCTGCATCTCTTCGTTGCGCTTGATCTCGGCTGAGGTGGTGTTATCGTTGAGGTTAGCCATGGTGTGATGAAAGCACCAATGAAATGGATAAAAACTATAGTAATGGATTTAAACTGATAATGGAATGTATTGATGAAATGAAGAAAACAATTTCTCAGAGAGAGAAAATTCATACATGTGCAAAGAAAGAGAGTTTGAGGGAGAGAGTAACAACTACACTCAATTCACACATGAAATGGAAATAAAGCAGTACACAATTAGTTATAGTGATTCATTTTGCATATTCTCTCCACATGCTGTGCGGTTTCTTCGCTCTTTGGCCTCTACGTGGTCCACTCAACTCCTTGCCTCCACTAACTGAATCATGCATATCTTGTGGGCCCTTATGGAATTTGGCTGACACATTCTCTTCTAGCAGATTTGTGGTATTTGGCCTCATTACACATTACCATTTTTTGATACATATTTTCTTATAGTAGTGTTAATGTCACCATTCCAATGCCATTCATTCCAGTCTTGCTGATGTACATGTACTCTTCTGAGTCTTGGTACATTCAACACACCATTTGAGAAAGTTTCCATCATGGGACAATCTACTACCCATAACCTATTCAGTAGTGGAAATTTAAAGTCATGTCTTCCCTTGCAAAAACTTCTTAGCCTTGGTAACTTTCTCAACAACTGAGTCTCCAACTTCATAAAAGCTAGCTCAGAAGCATCATTCTCATCATCACTTGCAACTATTTCTTCTATCTTTTCACAACCATATATGCATAATTTTCTAAGTTTTGGTAAACTGGTAGCTGTTGATGATTTCAAAATATTTTCCAATCCAGCACAATTGGACACCTTCAACTTCTGTAAATTCTCAAATACCACTGAGGATGGAAATATATTCTTCAGTGTAGAGCATACATATACATACAAATATTCCATATTTTGAAGAACCAGCTGCCCCTCTCTACATATAAACTTGAGGTTTGGTAATAACCGAAGTTCTAGTCTTCTCAACTTGATAGTTGTTTCAGAATGTCCAATGCCAAAGCTTTCACTCAACAAAACCTCTGTGAAAGAACTACATGTCACCTCAAGATTTTCAAGATTGATGAATCTTTGCAGGAAACCAGATAGAAATTTGCCTGACACATCATGAAAACATCGTAGGCTAAGATCTTTTACTGTGTAGATAGGCTCATCATTAAGTTGACCATTGCATAACACGGTGACATCCTTGCAATTCAGAATAAGCTTACTTGTATTCGAGACAACCTATTAAACACAAGTAATCAGACACAAGCTAACAAGTATACAGCCTACGGTTTTTCAGACATAATCATGTAAACTTCGAATGAAACTAAAACTTGCATTTTGTTTACTTTTTCAATGCGAAAATAACAAGCAGCATAACACATAACTATAAAAATGGCATTTTTGGTGTGTAGAAGCAACTAAATATGCATAAAGTATTCTGCTTTGTAGAATGTACCTTTTCAATTGAGAGAAGCGGTATTATATCAACTGTGACATTGTCTTGGTAGTTTAGAGACATTGGCTCGAATAGTACGAGCTTGTCACAATGAAACACATCCACATCTCTTAAAACAGGAAAATCCAAGGTATGTAATCCAGGGTAGAAGTTTTGAAGTTGTGTCAAATTTCGAAACCTCAGAGATTTTAATTCTGGGAAAATCAGTATCGGTTTTGGACTTGTGTCAACCATTTCATCTCGTGCTACAATGCTTTCTACACCACATACTCTAATGTAAATCGCTTGGAGATGCTGAAGCTCTTTAGCCAAAGAGAGGGGAAAAACATGATTAAGGCTTTCGCAATGCATAACTTTCAGTATGCAAAGGTTTTGAAACTTGAAGCTTTCATTAGGATTCCCACTCCATATGTGTTTTAGCTTTGGTAAATTTTCCAAAATGAGAGTTCCCAATTGCATTTCCAGCCTCGTTTGTCTACCACCTTCTACTTGCAGACTTTGTGTTTCGAATTCAACTTCTAGCACAGGACAATCAGTTACAGTCAGTTTCTCCAGATTCTGTAATTTATCAAGCACATAAGATGGAAATACATTTGATAGTTTATTGCAGGATCGAATTTTCAACTTCTTCAGTTTGCAGAAGGAATTTGGAGCTAGTTCATTGTGCCATAATGACTTCAAGTGTTCCATGTGGGAGATTTCCAATGTCTCCAAGTTTGGAAATACAACCTACAATCGACAATTTGCTTAGATCGTTAACAGTTAATTTCACAAGAACCAGAACTAAACAGGAAATTAAACTATAGTTAATAGTTACCGAGTTGGAGACAGTGCCCAACTTTCCATCTGAGAGAAATATCTCCTCCAGCCATTGGCAATTACTAATCCCAAGATGCTTCAAGTTTAAAAGATCTCTAGCCACCGAGGACGAGAATGTATACACTATGCTAACACATTTGTCAATTGTCAAACTCGTCAAGTTTTGAATGAAAGAATGACCTGGAAGATTGTCATCCCACAACTTCCTAGATTTGATATTACACAGCTTCAAGAGTTCAAGGTGAGGCATCTCAACCTATTAACAAAATCAAGAATAATAAAATTAATGCAACAGCATCTGCAAAAAGAATGTGAACATAAAAAATATTTAAAATCTACGTCTATTGAAACATCACCTTAATTCCTTAAAGCACTTTTTATGGCATAAAAAGACAAATAGCAAAGTAGAAGCGTTATATCATGTTTTTACCTTTTGATCAATTAGTGCCACAGGTATGCACTGTGTATCAGCTGTCAATGGTATGGAACAGAAACTAATAAGACTTGGCAAATGCTCAAGTTCAAGAGAGCGCAACTTGGGGAACATAATTTTTTTGATTTCAATATCAACCTCAGATATTTGAAAAACTATTACTTCCTTAATCATTCTGCAATCAGAAATTTTTATTTCAAGAAGTTGAGGAAGGTCTCTGACAAGGGAATACCATAACAGATTTGTCAACTTGTGGCAACCTTTGACTTCAACAGATTTTAGTTTGGTAAAAGAATGAATTGGAATTGGGCCATGGCATATTTCTTCCAAACAAAATAGATTACGAAGAGCCAAAGTCTCTAAGTTGGGTAAAGCAGGATAAGGATGAACCAACCCCATTGAGTTGACGATGTACTACAGTTCAGTACTGTCTTGAATGCAAAGATGCTTTACTTGCGGAAAACCATTCCTATTCAGTTCATAAAGGACATCTCGTACACATTGTATGTTATTAAGGCACATGTCCTCAGCTGAATTTAATAAGAAATTAAACCCACAATCCAAAAGAATGTTTGAACACCTATTGTCAGTGAGCTTAAGATTTCTTGAAGTTTCAGAAGCATTTCCAGACCATTCCAAAGGCCATTTCCAAATATCACCTACATATATGTTGTATCTTTCAAGCTTTGCAAAGACCTGCATGTCCCTTGGCAAAACTGAAACATCTTGAATCATTATGTCTAACGTTCTGAGATGAGACAAATTCCCCAGCTCATCTAGACTTGCATTGTTGCTTTGATCTTTGCTTCCTTTGGCATCCCAATTGATAAAGCAATTACCCATGTACAACTCTTCTAAGCATGTTAAGCTTGAAATAAGATCTGCAGGAATGAATCGCAGTCTAGAGCAATTTGCTAAATTCAACATTCGAAGATTAGTTAGTTGTCCTATTTCTTTAGGGAGTTCTTCAATATCAGATGCTTCAAGGATGAGAATCTCTAAACTTTTTAGTTCTGCAATTATTGATATGTCTCCTAACATACATCCAGACATATCCAATGATTGTATTTTTGTCAAGAAACAAAGAGATGGTGGAGGAGAAGGGGTGAATTTCATTCCATAAAAATCAATGACCTTTAGATCACTCATCCTGGAGAAGAAGTCATCAGGGACTTCTAAATGACCATCTATAATACCAAGTAGAAGTACCTTCAACTCTGGGCACTCTAGCTTTTCAGGAAGCTTGGGAATATATGACCTAGGCATGATAATTTGATGACATTTTTGAAGCAGATCTGTCTTTGGCCATTCTTTTATTACGGTGTCCTGTTGCACACCATAGGTTGGTCGAGTCCTGGATGCAATTGGTTTAGCGACTTCTCTAACAACATCATGCAGACTAACTACTTCAGTTTTGGAATCAAGTAACAGTGAAGAGGCCTTGAGGTCGTTTATTAATTTGTAGAATCTGGTTCTTGCATCAGTCAATGTGTTAGAGTATTTATCTAAGCCCAACCCCCAATAAAGCTAAAATAGTCCCCCAGTGACGAGGAGATCCGGTCCAAATGAACCAATAAATAAGAATAGTGACTTCAGTTCTTTCTGAAACAAGTAAAACTTCAAGTCTAAATTCTTTCCGAATGTCCATATTAGAGTTCAACACGTTAAGGCTTCTCGATGTCACCAACAACTTGCATCCTTTGTGATCATCACCAAAGGGAATCCCCACTTCTGTCAAATCAAGTTTACCCCAAATGTCATCAAGAATAATGAGAATGCTCTTCTCATTGCTTATCCTTTGACGTAACTGCATTGCTCAAAATAAATTTCATATCCAAATCATCAGCAAGTTTGCCTTGAATTTTTTCCAAATCTGGAGAATCAGTTATAGTAGCCATAGCTACAACACTGAATAACCTCATTCTTTGCTTGCCAAGCTAACTGCTCCACAAGTTTTGTCTTACGCACACCACCCATCCCATACACCCCAATAATGGAGTTGTTAGGATTCTTCAATTCCATCATAATCTCGTTCAACATTGATATTCTTTGTAAGAAATTCTGTCAAATTTTCCTTCTGCTAGGACTTCCGAAATCTCTTGCGACATCTTTTTGGTCTTCCATCTGAGTTGATGCCTTGTAAACAGATTGGGAAAGTGCCCCATAGAACATTGGGCTTTTGCATGGCCTTCGGTGTTAATAAGGTTATTTGCCTCAACAACAATGTTGTCTACTTTGTTCAGCCGATTCTGGACAATTATTTCAATCTCTTCTCCGTTGCTTCTAGCCTCATCAACATTGTGTTGTACAATGTCTTTCATTCCCTCAAGCTTTTGGACATCAATTTTAATCCTTTTAAGGTTGCCCTTGTAGGTGCAATAGTAAATTCAGCAATTTTAGCAACAACTGAAACAACAGCGTCCATGGCCACCCCTTTGCAAGCTGTGAGTTGAAAAGAAACAAGACATACAAACAATTTGTTATGTTTTAGTTAGATCATAATAAATTGTGACACCAAGAAACCCTAAATTGATAGCAATAAGTACCCATGGATACAAATGAAATTAATGGCTGAAACCAAAAAGTGAGAAATTAAAATTGAAGAGAAGAAGAGTAAAAGAAATACAGTGGAAAAAGAGGATTTGGATATAGGGTTATGGAAGTGTGAGAGTGAAGAAGAAAACGGAAACATCGCAAACATCGTAAATATCTATGTTGACTTTAACTAGAATATTGCTGATGATAGAAGCATTGTGTATGCATAGGAATGAAATAGTTGTAGCATAATGGACATGACTTTAACTAGTAGATTTTACAAAAGGTGTAATTTTCAATAGTAGATTTTGAATATAGAGTAATGGTTTTTGCAGGGTTGTTGAGAGTGTAGGGCAAGGAGTGACAGAATTCAAAGAAGGGGACCATGTGTTAACGGTTTTCATTGGAAAGATGTGCAAATAAGGAAAGAGTACTATTTGTCAAGTTTTGGGATTGGAAAGAAAGGGTTTAATGCATAGCGATCAAAAGACCCGATTCATGGTAAAAGGGAAGCCTGTTTATCATTATTGTGCAGTTTCAATTTTTAGTGAATATACATTAGTCCATTCTGGATGTGCAGTGAAAATCAGTCCTCATGTACCTCTTGAGAAAGTATGCCTTCTCAGCTGCGGGGTTGCTGCAGGTAAATCTCTTCGTCCGATATATATACAGTAGTCCATTATGGTATTTTATACAAATAAAAATATTGTAAAGTAAAGGAAAGAGTATAACAAATTTACAAAATTATTGTTATTAACCATTAAGTGGAAACTCTAGCTGTTGCATAAGACGCTCTACTGTCAGAGACATGGATCATTTTCAAGGCAATAGTTCCCTAAGTGTAATTTCTCAATGGAGAGCATTGAAATTTTAATGTCATTGATGAATTCTTTGTTGGTTGTAGATTATGTGACTCATTGCATTATTAACATTAGATCTAGGTGCAGCATGGAATGTTGCTGATGTAACAAAAGGATCAACAGTGGTTAATAGGAATGGGGTGTGACTGTAGCGCTTGGTGTGCCAAGGGTGAAGCCTAAGATCTCGGCTCATTATTCTCTATTCCTTAGAGGAAGAACTTTAAAACGATCTATATTTGGAGGATGGAAACCTAAATCCGATCTTCCTTCATTGGTAGAGAAATATATGAATAAGGTAATGTAACAATATTTAGAAGGCATCATTTATCATATGAGCAGAAGGCACCATGAAGTTGATCATTAATTATTTTTAGTCACAGCGTACTGATTATTATATTGAAACGTATCACATACCGATTATATATATATATATATTACCGCATACATATATACTTTGAGAGTTGCGTACCGCATGCCAGAACCGTACCAAAGAGAATTGTGAACTTGGTGACTATGGTTGAGACTTGAGAGAGAGAGAGTCTTACATCAAATCAAATATAGCTTGAAAATAATATATCATATGTGGAAGACGTTCTTAGGCTTACAAGTCGATTTTGTAAAAATTGAGTTATCCTCAACCCAAATTTTAACATTATATGTGGATTCGCTAATGTGTGTATACGCCCTTCATTATGATAAATATGTACTGAAATTATTATGATAAAACATTTTGCTGGAAATTATGGAAGAAATTAATATCATGGAGTGTGTAGAACAAAATACTTGGCCAGATTATCAGTTTGTACATGAACAAAATGACAAAATGACTCATACCCTGCTTATCATGGTAGTCAATCCCGGGCGATCCCAGTGGGATCCCGGTGGAGCAGAGCGGAGCGGAGCTCTGCCGGGATGGGATGGGATGGAGCTGTTGGAAAAAACCGGCATAGAGAAAATAAATGAACGCAATCAACAACACAAGAATATAACGTGGAAACTCCAAAACCGGAGAAAAAACCACGGCCGTTGTCAAAACCGACAACCAGAGAATAAACACTATGTGAAAATTGTTACAACACATAGACTACCCTCAACCTTCCCTTGGCCCCCAATACACCCACACTCTCCAAAGCAAATACCTAACTACATCTTTCAACCCTCTAATACAAGAGTACAAGAGAAAAACAAAAAAAGTCAGATATAAGCTTAAAGTGCTACTGACTGGTGCAATTATAAACAAAGAACTTAGGTCCATTATATAGCTTTGATTTCCTCCTTGCTTCACAATTCTAAGCGATGTGGGACTTTCAATAGCTATTTTTTAACCTCCTTCTTTTTCTTCATTAGCAATGTGGGACTTACATTGCAATCAATCCCAACAGGAGCGGCGCAGCTAAGCTTCTCGGTGGGATCCCAGCAGGTTCCCAGTGGACCGGAGCGGAGCGGGTCCCGGGTTGTCATCCCGGGTTAGGACTGAGATTTTGTTTTCATGAGTTTTAAAGGGCATTTTTGAAATCTCACTCATTTTAGTAAGGGTAAAATTGGTTTTTTACCTTTAAAACTGTTACTTACTCCTAACTAAACCCTAGCCGCAATTCATTCTTTCTCTCACGCTATCGTACTATCTTCTCTCACTCTCAAGATCCAAACTTCTTCAACCTTCATCTGCTGTTTCTTCTTCAACCTTCATCTGTTGTTTCTTCTTCAACCTTGGATGATCAGACTTAGACTTTGATGATGAACTCGAGTTTTAATTTTTAGTTACTTTATTAATCTAAGTGTTGGAGACTTGACTTTTGCTTATTTATTTTGCTTGACTTTTGTTGGTAATTTTTAGTTCCTTTATGATGAAGGTGTTTTTTTTTTTTTTTTGACAAAGATGAAGAAGGTGTTGTAGACTTGAGATTTGTGTTTTTAATTTTTAATTTATGAATGTTTTATGGATTTTGAGATGTTTGTTTAATTTTACATTAATTATATGTTTATAGTATTATTTATGTAATTTATAAATAAATAAAAAATAATAGCGGCATCCCGGCCATCCCGCTCCCCGGGATGCCGCTATCCCAGTTTTGGGGCTGGCCGCTCCGCTCCGGGATCCGGGATTAACTACTATGCTGCTTATAACTCAAACACCTATGTCTCTTCCCAAACCACCATTTATCACTCTTAACATAATCAATAATTAATGCAAGAACGTGTCCTTTAAACATTGCAGTAACAATAAACTCTTACATTCAAAGATCCAATAGACAGAGAGCACATTCTCTGCATTTGGTTGTAGCAAGATAATTTTCACTCTTCTACATTCACAACTTGGTCATATTAGTACTATTTCAAGCACATTTTCTGCATTTGGTTGTAGAGAAACAAATAGAAAGGACATTCAGACATTGCTATTTCTCTCTAATCATGATTTTGCCATTATTTTAGCTTCTTAAATTATTTAAAAATATTCTTAAAAAGCATTCCTGCTGCCCCTAAAAAGTTTAGTTAATAACTGTAAAAAAAAAAAACAAAATTGAATGCAGTGCAATGATCAACATGCAGCAAACTTCTGCAGTAGCATACCATTAAATTCCACGAGTTCAATCTCAATAATTATTAATTGATCTCATACACATACATATACACAATTACACATACACATACATACTAAATCAATCATTCAGCACCAAAATTAACTTAACAGGAAAGTTCAGTAGAGATTAGTTTTGCAAACAACATAAAAACAAGATACAGAAGTCATTAACATAAAATTCATTAAACCGATACGTCGTGATGGTTGTAAACGCTTTGTGCCATCATGGATTAGCCGATTTGCCTCGCACCCAAAACACGTGGGTACACCCTATAGAAAATAACAAGGAATTACACTTGTCAAAATGACAAAAACAAAAAAGGATAATGTATCTCAATGAAACTAACACACCAAAATATTGAAGAATGAATGAAAAATATAAATAAATAATTGAGGAAAAAGAAGTCCAATGTGCTGATTTTGAATTACCAGTGGTCGCAATGAATTATCTTCTTGAGCCTTCATTCAAATTTTGAGTACAAACACAATCTTCCTGAGTTCTGGTCATCTATAAACAAGAAAAAAGCAAAACCAATGTGAGAATGGAAGCCATATCTACAAAGTAGCTGAATCATGATTGCAAACCAATGTATACATTACCTTTTTTTGCTACAATTTTTCTTAGAGTAGAATTAATGTCACCATTCCAATGCCATGCATCTTTGTCTTCGTAATTTACATGTACTTTTCTGAGCTTTGGTGCGTTCAACAGTCCATGTGAGAAAGTTTTCATCAAGGGACAATCTATTACAAATAACTCACCCAGTAGTGGAAATCTGAAGCCATGTCTTCCCATGCAAAAACTTCTTAGCCTTGGTAAGTCACTCAAATGCAGATGCTCCAATTTCTTAAAAGCTATCTCAGAAGAAGCATCATTCTCATCATCACTTGCAATTATTTCTTCTATATTTTCACAACCAATTATGCACAATTGTCTTAGTTTTTGTAAACTAGAAGCTGTTGATGATTTCGTAATAATTTCCAATCCAGCACAACCGTACACCTGCAACCGTTCTAAATTCTCAAACAACACTGAGGATGGAACTATATTCTTGAGTCTAGAACAGCTATTTACAAGCAAAGTTTCAATATTTTGGATAACTGGATGCAGCTCAGATTTCTCTTTACATATAAACTCGAGGTTGTCTAACATAGCAAGTTCTAAACTTCTCAACTTGATAGTTGTTTCAGAATGTCCGGCGCATTCGCTTCCACTCGAGAAAATATACGTGAAGGAACTACTTTTCACCTTAAGGTTTTCGAGATTGTTAAACCTTTGGAGAAAACTGGATGGAAATTTGTCAGACTCATCATGGAAACATCGCAGGCAAAGATCTGGTACTTTGTAGATATGCTCATCATTAAGTTCACCATTGCATAACAGGGTGACATCCTTGCTGTTCAGAATAAGCTTACTTGTGTTGCGGACAACCTATGAAACACAAGTAATCAGATTCAAGCTAATAGCTACGTAAAGAAAATAATATTGCCCAGACATAATCTTATAAACTTAATGAAAACATGGAATGCACCTTTTCAATAGAGAGAAGGGGTAGTGTATCAGCTGGGACAATGTCTTGGTTATTTACAGACTTTGGCTTGAACACTATGAGCTTGTCACAATGAAACACATCCACAAGTCTTAAAACAGGACAATCCAAGTCATGTAATCCACAGCAGAAGCTTCGAAGTTTTGTTAAATTAACAAAAATCAAAGATGTTAATTCTGGGAAAATAAATAACGGATTTGTGTCAGCCGTTTCATCTTGTGCTACAATAATCTCTACACCACATTTATCTATATAAAGCTCTTGGAGATGATGAATCTCTTTAGCCATAGAGAGGGGAAATACATGATTAAGGTTTTCACATCTAGTAACTTTCAATTGGCAGAGGTTTTGAAACTTCAAAATTTTATTAGTACTCCCACTCCATATGTCTTTCAGCATCGGTAAATGGTTCAACATGAGAGTTCCCAATTTCATTTCCAGCCTTGTTTGTCTACCACCATCTTCTTTAAGACCTTGCATTTCAAATACAACTTCCAGAGCATGACAACAAGTTACAGTCACTATCTCCAGATTCTGTAATTTATCAAGCACATAAGATGGAAATACATTTGATAATTTATTGCAGAATTGAATTTTCAACTGCTTCAGTTTGCAGAAGGAATTTGAAGCTAGTTGATTGTGCCATAATGACTTCAACTGTTCCATGTGGGAGATTTCCAATGTCTCCAAGTTTGGAAATACAACCTACAATCAGTAATATGCTTAGATCGTTAACTGTTAATTGCACAAGCAACGGTACTAAAAAAACTATAGCTAATAGTTACAGAGTTGGAGACAGTGCTCACCTCGTCATTAGAAAATGGTTTCTGAAATATCTCCTCCAACATTTGGCAATTACTAATTGCAAGATGCTTCAGGTTTACAAGTTCTCTAGCCACCGAGGATGAGAATGTGTATGCTATCTTATCACATTTATCAATTGTCAAACTCCTCAAGTTTTGAATGAAAGAACATCCCGGAACATTGTCATCCCACAGTTTCCCAGAATTGATCTTAGACAGCTTTAATAGTCGAAGGCGGGGCATCATAACCTATTAACAAAAAGATTCTCATCAATGGTATTGTTGAGAAAAAGTGAGATGAGACGATGGTTCATTATGAATAATATCTAATGAGGTACAAAATGGTATTGTTGTTTGAAGAGTCATATGGTATATAAATGCCGTTAGGTTTTATATAATCTAAACAATGTCAACAAATGTCAGTTCATTTCATTCCCTTTTGTCAATCCAAACATATTCAAAAATTAAAATTAAAATAGGAAATGAAATTTGTAAAACATATTCAAATTTATGAATCAAATTTATGAAACATCATTATCAAAAAGTATGTAAATAGCTTTAAATTTTGAATCCATCTCTGTTGAAATTGAAACATCACCTAAAGCACTCTGTGTAGTTTAAAAAGACAAATAGCAAAGTAGAAAGCATGAAATTATGTTATTACCTTTTGATTAATTAGTGCCACAGGCATGCACTGTTTATCAATGGAAATAGAACAGAAACTAATGAGATTAGGCAAATGCTCAAGTTCAAGAGAATCCAATTTGGGGAACATAATCTTGTCAATGTCTTTATCAGCCTCAGATGCTTGCACAGATATGATTTCTGTAATCATTTTGCAATCAGAAATTTTTATTTTGTGGAGTTCAGGAAGGTTTCTATCGTGGGAGTACGATAACAGATTCTTCAACTTGTCACAACCTTTGACTTCAAAAGATTTTAGTTTGGAAAAACATTCAATTGGAAGTATGCCATGGCATATTTCTTCCAGATTAAACAGATTTTCAAGAACCAAAGTCTCTAAGTTCGGTAAAACAGGATAAGAATCGCTCCGTCCCATTGAGTCAATGATGTACTTCAGATCAGAACTGTCTTGAATGCACAAATGCTTTAATTGTGGAAAACCTTCCCTGTTTAGTTCATAAAAGACATTGCTAACACATTGTATTTTGGCAAGGCACATGTCCTCAGCCGAATTCAGCAACAAGTTAAACCCGCTATCGAAAAGAATGTTTGAACTCCTACTGTCCTCTAGCTTAAGTATTCTTGAAGATTTATAAGCATTTCCAGAACAACCCGATGACAGCCATTTCCACTTATCACCTACAAATATGTTGTATCTTAAAAGCTTTTCAAAAACCTGCAATTTCCGGGGCCAAACTGAAGCATCTTGAATCATTATGTCTAAAGCAGTTAGATGAGACAAATTCCCCAGTTCATCTAAACTTGCATTGTTCCTTTGATCTTTGCTTCCCTTGACATCCCAATTGATAAAGCAATTCCCCATGTACAACTCTTCTAAGCAGGTTAAACTTGAAATAAGATTTGCAGGAATGAATCTCAGTCCACAACAGTTGGTTAAATTCAGCATTCGAAGATTAGTTAGTTGTCCTATTTCTTTTGGGAGCTCTTTAATATCTGATCTTTCAAGGATGAGAATCTCTAAACTTTTTAGTTCTGCAACTATTGATATGTCTTTCAACACACATTCAGACATATCCAATGATTGGATTTTTGTCAAGAAACAAAGAGATGGTGGTGGAGAAGGGGTTAACATCATTCCACATAAAACAATGACCTTTAGCTCTCCCATCCCAGAGAAGAAGTCATCAGGGACGTTCAAATAATCACCTATATTATCAAGTATAAGTAGTTTCAACTCTGGGCAATCCAACTTCTCAGGAAGCTTGTAAATATAATTCCGTGGCACGATGATCTGATGGTATTTTTGAAGCTCATCCATCTTTGGAAACTGTTTTACCGAAGTGAAACTTTGCACAACATAGGTTGGTTGAGTCTTAGATGCAATTGATTTAGCCACTTCTCTAACAACATCATGCAGTTTAACTATTTCAGTTTTGGAATCAAGTAACAGTGAAGAGGCCTTGAGGTCATTTATTAATTTGTAGAATCTGGTTCTTGCATCTGTCAATGAACGAGAGTGTCTATCTAAGCCTAACCCCCAATACCATGAAAACAGATCTTCAGTGTGCAGGTGATCTTCTCCAAATGAACCAATGAATGAGAACAGTGACTTTAGCTCTTCACTTTCTAACCAATTGTAACTCAATTTCAAAGTAGAATGGATTTTCTCATGCAGCTCTTCTTGATCAAGTTTCTCTAACTCATTTAATTTGGTTTGCCAGTCATAGATATTTTTTTTCCTCAAAGCCGTTGCAACTGTAACAATCAAAAGGGGAAAACCAGCACAACGTCTGGCCACTTTTTCAGCAATTGGTTTTATATTGAAATCTTGAACAACATCACCTGCCATTTTCTCAAATAATTTCCAACTATCCTCCTCAAGTAAACCTTCAACTCTGAATTCTTTCTGAATGTCCATGTTAGAGTTCAACACGTTAAGAAATCTTGATGTCACCACCAACTTGCATCCTTTGTGATCTTCACCAAAAGGAATCCCCACTTCTGTCAAATCAAATTTCCCCCAAACGTCATCAAGAATAATGAGAATACTCTTCTCATTGCTTATCCTTTTACGTAACTGCATTGCTCTTCCTTCTTTTGCCTCCTTATCAAATTTCATACCCAAAGGATGAGCAATTTGGTCTTGAATTTTTTCCAAATCTGGAGAACGAGTTATAGTAGCAACAGCTACAACACTGAAAAACCTATCATTATACTCTGCTTGCCATGCTAACTGTTCCACAAGTTTTGTCTTCCCCACACCACCCATCCCATACACCCCAATAATGGAGTTGTTAGGATTCTTCAATTCCATCACAATCTCGTTCAACATTGATGTTCTAGATTCCAAGGCCTCATAACCTCTACCAAATGGCGTGACTGTTACTTGAGCAGGAACACGGTAAGAAATTCTTTCAAATTTTCCTTTTGCTAGGACTTCAGAAATCTCCTGTGACATCTTTTTGGTCTTCCTGCTGAGTTGATGCCTTGTAAGCAGATTGGGAAAGTGCCCCATAGAACAATGGGCTTTGGCATGACCTTCAGTTTCAATGAGTTTGTTTGCCTCAACAACAGTTTTGTCCACTTCGTTCAGCCAATTCCGGACAATTATTTCAATCTCTTCTCCGTTCCTTCTAGCCTCATCAACTTTGTGTTGCACAATGTCTTTCATTCCCACCAGCTCTTGGAAATCACTTTTCATCCTTTCAAGGTTGCCCTTGTAGTACGGTATGTAACCAAATTGACGTCCAATAGGTGCAATCGTAAATTCAGCAATTTTAGTAGCAACTGAAATTACAATGTCCATGGCCACCCCTTTTGCAAGCTGGCAATTGAAAAGAAGCAAGATATGCAATAAATATGTTACACTTGAATAGGAAACATTTCTCATAATTTACTTGAATATGAAATTTAAGGATGATGCTAACAAATGTCCAATTTATATAATCTCTTAGTTTATAGAATTCTCTCAATTGAAATAAATATTTAGATTCAATGTGTTACATCATTTTCTTCGAACAATCGCGAGTAAGCCTCTTTAACCGCGAGTAACTATAATAATTAGGTTATAGGTTCTTATGTTGCGGAGGAATGTAAATTGTAATGTAATTGATTAGATATTGTAAGTCGGTTAATTTCTTAACCGATTTCAATAATATGATTTTAGCGTCAACAACATGTAGATGCTAATTAGCGCTCGCTTTTGATACACATTTAGCTTCAGTTTTAGCGTCCATTATAGTAAACACTAATTAGCGTCAACATGAACGCTAGTGTTTAGCATCAAGGTTTTTACTGTCGTCAATTTTTTGGACGCTAAAGTCGTTTTAGCGTCCAGTATTTTACTGTTAGCATTAGCTTTTTGCAGATGATAAAATGCAATTTTCTTGAAGTGTTTGTAATGAATAAGTTCTAAATTTGTAATGTTATTTCAACTTTCCTTACCCTATAATTATTTGGAAAATTCAATCAATAAAGCTCTTAATGCACACTTTCCATTTCTAATTTCTTAAACAATACTCTTAAGGATCCGTTGGTTCAAGGTTTTGGAAGGGAGAAATTCTTAGGTGAGTCCTCACTTAAGCATTAATGATGGAGTTTAACTATTGTGCACTGTCGGTGTAAAGATTCTTTACACATACATCCAATGATGCGTTGCCACATCATTTAATGAATGTGACACATCATGTGTTTATAAATGCTATACATGATGTGTCAGTATATTATTGGATGCATGTGTAAAATTAATTTTACACTGACTGTGCATATAAATTAAATTCTTAATGATTAGGCACAACCAATAAAATTCTTACAACTCATTAATATATTAAATAATTAAAAATAATTAATAGAATATTAATAAAATCAAATCTGGACAAATATGGAAATATCTTAAATATTATGTGTTTCCTTAATTTCTTAAAAATGTGTTATTCAAACTTTTATTACATTGACAAAAACTACCCTGGTTTTTATGTTAAAACCCAAAACTAAATTTATTGAACATACTATATTTTTTGAAGTAAACACGAATAATAGTATTAATATAATGAGGAGTATTTACTCAAAAATAAAATAAAATAAGAAGGATAATAAAAGATATTGGAACTAACAAGATTATCAGGGACTCTATTATCATGCCTTCTATATCGCTCTTGTGGAATGTCAGTTTCAATACAAAGACTTGGAAGATCTGAGTAAGTACTCAAGAGACCAATTATAACTACTATAGAAATAGGCTATTATCATGCCTTCCATTTTTTTGGAAACCAAAATTATATTCCGCGCGTAACTGGAGAGACTAATCCCCTGGAGGTAACTGATATTAGGCATGGCAATGAGGCGGGGCGGGGATGGGTTTTGCCCTCCCCAAACCCAAACCCATAAAGTTCGGGTTTCCCCAAACCCATCCTAAATTCGAGCGGGGATAAAAATGATAACCTCAAACTCATACCCAATGGGGATCGGGTATCCCCATCGGGTTTCAGGTATCCCATTACGCCTCTTTCCACATGAATTTAGATTATATTTTAGTATTTTTTTATTAAAAAAAAAGTTAAATATCCAAAATTATTTTCTCTCAATAATATTTTTTTAAATAAAGAAAAAAAAAAGAAAATGGTTTGTTTAATACTCAAATTAAAATAAAAAATAAATATATGAACGTAATTTAAGAGATTGTTCAAGCGTTTCTAATTTTTAGTATAAGCGGGACGGGTTCGGGGTGGGTATCAATGTACCCATTACCCGCCCCAAACCCATTTTTTGAAATCGGGGAAAACCCAAACCCGAATCCAAACCTAGTCAACTCTGGTTTTCCCCGTCAAAGCGGGTATGGTTTGGGAAGGTACCCCGGGTATGAGTTTTATTGTCATGCGTAACTGAGATCCAGTGGGATTAACCTCTCCCAACAAATGCTATATTGTAGAGGCTATTATCATGCCTTCTAATAAAAGCTATATTGTAGCTAACATTGAATGAAATAAAGGACCTTGCAAACTAGTCAAGACATTGCCTAGTTCATAAACAATTATGGCGTCCAACAAGTTTACTGCGTCAAAAAAAAAAGTTTACAAGCCACTAGATTTGGTCTAGTGGTGAGGGGTTTGGGTAGTATGCAGGAGGTAGGTTCGATCCTCTCTGGCTCCATTGCAACCAAAAAAAAGTTTACAAAAAGCCTTCAATTTGTTTTTGCACACATGATAGAAAATAGAAAAAATAATAATGAACAGGTAAACAAAATTAAGTTTAAAAAAATTGTCAAAGTGATGGTAGCCTAAAATGTTAAAATAATTAGAAATAAATTTCTTTTTGATTGGGTACATACAATAGGGAAACAGATTGTCCGTACCGGAGAATATCCGGTGCAATATCTTTCCTTGATTGTTTTTTTAATAAGGCTTAAATGCAGTTTTATCCTTCTTATTTTGATTTTTTTTTTTTATTTTGATTAAATCGGAATTTTACTTCATAATTTAAAATCCGGAATTTAACCCTCCTATTTTGTAATTCTTTGAATTTTGCTCCCTATAATATTTGACTTATATAAACGCCTATGATAAACATGTATTCAATACTTAATCTCATTCAAGAAGTTTAAGGTATATTTACCATACAAGTAGTCGAAAGTTACATCATAAATCACATTGAGTACTTAATCTCAACATAAGTTTTGATGATTTCGCCAAATAGCTAAAGTACTAATTTCACTTATGAAGTGAACTGAAAATTAAAAAGTATATAGTTTTGCCATATGCAAAGTCTACTAATAACACCATGTTAAGCGTGTATTTGTCACTAGAGTCTCACATCGGTTATAAATAATAAAATATGAGTTAAATAATATAGGGGGCAAAATTCAAAGAATTATAAAATAGGAGGGTTGAAATTCTAGATTTTTTAACCCACTTGAGTTGGTTTGGTGGTATTGACTTAGGACCTAGGAGTATGCTCCTCCTTGAGGTAAATTTTTTTTTTTTTTTCAGATTTTAAAATAGGGGGTTAAAATTCCGATTCAATCAAAATATGAGGTAAAACTGCATTTCAGCCTAATAAAAAATTTATGTGTCAAATATAATGGAGGGATGTGATTGCACAGGACATAAAATGTCACTGGAGACACCAACATAGTGTGGCACAAGTGGTAGATAGATATTTGGGTCCCTTAACCATTTGGTCCTGGGTTCAATCCCCAGCCGGTGTGTATGGAGAAGCATTTGTTGGTCAACCCCTTAAATTGATCTCAGTTACCTCCAGAGGATTAGTCTCTAAAGTTGCGCGCGGAGGATACCTTTGGTTTACCAAAAAAAAAAAGTCACCAGAGACAACCCTCACCTATACAATAGAAAGTAAAGACAGAGGTCATGGGTCCCGTACAATCGTACTCAACTAAAATAACATTCGTGTGTTGACGCATATTTCTTTATTATGAAAATGCTAACGAGTGTCCTCGAGGCACTCTTTAAGGACTTTAAATAGTACTCCATTCGTCTCTTTTTATAAGAATCTTTTAAAAAATCACGGGTATTAAGAAAAGTTGTTGGAGTAATAATTTTGTTTGACTTGTGTCAGACTATTACGAATTTGACCTTTATATTTGATATATTCAATATTGTTTTTCATGTTCCAGTGCAAATTAGTGGTATTAATGAGGGATATATTTGAAAAAAAGTAATAATTGCATCTAGAATTTTGTAGAGAGTCTTATACTCCCTCCGTCCCAAATTATAAGGAAAAAATGTCCATTTTTTTTGTCCCCAATTATAAGGGAAAAAATCATTTTCAAGAATGTTTTTCACTTATTCTGATAAAATTAAATGTAAATTGCATTTAATTTTTTTTTTCTCTCTCTCTCTCCCCTTTTCTCAATAAACAACAACCAATAAAAATTGGTTTTACATCTTTCTATGCAACTTATTCCAAGAAAAACCCACAAAAACATATTTCAAATTATCATGTTTTACTTTTTCTTAATAAGTGTGATTTTTTTATTTTCCCTTATAATTTGGGACGGAGGGAGTATTTAGTAACAAACTTTTTTTATAAAAGGTTCTTATAATTAGAGATGAAGGGAGTAGGTTTTTATGAAAATATGTAAAGTCAATGCATTGGGAATTAAAATGTTTAAATTTGATCACTAATATCTTTAACTATCTATTATAAAAAATTATGAAAATTTTATATTTTGAAAATACTCGTCGAGACAAATTGAACAACATCTTATATGCTAATATTTATTTTTATATATTAATAAAATATTACAATCAAAGTATATTATATGAAATACTTCACACGATTCTCAAACGACACTTAAAAAAGAACGGAGGAAGTAGTTATTTAAATTTTTCATTGGCAACAACTTGTTTCCCGTATATAATAGTTAAAATAAAATTTTCATCAGCAACATGTTTCTTGTTTATAATAGTTAATTTAAATATTTCATCAGTAACAATTTCGCCATCGTATATACTCCTTTCATTTTTATTAAGTGTCTTTTTAGAATAGTAACTAGAGCTGTGTATACGGACCAAGGTCCGCGGGCCGACCCGTTTAACTCGCAGCCCGCACGGACTTAAGACCAATTTTTTTTGGTCCGTTTATATTTTTGCCAGTGTGGGTTGACCGTTAAAACCGTGGGTTATGCGGGTTTGCCCGTGGTCCGCCTTCTTTTATTTTATATAATTAATTACAAAATTTATAACTTATAAAGTTCATGTCCAAATCCAACATTTTTAACCAAAAAAAAGAAAGAAAAAAAACCCTAGTCTAAACCTAATCTCTTATATAGAGAAGATAGATAAAGTCAATGATATCACAAACTTTATTTGTTAGCATAAAAAATTATTAATAATATAGTTTTTTTTTAGCTTTTATTATATCAATATTTTACTAATTTTGTTTATTTTTTGAAAAAAGTGATTTTTTTTTACTTAATAATGATAAATTAGTAACTTTGGTGGTAATTGATTTTAATATATTGGTAGTAGATTAGAAAATTTAGTAGGAATATTTAGGGTAATTTAGTAAATTTGGTACTAATTAACTTTATGATATTATTATTAATTAATTTTTTTTTCTATTTTTATGTATAGATTGTTATGTTTTGTTCCTATCTATAATTTATTTTGTTCCTATTTTTAAGCATATCTTCTTGGTATCTTTTTTTTTAATATATATTTTAGTGAAATTACAATTTTTTTGAACAAGAAGTGAAATTACAATTAAGGATATAAAACTTACAACGTGGTTAAAAGTAATAAGGATAAATTAGGAACTTTAGTGGTAATCAATTTTAATATATTAGTAGTATAATAGATTAGAAAATTTATTAGAAATATTTATGGTAATTTAGTAAATTTGATACTAATTAACTTTATGATATTATTATTAATTATTGTTTTTTTTTTCTTCCTATTTTTATGTATAGATTGTTATGTTTTATTCCTATCTATAATCTATTTTGTTTCTATTTTTTAGCATATCTTCTTGGTATATTTTTTTAATATTTATTTTAGTGAAATTACAATTAAGGATATAAAACTTGCAACATGGTTAAAAGTAATAAGGATAAATTAGGAACTTTTGTGGTAATCGATTTTAATATATTAGTAATAGATGTACAAAAAAAAAACAAAAATTTAATATGTTATGTACCAAAAAAAACACTTTAGTTTTCCAAATATATAACATTTATTAGTTTTATTAAAAAAAAATAAGAATATTTAACAAAGAATATACTTGACAAACCGTACCCTTAAAGTACATAGAAATGCTAAATCCGACGAAAAATGACACTTAAAAAAATAGAGGCAGTAATAGTTAATTAAAAAAATAATCAACAACAACTTGATCAAATGTATAGCAGTTATTTAAATTTTTATCAACAACATTTTATCATGTATATAATAGTTATTTAAAAAAATTATTGACACAACTTATCTCGTATATATAATAATTCTTTTAAAATATTTATGAGCAATATTATGTCTAGTGTATATGTTGGAACAAAGTTCACATTGGTGTGTGAATTTAAAATAAAATTGAGTCTCATATCGGGTACTGGAACATACTAGTGTGTTGTAGCATACTAGTGTGTATTTTGAGGAAATAAATAAGTGTAACTTAATAGCATTATTGTGATTTATTTATCCATCAATTTGTAACCGAAAATATTAAACCATGGACATGTATAGTTAACTCATAAAACCATGTTCCTTAAGATTGTGATATGAGAGTTTTTGCATCCAACGAAAAAAAAAAATCCATATCTCATCTTAAGAAAAGAGCACAAGAAATGCCATTGCACTATATACTATGGCTATGCTCCATTGGTGGCTGCTAACAATGTGTTTCCTTCACTGCACTCTATTACCGATCCAGCTACGGTCCTTGGTTATTATCATGCGTGTTTGACTGTAGGCAATGCACTGGCAGTGAGGTTAGTTGCATATTTAGATTATCTTATATTAATGTTACATTATCTAAATATACAAAAAGTCATGTTAAATTCCTTACTAAAGGCATTGAAATATTAATTTGATTACTTGTGAACATGATATAGAAGTAAAACTGTTTGTTGATGAAACGAGAATTTTCCTCACTTGGTTCTTATATTTTTAACTATTTTACTAGTATACATGTTTCTGAAAGTATGTTA
Source organism: Trifolium pratense (assembly GCF_020283565.1). Classification (NCBI taxonomy): domain Eukaryota; kingdom Viridiplantae; phylum Streptophyta; class Magnoliopsida; order Fabales; family Fabaceae; genus Trifolium; species Trifolium pratense. The sequence goes on from NC_060065.1 coordinate 42,196,607, forward strand.
TGCAGACATTAAAAATCAGAATTGTGAAGAACCTTTGAAAGTATGAAATCATTTTCATCGCATTAAAATATTTATCTGTCGTCCATAGTAAAGTAATAATTGGTTTCTTTCTTTGATTATGCAAAATTAGATTTGCATCATGTTTTGTTCCTAATTGTTTATAGAAAAACAATTTTTATTCTATGTATTATATGTGATACTAATAATATTATTATTAGTGTTAATTGGTTTGAGAGTGATCAAAGTATCACTAGTTCCTTCAAATAAAGAATGGTTTTATTACCGTTATCCCTTTGATTTGAGAATGGTCTTAGTACCATATTAGAATGACCTCAGTGTCATTATATTGATTGATATTGTAGTATCATCAATACATGTGGTATTATAGTACCACATGTGGTATCGTAGTACCGTTGATTCATAGATTGAGGTTGTAGCATCAATCTGAGTGGTATTGTAGTACCACTGAATCACCGATGAAACATAGAATGATGTCGTAGCATCAATTCGAGTGGTATTGTAGTACCATTCAAGAAGGTGTATTCTTTGACCGATTTCTACCGTGCAGTAGCATATCGGTATACAGTTGTAACTGAGCTGTTTTATCCTGGGGACGGCGTGGTTGATAGTCTGCTTGCACAATTTTGGGCAGTGCCACGAAACGTCTTAAAGAGAGCGACCTAGTCCGCGACTCAACCCAGTAATATCTTCGGTGGCTAAAAATTATTTTTTAACGGTTTTTTAAAATCCAAAAACAACAGTATACTAGCAAAGACCATCATTAAACTGCTAAATCAGCTCAGAACCGGTAGAAACTGGAAGAACCACTTGAACCCTTTTTACTACAATACTTGCATTGAAAAGCATTCATCTCATTAATTAAATGAGACCACTTGACCCCACAAGCACTTGCAAGCAGATTGTGTTGTTTTGTTGTACATTGCAACATCTCTAATATTTGGAAACCAAAATCACGATATAAGGACTCCACTAAGCATAAGATTGTTATAGATTTTTAAAAATCAGAATCTAAAGATAATCATAAAATAGTTTTTAAGAGTAGTTTCTTAAATAATAAAACAAAAATTCGAGGAGAGAGAAAATAAGTATTAAAAGGTAAAGATTATTTAGTAATTAAAAAAAAAATCACTACATGTTGTATCCAATTGCAAACAAACTAAAGATTAATTTATTACAATAAACTAACACAATATTTTTCTATAAAATCTCTATAAATTAATCTTTAAGTTATTGAATATCAAAATCATATTTTTTAATTTGTAACAAGCAGATCCTAAATATTGAGATTTTTTTATTTTATTTTGAGAAATTTTTTAATGAACAGCCAACTAACAAGTAATAGTAATGTATCAAACAAAAAGGACAGTAATGTAACAAAAAAACTAACAAGTAATAGTTAGAAACAAACATTTAAATTATTACGAGTAATAAAAATAAGGTAAAACTATTCAAGATTTATCTCTTCTAACTTAATCAAGGTTGGGATTATCTCTAAGCATATAGTGTTAAAAAAAGTTTACGGAGAGAATTGTCATCCATTTGAGTCTCACAAGACTCGAGGGATTAGTCTACGCGGTTGCATGTAGAGCATATCGGATTTATGCAACAACAAAAAAAGAAGGTAAAATTACATCAGGTGTTATTTATCTTTTTTATTTGTAATATATTCGTCACTCATCTTCTTCTTTTTCCCACATGGTCATTTATCTTCATAAACATGCACAAATTAATCATTTATCTTATTTTTTCGCACACAAGTCATTTATCTTTATCATATTGAGTGGTTTGAAACATTTCACGGTGGGAACAGTACAACCATATTGGAATTAATATTTTTTTTGGCAATTAGCCTAGTAGTTATAATTCCACCTTTAAGGTGAATAAGTAGAGTATTTGAGAACTTCAACCTTTGCATATTAAAATGGATGTGCTACTCAGCATAGTTAAGCTCACATAGACGTATTGAAATTATGATTAAATAATTAACTTTAATAAAATAATATGTTAAAAAAATAGAAATTAATTTTTTATTGGATATTATAAAATACTAGTATAAATTAATTTCCTAACATCTACTGTATATCTAATTTTTTATTTATTAGTTTCTTGACATTTTTTGTTAAAAAAAATAAAAGTGTCAACATTTAAAAACGTAAAACATCAAACAGAAAAAGAAAAAAAAAAAGAGATTAAATAGTTATTTGAAGTTAACGGTCCGTTTGAATTAGCTTATTTTTAAGCTTATGCAAACAGTAGGTTTTATGTTATTTTATAAGTTCACACTAGTGAAAATTGCAGTTTTATAAGCTATTTTAACATAAACAACCTTGACAAACTAATAATAATACATAAAAATTTCACAAACTATTTGAATAAGTCCAAAAATAAGTTAATCCAAACTGCCCTAAATTAAGATACTACAAGTAATTTTGTGAAAGAAAAAAGACTTTGCTTAAGATAGTAGCTCTTTTAAGTACGATATATTTATTGTTTTTTCAAGATCCTATTTTATTTTTCTAATGATGAGAAAGTCATACCTCAAAACTACCTGAAGATCAAGCTAGTAGAATTAAAATACATAAAAATGATTGCTAAATTTATTTAAATAAATAGATAAAGAAGAGAAATAACCTCTCTCCAACTCCAAGTAAACTTCAAATTCAAAATTCTTCAGCCATCTCTTCTTACTATAAGCCTTCACTCAAACTACTACCAAGCAAATTATTCACACCTTTGTTTATATTCCCTGTCTTAGCTTAACCCAGGATTGGGTGATAGCTTTTGTGTGGTCGAGACAATTCTGTGTTGACTGTTGACCCAAGAAAAATAAAATATCCAATTAATAATGTTAATTTAATTGCGTCAAGAAAAAAAAAAAGATTAAATAGTTTTTGAAGGAAAAAAAAGAGTAAATAGTTATTTGAAGTTAAATTATAAGATACTACAAGTAATTTTGTGAAAGAAAAAAGACTTTGCTTAAGATAGTAGCTCTTTTAAGTACGATATATTTATTGTTAAATATATTACTTCTTTGAATTTTTTTTGGCTACAAATATTACTTCTTTGAATTGTTAACAAGATCCTATTTTATTTTTCTAATGATGAGAAAAGCATACCTCAAAACTACGTGAAGATTGAGCTAGTAGAATTAAAATACATAAAAATCATTGCTAAATTTATTTAAATAGATAAAGAAGAGAAATAACCTCTCTCCAACTCCAAGTAAACTTCAAATTCAAAATTCTTCAGCCACCTCTTCTTACTTTCAGCCTTCACTCAAACTACTACCAAGCAAATTATTCACACCTTTGTTTATATTCCCTGTCTTAGCTTAACCCAGGATTGGGTGATAGCTTTTGTGTGGTCGAGACAATTCTGTGTTGACTGTTGACCCAAGAAAAATAAAATATCCAAATTTTTTTTCTTTTTCGGAAGCATAAAAAAAAAACAATGTTTTTGTCAAAACAAAATCCAATTAACCATTAATTGTTTGACTGAACACTTCTATTCGAGTTAATATTTGAGACTTTATATCATTAAGCTGAACACTATTTTTTTACCGCTTCTTTTGAGACAAAAGATGAGACTTTTATATTGCTAAGCTAAGCTGAACATTTTTTTTTACCACTTCTAAGAGAAAAAAAAAATCAAATGATTTGTTACTATAATATAGCTACAAGGTTTTCACATTTTTTAGCGGTGGCTAATCTACGTCAGAAAATATGTGAGACACACAAGGTTGATTCTCCTCTTTCAACTTCTTGACCATGTATGCATGTGGCGCAGTCGGAAGCGTGAAGGAAAAACAAGTGTTAATCTTGTTAGATAAAAGCTCTGGAGTCCACCAGATTTATAGAACACACCAGAAAGAATAATTTGGAATCCATCAAATTTGACCAAATTATCTATATTTTATTGAATGAAAAAAGTTGTCTTCAAGGTTTACAACAGTTTTGCTTAAATAGTAATGAAAAATAAAAATAGCAAATCTCCTAAAAAATTGTAAAAGAAAATAACAAATCTAGCTAAATAAAAATAACAAATCTACCTAAAATATAAAAATAACTAATCTAGGTAAAATATAATAATAAGAAATCCACCTAAATTATAATAAAACTAAATCTAGCTAAAATAATAAATTACTAAAGAAACCATCCTACATCAGTCTCCTCTACCTCAAAAGAACTCACCCCGAGTTCTCATCTTGATACTGACTCATGCGTTTTATCATAGTAAAAACTTAGTACCGGTTTTGCTTTAATAACAAAATTCTTTCTCGTTTGATTTATTGCTATTTTTTGTTCTTCCTTTAGTCTTGCTTCATCCCAACCAACTCTTTTCTTCTTTAAGAGCTCGGTTTTTCTCCTCTAATTTGAGATAACAACTTGTCAACCCATTTAATAGCTCCACAGTGGCGGGTAAGGATCTGAGGAAGCATTTTCAAACTTGAAGTGCTTGTTATTAGAAGCAGAAGTAATCGGATCACATAACAACAACAACGGGTAATGATCTGAGGAAGTTGCAGTCAAACATTCTAGTCTTGCATTAGGGAAGAATTGATTCCAGCCGTTATTTGAAAGGGCTCGGTCAAGTTTTTCTTCTACTGCACGCGCTGTACCCAAACTCTTGAATCAAGTGAATTGATAATTTTCCTTAGTCAAATCAACTAGCCCCGCAACAGAAACCGCTTCCCTAAACCCATGTATCAGCTAATTTGCTCTATCAGTTCTTCCTTTTTTCTCATCGGAAGACAAAATATCGTTAAAATCTCCAATAATACACCATGGCAGATTAGAGATTTGTGATAGTTGTCTAAGAAAGTTCCACGAATCCCTTCTCCGACTTCCCTCCGAATAGCCATAAAAACTAGTCAAACGCCATTTTCCCCTCATCGGATCAGTAACTTCAATGTCTATGTGATTACGGGAGTAATTGGTAATAACACATCCGACACGACTCATCCAATATACAGCAACACCTCCTCCTCTACCTTCACGATCAGTAGCCATACAATTATCAAAACTCAAAACATAACGCAAATCATTTATTTTATTAGCATTACTTAAAGTCTCGTACAATATCATTAGATACTAGCTAATCTACGTCAGAAAATATGTGAGACACACAAGGTTGATCTCCTCTTCCAACCGAATTCTTGACCATGTACGCATGTCTGAATTCTCTTCTTCCGTTTTTTAGTGTTTTTTTAGCCTCTGATTTTGTTGTTTTTCCTGTTAAATGGTCGTCCACTACTTAAGTAGCGGATGACAAAAACTTCAAATTTCACACAAGGGTGAGATTTAATCCATTACCAAGTAGCTGACAGAGTTATTCTGGTAAAATTTTAGGGTGCACGAGAAAAGGGGTAGGGTGGAAAAAAACTCTAATACGCATGTTTAGTTCTCTAAAGCTGCTTTTGCTATAACACAAATTTGTTATTGGTTCAGAAAATATTATAAGGTTTACTAATTTTTTTAATATGATTTTCAAATCCATAAATATTAATATACTTAATTACTTATTGAAAATGAGTTTTAAGATTTTTTTTTATCCCATGAATTTTCTCAATTGTGGTAATTCTAAGATATCTAGAAAATAACTCTAGAAAAACAAGCTAACATAAAAAGTCTAGAAAATCACAGCAACAAGAAAATAAAACAAATGGAATAAAGCACTGCATCATGAAATTTCTACAAGCTAACATAATCTATCATTAATGCAAGAACTTATCCTTTTCCAAGTTTTGGAGTAACAAAAGCAATAAACAAAAGAGCCTATAGATAAAGAGTATAAGCATGTAGCAGGATAATTTTACTCTTCTACATTCACAACACAATACTATTCCACACAAAGTCCTTACTAGTTTCTGCATTTTGTTGTACAGAGACAAATAGAACAAACAGGGATATTGCTATTTCAATCTAACCTTGATTAACTGTGTTAACAGTACCCACATCATGATTCTTAAAAATTACACGAGCCTCAGAGTATGTATGATTTCGATCGAGAGAAAACTACTTCCTGAAATAATTTTGGAGGTGGAAAAAGTTGAGCCCTGAATTAATTGCCTATTTTCAAGACTAAAATTACTAATGAGAGAAATAATATCTTCATACATTGGTTATTATATTACTTTTCTTTTACGTTTTGCTATAAAGTTCTACCAAAGCAATTAAACAAGTAGGTTCTGCACAGATACTCTTTATACATTCAGAAGAATACTTCATTTAATGACTGTAGAAAGTATTGGTTAAAAAGAAAAAAATTAAATGCAGTCCAATGATAAACATGAACTTCTGAAGTTGCATAACTTTAACAATTGATCACACACAGAATCAAGCATTCAGGTCCTGTATTATACTTAATGAGGAAAATTTAGGAGAGGAGTGTTTTGCAAATAACAGAAAATCAGAGACAGAAGTCATTGTCATATAAAAGTTATTACAACATGTTGATTGTAAACGCTTTGTGCCATTAGTGATTTGCCGGTTAGCCTTGCACCCAAAGCATGTGGATAACACCCTACACGAAATAATAAGATAGTTGTCAAAATGACAATGAAAAATGATAATGTATGGCAATGAAACTAACAAAATGTGTTGATTTTAAATTACCAGGTAGTAGCGACGAATTATCTACCTGAGTCTTCATTCAGATTTTGAGTACAAACTCGATTATTTCCTTAGAGTTCTGGATATTCATAAACAAGAAAAAGAAACAGTTATGTGAGAATGCAAACTAAAACATTTGAATCATGATTGAAGATAATCGGTTTTGTTGTATGCATTACCATTTTTCGCTACATATTTCTCTTATAGTAGTGTTAAGGTCACCTTTCCAATGCCATTCATTCCAGTCTTGCAGATTTACATGTACTTTTCTGAATCTTGGTACGTTCAACACTCCATGTGAGAAAGTTTCCATCATGGGACAGTCGTTTACAACTAAGTATTCCAGTAGTGGAAATTTAAAGTCATGTCTTCCCTTGCAAAAACTTCTTAGACTTGGTAAGTTAACCAAAATCAGATTCTCCAATTTCATAAAAGCTAGCTCAGAAGTATCATTCTCATCATCACTTGCAACTATTTCTTCTATCTTTTCACAATCATATATGCATAATTCTTTAAGTTTTTGTAAACTGGTAGCTGTTGATGATTTCAAAATATTTTCCAATCCATCACAATTGGACACCTGCAACTCCTGTAAATTCTCAAATACCACTGAGGATGGAAATATATTCTTCAGTGTAGAGCATAAAAATACAAACAAATATTCCATATCTTGAAGAACTAGTTGCCCCTCAGATTTTTCTCTACATATAAACTTGAGGTTTGGTAATGCAACGAGTTCTAGTCTTCTCAACTTCATAGTTGTTTCAGAATGTCCAGTGCCAAAGCTTTCACTAAACAAAACCTCTGTGAAAGAACTACATGATACCGCAAGATTTTCAAGATTGATAAATCTTTGGAGGAAACCAGCTGGAAATTTGTCAGACACATCATGAAAACATTGCAGGGTAAGATCTTTTACTGTATAGATAGGCACATCATTAAGTTGACCATTGCATAACATGGTGACATCCTTGCAATTAAGAATAAGCTTACTTGTGTTGGAGACAACCTATTAAACACAAGTAATCAGACACAAGATAATAGCTATGTACAGAAAAGAATAATGCCTACAGTTTTTCAGACATAATCATGCAAACTTCATGAAAACTTGGAACGAAACTAACTTTTGTTTACTTTTTCAAGGCGAAAATAACAAGAAGCATGACACATAACTATTAAAAATGACATTTTTGGTGTGTAGAAGAAACTAAATATGCATAACGCATTCTGCTTTGTAGAATGTACCTTTTCAATTGAGAGAAGGGGTATTATATCAACTGTGACATTGTTTTGGTAGTTTAGAGACGTTGGCTTGAATAGTACGAGTTTGTCACAATGAAACACATCCACATCTCTTAAAACGGGACAATCCAAGGTATGTAATCCATGGTAGAAGCTTTGAAGTTGAGTCAAAGATATAAAACTCATAGATTTTAATTCTGGGAAAATCAGTATCGGATTTGGACTTGTGTCAGCCATTTCATCTCGTGCTACAATGCTTTCTACACCACATACTCTAATGTAAAGCGCTTGGAGATGCTGAAGTTCTTTAGCCAAAGAGAGGGGAAAAACATGATTAAGGCTTATGCAATACATAAGTTTCAGCATGCAAAGGTTTTGAAACTTGAAGCTTTCATTAGGATTCCCACTCCATATGTGTTTCAGCATGGGTAAATTTTCCAAAATGAGAGTTCCCAATTGCATTTCCAGCCTCGTTTGTCTACCACCTTCTACTTGTAGGCTTTGTGTTTCGAATATAACTTCTAGCGCAGGACAATCAGTTACAGTCAGTTTCTCCAGATTCTGTAATTCATCAAGCACATAAGATGGAAATACATTTGATAGTTTATTGCAGGATTGAATTTTCAACTGCTTCAGTTTGCTGAAGGAATTTGGAGCTAGTTGATTGTTCCATAATGACTTCAAGTGTTCCATGTGGGAGATTTCCAATGTCTCCAAGTTTGGAAATACAACCTACAATCGGCAATTTGCTTAGATTGTTAACAGTTAATTGCACAAGCACTAGAACTAAACAGGATATTAAACTATAGTTAATAGTTACCGAGTTGAAGACATTGCCCAACTTTCCATCTGAGAGAAATATCTCCTCCAGCCTTTGGCAATTACTAATCCCAAGATGCTTCAAGTTTAAAAGATCTCTAGCCACTGATGACGAGAATGCGTATGCTATGCTAACACATTTGTCAATTTTCAAACTCTTCAAGTTTTGAATGAAAGAATGACCTGGAAGGTTGTCATCCCACAATTTCCAAGAGTTGATATTAGACAGCTTCAAGAGTTCAAGGTGAGGCATCTCGACCTATTAACAAAAAAATTCTCATCAATATCTTTTTTTTTTTATTAATTAATGTTGAGAGAAAAATCAAGAATAAGTAAGATGATGAGATAGTTATTATGAAAAACTAATAAGGTACATAATTGTATGAAACTTGAAAGGAAGCAAAGTGTCCACTTCATTGTTTGAAGAATAGTTAGAGTGACTCCGTCCCCCACACCCTTCCCCACACCCTCCCCCAAATTGGAATATATGGATAATAGTTCCTTTCACCTTTATTAATGATAAAAAAATGGCAACTAATAACAGTTCATGCGAATCCTTTTGTGAATCCAAACATAGCGCATAGGAATTTTAGAAGCTTCAGTCAGAAATTATAATAGGAAATGAAATCTGTAGACACATTTAAATTTATGCAACAGGATTTGAAAAAAGAATGTGAACTTTAAATCTACCTGTATTGAAATATCACCTAAAAGCACTCGTTGTGGCATAAGAAGACAAATAGCAAAGTAGAAGCATTATATCATGTTTTTACCTTTTGATCAATTAGTGCCATAGGTATGCACTGTGTATCATCATAATTTTCCCCACACTTTTTGAAATGCCTATCAGCTGCCAATGGCACGGAACAAAAACTAATAAGACTTGGCAAATGCTCAAGTTCAAGAGAGCGCAACTTGGGGAACATAATCTTGTTGATTTCAATATCAACCTCAGATATTTGGAAAACTATTATTTCCGTAATCATTTTGCAATCAGAAATTTTTATTTCAAGAAGTTGAGGAAGGTCTCTGACAAGGGAATACCATAACAGATTTGTCAACATGTGGCAACCTTTGACTTCAACAGATTTTAGTTTGGTAAAAGAATGAATTGGAATTGGGCCATGGCATATTTCTTCCAAACAAAATAGATTACGAAGAGCCAAAGTCTCTAAGTTGGGTAAAGCAGGATAAGGATGAACCAACCCCATTGAGTTGACAATGTACTGCAGTTCAGTACTGTCTTGAATGCACAGATGCTTTACTTGCGGAAAACCATTCCTATTCAGTTCATAAAGGACATCTCGTACACATTGTATGTTATTAAGGCACATGTCCTCAGCTGAATTTAATAAGAAATTAAACCCACAATCCAAAAGAATGTTTGAACACCTATTGTCAGTGAGCTTAAGATTTCTTGAAGTTTCAGAAGCATTTCCAGACCATTCCAAAGGCCATTTCCAAATATCACCTACATATATGTTGTATCTTTCAAGCTTTGCAAAGACCTGCATGTCCCTTGGCAAAACTGAAACATCTTGAATCATTATGTCTAAAGTTCTGAGATGAGACAAATTCCCCAGCTCATCTAGACTTGCATTGTTGCTTTGATCTTTGCTTCCTTTGGCATCCCAATTGATAAAGCAATTACCCATGTACAACTCTTCTAAGCATGTTAAGCTTGAAATAAGATTTGCAGGAATGAATCGCAGTCTAGAGCAATTTGCTAAATTCAACATTCGAAGATTAGTTAATTGTCCTATTTCTTTAGGGAGTTCTTCAATATCAGATGCTTCAAGGATGAGAATCTCTAAACTTTTTAGTTCTGAAATTATTGATATGTCTCCTAACATACATCCAAGCAAAATCAATGATTGGATTTTTGTCAAGAAACATAGAGATGGTGGAGGAGAAGGGGTAAAATTCATTCCATAAAAATCAATGACCTTTAGATCTCTCATCCTGGAGAAGAAGTCATCAGGGACTTCTAAATGGCCATCTATATTACCAAGTAGAAGTAGCTTCAACTCTGGGCACTCTAGCTTGTCAGGAAGCTTGTGAATATATGACCTAGGCATGATAATTTGATGACATTTTTGAAGCAGATCTGTCTTTGGCCACTCTTTTATTACGGTGTACCGTTGCACGCCATAGGTTGGTCGAGTCCTAGATGCAATTGGTTTAGCGACTTCTCTAACAACATCATGCAGTCTAACTACTTCAGTTTCGGAATCAAGTAACAATGAAGAGGCCTTGAGGTCGTTTATTAATTTGTAGAATCTGGTTCTTGCATCTGTCAATGTGTTAGAGTATTTATCTAAGCCTAACCCCCAATAAAGTGAAAATAGTTCCCCAGTGAAGAGGTGATCCAGTCCAAATGAACCAATAAATAAGAATAGTGACTTTAGTTCTTCACTTTCTAGGCAATCATAACTCAATTCCAAAGTAGCATAGATTTTCTCATGCAGCTCTTCTTGATCAAATCTCTTTAAATCATATAATTTGGTTTTCCAGTCATAGATATTTTTTTTTCTCAAAGCCTTTGCAACCATAACAATCAAAAGCGGCAAACCAGCACAACGTCTGGCCACTTCTACAGCAATTGCTTTTATATTGAAATCTTGAACAACATCACCTGCCATTTTCTCAAACAATTTCCAACTATCCTCATTAAGTAAAACTTCAAGTCTAAATTCTTTCTGAATGTCCATGGAGTTCAACACGTTAAGGCTTCTAGATGTCACCAACAACTTGCATCCTTTGTTATCATCACCAAAAGGAATCCCCACTTCTGTCAAATCAAGTTTACCCCAAATGTCATCAAGAATAATGAGAATACTCTTCTCATTGCTTATCCTTTGACGTAACTGCATTGCTCTTCCTTCTTTTGTCTGCTTATTAAATTTCATATCCAAAGCATCAGCAATTTGGCCTTGAATTTTTTCCAAATCCGGAGAATCAGTTATAGTAGCCAAAACTACAACACTGAATAACCTATCATTCTCTGCTTGCCATGCTAACTCTTTCACAAGTGTTGTCTTCCCCACACCACCCATCCCGTACACCCCAATAATGAAGATGTTGGGATTCTTCAAGTCCATCATAATCTCATTCAGCATTGATGTTCTAGAGTCTAAGGCCTCATAACCTCTACCAAATGGCGTGACTGTCACTTGAGCAGGAAGACGGTAAGATATTCTGTCAAATTTTCCTTCTGCTAGAACTTGAGAAATCTCTTGCGACATCTTTTTGGTCATCCTGCTGAGTTGATGCCTTGTAAACAAATTGGGAAAGTGTCCCATAGAACAATAGGCTTTGGCATGGCCTTCAGTGCCAATGAGTTTATTTGCCTCAGCAACAATGTTGTCCACTTCGTTTAGCCAGTTTTGGACAATTATTTCAATCTCTTCTCCGTTCCTTCTAGCCTCATCAACTTTGTGTTGCACGATGTCTTTCATTCCCTCCAGCTTTTGGAAATCTGTTTTCATCCTTTTAAGGTTGCCCTTGTAGTACAATATGTAACCAAATTGACGTCCAATAGGTGCAATCGTAAATTCAGCAATTTTAGCAGCAACTGAAATAACAGCGTCCATGGCCACCCCTTTGCTAGTTGAAAAGAAACAAGACATACAATAAATATGTTACACTTGAATACAAATCATTTCTCATAGTTTACTGGAATATGACATTTAAGGATTATGCTAACAAATGTTCAATTTATATAATCTCTTAATTTATAGAATTCTCTAAATTAAAATGAATATTTAGATTCAAGTGCATTACACTTGAATATGTACATCATTTTCTTCAATCAACCGCGAGTAAGCTTCTTTAACTGAGTAACTATTATAATCACGTTATAAGTACTTAATGTCTGTTTTTACCAAACTAAGTTAAACTCATCATTTATTAAATAACAATCAATATAAGGGTTGTTCAAAAACAATCAATATAAGGAGGAACACAATTATGTATGTAACATAGCTAGCATGCATGCAGTAAATACACAACATGGTTGATTTTTTTTTTTTGAATGCAAATATATTATATTATATAAATATATAAAACAAAACAGGTACAAGAGAAAGTTCAGGAAAACAAAGAGGTACAAGAAATTCACTCTACTAGAACCCAACAATCTCTAAAGTAAGACAAGAAAACAAACAAGCAAATAAAATTGAAAGGAAAACAAGGAGGCACACCACCAACAAACTAGAACCCCTCAAAGTCACCACTACGAGAAGAAGAAAACCCCCAAGGAAGAAAGAGGTAAGGATCAACCACAGGTAGGACAAAGCAAGAAGAGGGCCTCCAATCCTCCTGACCCATCGAGACCCAAGACGACACCCCAACAAACTCTACCGGTTCCAGTATAAAGTAGGGTGGATACCCCACTCCTAAAAGGAACATGGGGAGCCAAAGTTTTTACCTAGAAACCACTTCCTGTCAATGGAATTTGACAGTTTAATAAATCATTAATTGTGCAGATTTGTTGATATTTTTAATTATGTAATTATTCCCCTGTTTAATTAGTCCAGCTGTAGGTATTATTTAGTCCAGCTGTAGATTAGCAGTTTTAGCAAGATTTAAGGCTACATATCATATTGTATCAGTATTATTTAAAGGAGAATTCCCTAATGAAAAAAGGCAGACATTGCACATACAGATACTGAGTTTGACATGGTATCACACTAGGTTACGATCCAAACCTTGTTTCTTTGTTTTCTGGTCCAACCATCTGTTGCAATCACAGTCTTGAGTTTTTTTTTTCCCTGCACCACATACTTCTAGAAATCACAGTTCCTAGCCAACTTCGATCCTCGTTTCCTTTCTGTTTTCGAGTTCCTTGTTTCATCGTTCCATAAGTCCTATGCGTTTTTATTTCTTCCTCGGCATCATGTTCACCGACAAGCACGAAGTCTTCATTGTGCGTCTAAACGGAAAGAACTACCCCACATGGACATTTCAGATGGATCTTTTTATCAAAGGAAAAGAACTTTGGGGTCATATCGATGGAACTGATTCAGCTCCAGCAAAGTCAGACAAGGATGATGCACATGCCAAATGGGTGGCCAAAGATGCACAAGTCATGACATGGATCACAGGATCTATTGATCCAACTATCGTTCTCAATCTTCGACCTTTCACCACAGCAGTTAAGATGTGGGATTACTTGAAGAAAGTATACAGCTAGAACAATGATGCTCGCCGATTCCAACTTGAACATGAAATTGCAATTTTTCAGCAGGAAAGTCTTGCCATTTCTGAGTTTTATTCTCATTTTATGAATCTTTGGTCTGAATACACTAATATTGTCTATCAAGATTTGTCAACTGAAGGGCAAACTGTCATGCAAAAGTTTCAAGATACAACCAAACGAGATCAATTTCTAATGAAATTGAGATCTGATTTTGAGGGACTACGATCCAATCTCATGAACAGAGCTACTGTTCCATCTTTGGATGATTGTCTCAATGAATTGCTTCGCGAGGAACAACGTCTCCTCACTCAGAAAACCATGGAACAACAGAAGGCTGCTTCTCTTCCTTTGGCATATGTCGTGCAAGGCCGACCTCGAGGGAGAGAAATGAGTACTGTCCAATGTTTCTGCTGCAAAGGACATGGACATTATGCTTCCAACTGTCCTAAAAAGTTCTGCAATTACTGCAAAAAGGATGGTCACATCATTAAAGAATGCCCAAGCCGACCACCGAAGAAAACAGCCACGGCTTTCACTGCCTCTGTCGGTTCTTCTACAGCTCCTATCTTTGTGGATCAGCACTTGCATTCCACAACGCCAACTTTGACCCCTGAAATGGTTCAACAAATGATCATTTCAGCTTTTTCTGCTTTTGGTTTGTCAGGTAACATTTCTTCCCCCAGCTCTCCTTGGTATTTTGATTTTGGGGCATCTAATCATATGACCAACGATGTTGCTGCTCTTACCAATGTTACAAATTATTATGGTAATCTCCAAATACATACTACTGATGGTAACAAATTACCTATCACGACAATTGGTGATATTTCCTCTTCTCTCACAAACATTTATGTTTCCCCTGGTCTCACCAGCAATCTTATTTCAGTTGGGCAGTTAGTTGACAATGATTGTAGAGTTGAATTCTCAAAATCTGGTTGTCTTGTGCAGGATCAACAATCAGGGAAGATGATCGCGAAGGGGCCTAAAGTTGGACATCTTTTTCCTCTCTATTCACCATTGTCTCCATGTTCTTTTATGCCTTTTATTTCTTGTAATTCTGCAACTATTGATTTCCAAACATGGCATAAGCGTCTAGGACATCCAAACTCAAATGTACTTTATAATTTGATGAAATCTACAGTTCTTGGCAATAAAAATTCCCCATCTCTTAGTGGTATTCAATTTGATTGTAGTTCTTGTAAACTTGGTAAAAGTAAAATTCTACCATTTCCAGTTCACCAAGCAAATGTTAATCAACCTTTTGACATGATTCATAGTGATTTATGGGGAATAGCACCCGTTATTTCTCATGATTCAGCCACATGAACGCTCCAAACTCACAGCTCAATCTGTTAAATGCGTGTTTCTTGGTTACTCAACCCACCAAAAAGGTTTCATATGCTATGATCCTAATCTGAATAGGATTTGTTGAAAGTTTGAATCAATATTATTATTATTATAGTTTAATAGAGTTTATTGAGTTTCTTAGGATTCCTATTGTTACTAGTTTTAACTAAAGGAATTATGAGTATTAGTTGGTGTGTTACAAATTTAAGGTAGTTTAGTTCTGATTTATGTTTATGTTTTTTATGTTATGTTTTTCATGTATTTAAAGGATGATAATATCAATAAAATTGTGTGACTTGTATTTCTCCTTCCTCCAAAAAATTCAACAGTGGTATCTAGAGCTTTTTTCTTGAGGGACCTGGTGAGGTTGAGAGTTCCATCAAACACACAAAAAAAAAAAAAAAGAGATCAAAATGCAATCAGAAAACTTAGCCATAAAATTGCCAGTTTTTTAGGGTAAAAATTATCACTTATGGGCAACCAGAATGGAAGCTTATCTTGAAGCTAATGATCTTTGGGAGGCTGTTGAGGATGAGTATGAGATTGATCCATTACCGGACAATCCAACGGTTGCACAAATTAAAATTCATAAGACGAAAAAGCAGCGAAAATCAAAGGCAAAGTCTTATCTCTTTTCTGCTGTTTCTGAAGCAATCTTTACGAGAATTATGACTCTGAAGTCAGCCAAAGCAATATGGGATTTTCTCAAGCAGGAGTACGAAGGAAATGAGAAAATCAAAGGGATGCAAGTGCTGAATTTGATCAGAGAATTTGAGATGCAGCGGATGAAGGAATCAGAAACAATCAAGGAGTATTCTGACAAACTTCTAAGCATCGTCAACAATGTAAGATTGCTTGGAACTGAATTTTCTGATACAAGGATAGTCCAAAAAATTCTTGTAACTGTTCCTGAGAGATTTGAGTCCACCATTTCTTCTCTAGAAAACTCCAAAGATTTGTCAACCATTACTTTGTCAGAATTGGTGTATGCTTTGCAAGCCCAAGAACAAAGGCGACTTATGAGGGAGGAAGGCACGATTGAAGGTGCTTTACAAGCAAAGTTGAAGCTCAATCAAGGCCACAAAGGAGAGAAGAAAAAGGCCCAATGGAACAACTTCCAGAAAGGAGAAGGTTCTAATAAATTGAGTAGTAAAGCTGAAGATGAGCAGGCAAATTATCCTCCATGTCAGCATTGTGAAAAAACAAATCATCCACATTTCAGATGCTGGAGTAGACCTAATTTCCGTTGCAACAAATGCAATCAGCCGGGTCATATTGCAAAATTTTGCAAAAATGAAGTACAACCTAAAGTTGAGGCACAAGTGGCTGATCAAAATGAGGAGGAGGAATACTTATTTGCAGCAACATGTTTGTCTACCGACAAAAATAAGAAAAATTGGTTGGTTGATAGTGGATGCACACATCACATGGCCCATGATGAAGAGTTGTTAAAGAAGTTAGACAAAACAATTGTTTCAAAAGTTACCATTGGCAATGGACAAAGTGTTGATGTCAAAGGCAAGGGAGTTGTTGCTGTTGAAACTCTCTCAGGTACTAAATATATTTCTGATGTTTTATTTGTGCCTGAGTTGAATCAAAATTTGTTGAGTGTTGGACAAATGCTGGAAAAACACTACACTTTGCATTTTAGTGACATGAAATGCACCATATTTGATCCTGTTGGTGGTGAACTAATGTCTATTAAAATGAGAAATAGAAGTTTTCCGATAGAGTGGAAGCAAACAGCAATGCATGCATCTCCAAGTGTAGTAGAAGCCTCAAATAAAGGGAAGATCGGAGTAGAAATTCTCCAAGGCCAAAACTCTAAAACTGCAGAAGAAAAATTTGATGATAATGCTAATTTTTCTGTTAAAAAGTGTGAACCTCATGCTGAAATTTTTGAAATGTGCAATGTTGCTATGGTCAATCCTTTGGGTGATGCAAATGTGGCAAGCATGGATGGTTGGAGAGTTGTCATGCAGGAGGAGAAAAATATGAAAGAGAAAAATGAATCTTGGCAATTTGAAGACAAGCCAAGAGATCAAAAGTTGAATAATGTTAAGTGGGTTTATAGAACTAAACTTGATCATAATGGTTCTAAGAACAAATTTCAGGAAAAATTGGTTGATAAAGGCTTCCGGGAACATGAAGTTTATTTTTCTAATGATTTTGCTCATGTGGCGAGTCATCAAGGGGCAAGTTTTGAAGATGAGAAAATTTACAAAGTTCATTAGAGAAGTTGAGAAGTCCAAAGAAGAGAAATTTGAAGTCAATAACTATTGATTCAAGGAGGAGTGTTGAAAGTTTGAATCAATATTATTATTATAGTTTAATAGAGTTTATTGAGTTTCTTAGGATTCCTATTGTTACTAGTTTTAACTAAAGGAATTATGAGTATTAGTTGGTGTGTTACAAATTTAAGGTAGTTTAATTCTGATTTATGTTTATGTTTTTTATGTTATGTTTTTCATGTATTTAAAGGATGATAATATCAATAAAATTGTGTGAGTTGTATTCCTCCTTCCTCCAAAAAATCCAACAGGATTCGAGTCTCTAGAAATGTCATTTTTCAAGAGGATAAATATTTTTTTTCCACTAATCAAGACACCCATTGTCCTACATCCACATCTATTTTGCCTTTATTTTCTAACAATTCAGCAGGCGAACCAACCCCTAAACCAATCTTGGTGAATCAGAGACGTCCAACACCTCCACGGCCCCCTACCGATCATTCTCTGGCTGTTGATTCAGCACTTCAACCAGAACCAGAATGTTTACGTCGCAGTACTCGCGATCGTACAGTATGATCCATCTCCACCTTTATCTTTGACAGCAACTTTAGCTTCTGTTTCTATCCCTTCCTCATATAAACAGGCTATGGAACACAAATGTTGGCAAGACGCTATAGAGGCAGAACTTCTAGCACTAGAGGAAAATCAAACATGGGATGTTGCTCCATGTCCCTCATCAGTTAAACCTCTTGGCAGTAAATTTGTATTCACTATAAAGCTTCGTTCAGATGGATCCATAGATCGCTATAAGGCTCGGTTGGTTGTTCTTGGGAATAAGCAAGAATATGGTCCTGACTATGATGAGACTTTTGCACCTGTGGCCAAAATGACCACAATACGCACTATTCTAGCCATTGCTGCATCTAAATCTTGGCAAATTCACCAACTAGATGTCAAGAACGCCTTCCTTCACGGGGACCTCAAGGAGGAGGTTTACATCAAACTTCCTACGCGCATGACTTCCACATTTCCTAATACCATTTGCAAATTAAAACGTTCTTTGTATGGGTTGAAACAAGAACCAAGAGTGTGGTTTGAAAAGTTTAGAGCAACACTTATTGGTTTTTCCTTCATCCAGAGCAGCTATGACCCGTCTCTATTTATACAACTAACATCAAAAGGAATTGTGATACTCCATGTTTATGTGGATGACATTGTCATCACCGGTTCAGATCAAGAGGCAATCAATACAATCCAAAAGTTGTTGCATTCCACTTTTCACATGAAAGATCTTGGGCAGCTTACTTACTTCTTGGGTTTAGAAGTACACTTTCAACAAAAAGGCATATTTGTAAATCAACACAAATATACTCAGGATCTTATTCAGCTTGCTGGTCTCACCAATGCTACTGTTGTTGACACTCCCATGGAAGTTAATGTCAAGTTAAGACGGGATGAATGTGAACTCCTAACAGACCCCACTTTATATCGGAAGTTGGTTGGTAGTCTTATCTATCTTACAAGACCCGATATATCTTTTGTTGTCCACACAGTTAGTAGATTCATGCAGAATCCTAGACATTTGCATCTTTCAGCAGTACATCGAATCATTAAATATCTGTGGGGTACCCCTAGCCGCTGTCTCTTATTCCCTAATGGTGCAGAAATACAACTTCAAGCATACAGTGATGCTGATTGGGCTGGCTGCACAGACACAAGAAAATCTACAACAGGTTGATGTATGTTTTTAGGTGGTGCCCCCATCTCTTGGAAGTGCAAGAAACAGGATTCTATATCTAAATCCTCGACTGAGGCAGAATACTGGTCCATGTCTGCAGCATGCTCAGAAATTATTTGGTTGCGGGGCCTTCTTTCAGAACTTGTTTTTTCACAAACAAAACCAACTCCACTGCATGCTGATAATACAAGTGATATACAGATTGCAGCAAATCCAGTGTACCACGAAAGAACGAAGCACATCGAGGTCGATTGTCATTCAATTAGGGAAGCCTATGACCGCAAAGTTATTAAGCTGCCTCATGTCTCAACATCGGTTCAGTTAGCTGACGTCCTCACCAAATCTTTGACTCGTCAGCGACATAATTTTCTAATCAGCAAATTGATGCTTCTAGACTCACCAGCATCAATTTGAGGGGGATGTCAATGGAATTTGACAGTTTAATAAATCATTAATTGTGCAGATTTGTTGATATTTGTAATTATGTAATTATTCCCCTGTTTAATTAGTCCAGCTGTAGGTATTATTTAGTCCAGCTGTAGATTAGCAGTTTTAGCAAAATTTAAGGCTACATATCATATTGTATCAGTATTATTTAAAGGAGAATTCCCTAATGAAAAAAGGCAGACATTACACATACAGATTCTGAGTTTGATACTTCCAAGATAAAGGTTTCACCCTATCGATCAGACACTCGACAGAAAAGGTCCCTTCCGAAAACAAGACATCATTTCGAGATTTCCAGTAACCACACAATAGTATGCCAAATTAATAACCACCTAATCTATTTTTTCTACCCATGCTCATGCCCCAGAAAGCCTTAAAAAACTTTAAAACACCACAAGGAGGCACCAGCTCTACACCCAACCACCGAATAATACTATACCAAACTAGTGAGATTTGGTTACAAGAACCAAATAAGTGATCAGCTGATTCTGGCCCTAATCCACATAACACACACGTAGAAGCACAAGCCCCAACGAGACCCTAATCCACATGGTTGATATTGAATGCTTTAATTTTGTTGCACATGAGGAGGGTAATGGATGGCTAGCTAAGCATGCTTATATAATATATCCATGGCACAGAAAATTTTGGATCAATTAGAGACAGAATGTTATGCCACTTATTGGTGGTGAAGCATTTATTCCATCACTTGAAAACACTATACTCATGGTGTTCTTTGTTGTTATTTAAAAACCTGATATTTTTGTGCCGTAATTTCCTTAAAGCCAATCATGAATGAACAAGATCCTCTATAGCTGCTGCACAGTGCAACGAACTTTAAAACCGTTAGATTGAATACATATAATTTTAGATGCAAACTAACGATCTTACGGTCTGTTGAAATGTGCAGTAGTTGTGTAAGAGTTCTGAACTCTTCGGAGCACTCCAATCTATTATAATTGAAAGAGATGTTTTGAAAGACCACAATACGAGTAATACTTCAAGTTAATCGAGCAATTTAGTCTTCATTTTTAAATTCAATATGACATTAATTATTATTTTATCAGTAATATTCCAAGATTCTGTTCGGGAGGAAGATCATGGAGGACAAGGTACATATTTTACAGCAGTGCTATACACTGAAAAGAAACCTTCCCGAAAATTTCACAATGTTGATGTGTTGCTTTAGTAAACAGAATAACACATCTAAATTTGCTAATATAACATAGGGGTAAACTGAAATTCACTAACATTGTAGGGGTAAACACTGTTTAACCCAATTTTATTAGATTATCATGTAGACATAAATGATTACTCATTTAGAAAACAATATTAGAAACACGGCAATGAAGAAAATTACCTCTAAATTTGCTCGAGATTTAGATTCCAAATCTGATCACTCTTCTTCAGCTATCTTTTATTCTTCACTACAAAGAACAAGACATCTTCCTTTGTTTTGACTTCTTTGTGTTAACGAGTATGGTTGTTGGGTGCTTAGCTTTTAAAGTTGAAGAAAACTGCAAATGCATGCATTTTATTTTATTTTTGCAATGTTGGATATTTTTTAACCAAGTATAGCTATTTTGATTGGGATAGAAATAATTGTGATCATAATTTTTTCATTGTTAGGACTGCAATGCGGTCATATAGTTGTGTGTACTAGGGGGTTGGGTTAGGGGAGCATTATCTTGTAGCAAGTACTTGAATTGGTTTTGGTGTCATTCTAAACTTAAAAGTGTATATTTAGCATAACTTGTGCTCAACAGGTTTTCCTAGCTAGTTTTAGAATAAAATTTCCTTGCTTTTTAAGTGGGAGACTTCAATAACACCTTATGTCACAATGCAAAAGCTAAGTGTATAGGAAGGGAGGATGGTAGGATAGGAATATTTTTATCTGGCGGGAAATTCTTTAATTGGTTTTTGTGACATTCTAAACTTAAAAGTGTATATTTAGCATAACTTTTTTTTTATTGTGAACAAGATATTTAGCATAACTTAATTTGTGCTCAACCAACATTCCTAGTTTTATATAAAAAAAAAATCCTTTTTTTTTTTTATTTCATGGTGTAACAATCAAATCAATGATCAGAAGAAACTGAATTAGAGTTGAAGGGGTGTGCGTCGAGAGGATTATTTGTATGTCGTATGAAATTGTTTAATTAGTTTTGGTGTTATTCTAAACCTTTTCTTTTTGACTAATGGTGTTATTCTAAACTTAAAAATGTATATGTAGTATAACATTATGCTCAACTGATTTTCCTAGTAGTTTTATAATAAAACAAGTGTAGAGACCCGGTGTTACCCGGATTAGACATATATATTAATTTTTAAAATTCTAACGTCACTTATATTAAATGAGTGTGTGCACACTAGTAAGATGATAACAGGTAACTAGAAACTCCGAGTAAATTATACTAGAATTGGAGAGATTCAAGACTAACACTACATCTGGTCTTAGTCTATTTTTTCAGCATGTGCCACATAAGTATGTTACTTTATTTATCAGGTACAAGAGACAGATTTTATTGACAGAAACCTCCTAGATACTAATAGCAATTACAAGGTTAGTACTAATAAATACTGTAATTATTAGTAAAAAAACTATAGTTAAAGATCAAGACAATGATGATCCATAAAGCATATATTTATATGTATAGCAAAAGTTTTGTATGGGGGGGGGGGGGGGGGGGTAAGAGAATGGTCTTACATCAGAGGTGAATCTAAGAATCTCTCATCGAAACAGAACCTTGCTGCTCACAATAATACAACCATTGCATCCCTTTATCTATAGTCAATATTATGGCTTTTATCTCTTCAATATTTCTGTGTAATTGATCCCCTGCAAGAAACAGATGAACCTCATCTTTAATAGTAATCCAACTACTACCTGGACTTTTTTTAATTCCTTTTGAATTCTTTGTCTTTCTTACTAAGTCACCCTCAATCTTTTGTCCAGCAGTAGAATACATGTTGGATAAAACTACACAAGTAGTTCCATTTGCAGGCTCCAGCTCGTTAATACGTTGAGCTGCAAGCTTAGCAAGGTCAAGGCGTAGGTGAGCCTTGCTTGCGGCAAGAAGAGGTCCCAAAATCCCCTGATCATGGCCGTCCAAGAAATCAAATCCTTCTCTGGCATCCTGATCTCAAAAATCCCATAAGCTGCATCCACTTCATTGTTATAAATATATCTATCAAAGAATTCCAACTAACTAAATCTTTATTACCCATAGCACAAAACACTTTCTTTGCCATATCAGTGCAACCAAACAAGGAATACATAGTTATAATAGTATTAGTCAAAACACTACCAAACTAAAATCCCAATCTTGAAACCAACCCATGAATCTGCATTCCCTCTTTCACACCACCACAATTTCCACACCCTTTAACCATTATAGTCATGGTAGTTGAATTAACCTCAACAACCCCTTCCCTCCTCATATCCAAAAACAAACAAAACCCATTTTCAAACAAACCTTTCTCTATATACCTATCAATCATTGCACTCCAAGAAACCACATTTCTCACAAGCATTCTATCAAACAATGTCCTAGCATAACCAATCTTCCCATCTCAGCCAAATAAAACTTCCATGCCTCAAAAAAACCCATAATCATGGCAGCATAGGACACCGTGTTTCGGTCATAAAACAAGTTAAAAAGCTCATAAGCTATGGTAACATTACAACCATTGCGAATGTAAGAGGATCATGGCATTATAAGAAGCAGGTGTTCTTTTAGGCATTTCATCGAACAGTTTGCGTGCGTTACCGATTTGACCATTTTGGGCATATAATGTGAGCATCGCTGTCCAAGTGACAATGTTCTTTTGGGACATTTTGTGGAATATTGTTTCTGTTGCTTTGCCGTTTCGTCCATTTTCTGAAATCTTAACGTTGTAGTCAGTGATAAATTTGCTACCTTTTGCAGTGTTGGTTTGTTTCTGGCGTGATTCTCTATTAGTTAAACTTAAAACATAAAAATACGATTTAAAAATAAAAATTTATATTCAAGATGTCAATTTAAAATTCAGATTACTTGCTCCAAATTACAAGTTTGATAATGAAATTATTAAGATAAAAAGATTTAGGAGGAAATCCCTCTGACCCTAAAAATATAAGAACCAATTTGACCACTACGCCAATACATAATTTTGATTACTAATATATTTAATTATCTATTAGTAAAAATTATAAAAACTTAATATAAACAAGATTTTATATGCTAATACGGTCAAAGTAGATGTTATAAAAAGGAACGGGGAGAGTATATTAATTGGATTTGGATTCTAAAAGTAAAACCAATGAAGGATATTTTTTCACATTATCTTTCTAATATACCCTCATTTTTACTCATTTTTAGGGTTCATCGTATCCGAATCAATCTAAAAGTAAAACCGCAAACTGAACCAATCCAAATTGAAAACCTCAAAAACCTGCATTTAGTAAAAACCACACGTATCATTTTTCTTCTAAATCGCGCGCTTTGATTTGCGGTTTTCATTTCAGAAAACCGAACCAAACTGCAATACTTAACTTAACTCTATCAACTATACCAGGGCCGGCCCAGGCCTAATGCATGAGGTGCTGCAGAGCTGGGCCTCTATTTTTTGGGGGCCTCCAGTTTTTTGTATGCTGCAATGTGCTCAGTCCAATAAATATTATATCTGTTAAAAAAAAATTAAGGAAATGTACAAGTAAATGTTACCTTTTCTGTTCAACAAAAATAAAAAAAGGCCTAAGTAAAAACGTGGGAATGGTCCATCACATGAAAACGCAATTCCACCACTATTATTATTAACATATGATTTTTTTTATTTTTTATTTTGACTCAATGTGATTTTTTTTATTGTTAGCTACAAATTACAATGATATATTTTTTTCTATTATTGATGTGATTTATAATTTAAATGAGGACCATTTGTAGCTTACTCGACAACTTTTTGCTCAAAAAGTGTGGTTTACTTTACGAGTGTTCGAAGTGGTACTTTCTGAATTGAAAACGGAGTGGAAGATCATAATGAAGGATCTAAGCCCTGAGGCGTGAGTTCCCAATATGAACTCGGCGTTCTACCTGTCTGCACTAACAATAATGGAGCTCATATGAGTTTGTTTTCATCGAGGTGTAGGTCTAGTGCGCTGAGAACTTGGAGGGGCCTATTTCCCCGTTAAAAGGAAAAGCACTTAAAATAATAAAAAGGTATAGCACTGCAACTTAAAATGCTTCCACGTCTGCCGACATTGCTTCCATGCATATTTCACAGTTGTGCATGCCTTAAAATGCCTTCAGCAACGTTGGCATGACCATGCCAAATTTCATGAGCGGAAGTGCTCGTCTTTTAACAAGGTGATTCAAAAGGCCATTCAGGTCATGTTGCTTGTGTATGCAAGGCCCTGCAACTTCAAGTCATTATGCAGGTCGTGCACGTCTGTCTGGTAATGAAGCCCCCTACATATTGTAGTGCAGACCTTCCAACTTCAAGTCTTAGCCTTTTTACATCCAAAGCTTGTCAAAATGCAGTAATATTTTCATTTTCATTGCTAATTCTGAAAAAATGAGTAATAAGTAATGAGAGAGAATCGAAAACCATGATATGAGATAATTTGTAGGAAAATACCTTTTGCAAATCAAACAAAATATGGGTTTATTGGCGAGAAGCCCAAGATCAATCCATCCGTCAACACCTAATGCTTGCATGTACTTCAAACTAAGAACCATTGATTGCAAATTAAACCTGCTCAATACCAATTAAATTAAATTAAATTCATTAAATAATCTACAAAATATAGAAGGTTTTGTGGATTCCAGAAGAACTTAATTGGAATTCACGTTCGATGTAAGGATTTGTTTATAACAACAATACATTGAAGTTAAACTATTTTGGGAAAGATATCAATGAGAATGAAACTATACATTCTTCAAACTATAACAAACTACTTTCAAAATTTTATGATTACGAAGAATTGACAGCATATTGGATTTCATTGATATATTGACCATAATCTTCATACAAAAACGCTAGACGCAGTAGACGCCGTATGAGGTTAGCTGATTAGCCTCAACCATGTGGGTAAACCAAAGGTATCAAAATAAGAAAAAAAAAGTAGTTATTAAAAGACAAAAGAAAAATGAAATGCAAGGCAATGAAACTAAGAAAAATTGAAGAACACAATATTATGAAAATGAAATGAAAAGTCCAATGTGCTAAGTCAGTTTGAATACCAGTTGGTTGCAAAGAATTGCCCACTTCAGCCTTCAGTATTCAACTCGAGAGGACAATTTCAATCATCCTTAGAATTCTGCATATTCGTCAACAAAACATTAATTAACGATTAAAGAATGCAAACCATGAGAGATGAATTATGATTGGAGATAATAAAAGTTGAACACAATACCGTTTCAGCAAAATGTTTTTTTATTGTAGTATTAAGGTCACCATTCCAACGCCATGGGACCATTTGAACTATCAATCAGATATACTGCTCTGAGCTTTGGTGCGTTCAACACTCCATCTGAGAAAGTTTCTATCATGTCACATTTTCCCACATATAACTTCTGCAGCATTGGAAAATTGAGGCTGTATCCTCCCTTGTAAAAACTTCTTAACTGTGGCAAGTTATACAATCGCAAAAACTCCAATTTCATAAAAGCTATCTCGCCAGCATTATTTTCTTTATCACTTGCAACTATTTCTTCTATCGTTTCACAATTATCGATAATTAATCTCCGAAGTTTAGGTAAATTAGTAGCAATTGATGATAACATAATATTTTCCAATCCAACACAGAAGGCCACTCTCACTCTCTCTAAATTCTCAAATCGTACCGAGGATGGAAATATATTCCTAAGTATCGAACATTTAAATACTTCACATACTTCAAGATTTTCAACAGCAAACTGCATCTCAGATTTTTCTTCACATATAAACTGAAGGTTATGCAATTCAACAAGTACTAGCTTTCTCAATTTCATTGTTGTGCCGGAATGGTCAGTGCCAAAGCTTCCACTTGAGAAAATCTCTGTGAAGGAACTGCAGGTCACCATAAGATTTTCAAGATTGATAAATCTTTGGAGGAAGCCTGATGGAAATTGGTCGGTCTCATTGTGAAAACAACGCAGGCGTAGAACTTTTACTGTGTAGATAGGCCTGTGATTAAGTTGATCGTTGCATAACATAATGACATCCCTTCCGTTCAGAATAAGCTCCTTTAGGTTTGGAACAACCTATATAAATATAATACAAGCAATAAGATACAACTTAATAGCTATATTAAGAAAAAAAATAATGCTCACTATTTCGCCGACAATAAAATATAATTGTTTACATTTTCAAAAGAGAAAATACAAGCAACCCTGCACCTATCTATTAAATTTTAAATAACATGTTCGGTGTGAAGAATATTGAGATTAATCTCTACCTTTTCAATTGACAGTAGGGCTTGTGGATCAACTGTGGCATTTCCTAGGTAGTTTAAAGAAATTGGCACAAATAGTTCTAGTTGATCACAGTGATACACATCCAAATCTCTTAAGAAAGGCACACCCAAGGTGTGTAGTCCATAGCAGAAGCTTCTAAGTTGTGTTAAACATCGAAGAGTCAAAGATGTTAATTTTGGAAAAACAAGTATTGGAACTGTGTCAGCCATTTCATCCTGTGCTACAATAATCTCTATGTCACACTCTTCTATATGAAGCACTTGGAGATATGGAAGTTCTTTGGCCACAGAGAATGGAAAAATATGATCAAGGCTTTTACATTCAGCGACTTTCAATTGCCCTAGGTTTTGAAACCTTAGTCTTCCATAAGGATTTCTACTCCATATGTGTTTAAGCATTGGTAAATGCTCCAAAGTAAGATTCCTCATCTGCATTTCCAGTCCCATCTGGCTGCTAGCTCCTGTTTTAAAATCTTGTATTTCGAATAGAACTTCCAGTGCAGGACAATTGGTTACAATTATTGTCTCTAGATTCAGCAAGTTTTCAAAAAGATAAGATGGGATTACATTTAATAATTTATTGCAGAATTTAGTTTCCAGATGCTTCAATTTGCAGAAGGAATTTGGAGCAAGTTGATTGTGCCATACTGACTTCAAGTTATCCATTTGGGAGATTATCAATGACACTAAGTTCGGGAATACAACCTGCAGGCAACCAAAAACTTAGATCCTTTTGAGTTAAATGTGCAAC